>NW_017729026.1:40825161-40830008 GCF_001723915.1 Gavialis gangeticus | reverse complement strand
CATCCGCCCACCCTTGTAACCTGTCTAGGTCTGATTGTAGCCTGTTGCTTCCTTCTAGTGTGCCCACATCCCCCCACATCTTAGTGTCATCAGCAAATTTGAACAGGGTGCTTTTTACCCCCTCGTCCAAGTCACTGATGAAGATGTTGAACAGTGTGGGCCCGAGGACCGAGCCCTGCGGAACCCCACTGCCCACGTCCTTCCAGGTTGAGAAGCATTTGGTTATGCTGAAGCACTTAAGAGCACAGAATGGTGGTCACAGACTTTAAGTCAAAACCAGATATCTTAAAGAGACAGATGCAACAGATAAAATAAAGTTACAGGCTTGAAACAATAATTATTAGAAAAGTTTAATAGACTATTTATGAATTGTATATATAGTTAACAACAGACGATGTGGCGTAGGAAGTGTCTGAGTTTCCAAGTTGACAGTTAGGAAAACAATTATTTTTCTTTTTACTTGTAAACAGACAGGAAAACAGGCCTGTGCAATATCATTTTATTTAGAAAACTGCATTTCAGAATAGATCAGCACTCTGCATACATTCCATCAGGACTGTAGCTTAGATGAGAGACTGTGGCAATAAATAGGACTTAAATTTCCAGCACAAGTCTGGACTGGTTTTGTAACCTAAATGGAACTTAAGGGCCTGAATTCTGCTACGGTTTCAAAGAGTGATCCCAAATGTAGTTCTAGCAATTAGAAAATGCCCTGGGTGCCTAAATTAATTTTGGGCAGGAAGACTGTAGTTTGACCATGCAAGTGGCTATCCAGGTCTCCAATTTTTTCTCCCCGTGCTGCGAGTTTGCAGTGCAGGGAACATTTTTTCATTCCTGCACATGTCTCTTGCCCCATCTCAAAGGGGTTTGAGATGGGGCAAGAGGCACGTGCGCGCTCGTCTGGACGTGTCCATTGAGGTCATCAGTATACACAGCACTGTCATTTTAAAAATCAGTGATGCCTCCTTCTCTTTCTGTGCCACGACTCTTGAATTTTTGGTTGCGCAGTGGCCTGGCTTCAGCAAGTGGAGTGGACAGTTCACCGTCTCCCAACTATTCTATATGTATATGGTCCATAGATAACTCCCTGGGGAGTTTGGAGATGTGGATTTGAATCCCTTCAGACTAAAGAGGGCCTAGCATCCAGGTCACCAACTTCTTTGCAACCATTAAGTGGAGCACAGGTGTGACCAAACTGACTCTGGCCCATGACAGGTCATAATACATTTTTTGCTAGAAACGCTGATGACAGCTTCCACTTTTGTGAGGTGCAAAGGATCGACAATAAGAGACCAAATTCTTAAGTGTGGTTTGACTACCTGCAGAACTAGCACAACTAGCCATAGAAGGCTCAACTATAGCACAAAGGAGTCATCTGTCCTTACATTTCTCCTTATGGGGATCACAATCAGAAAAAGGAAAGTTGCTGTTTTGGTTCTTTAAATTGTTTATACTTAGCCACAAGTCTTAGAGCAGTATACTTGAGTGATTTAAACATTTTTATTTTAATTATTCTAATTACCACACTTCAGCATTTCGTTTTAAAAAGCCACTCCAAACAAAATCCAGCAGTTAGCTGTTATTCTTTAGCCTCTGAACTTTTTGAGAAAGGACTCTAAAAACCATCGCATGTATGAGCCCTGTAACAAATACTGCTAGGTTTGCATTTTTTCCCCTTGAAAACAAGTCTTTTCTAAGATTTTTGTTCATTTTAAAATCCACGTGATTCCTGAGACAATGAAAAATTGTTCTGAAACACACTGGCAAAAAACAGCTTAACTACAAGTAATGCAAACAAGTAGATGTGTTGCTCCAGATAGTTTGATTACAGATGTCTATGCCAATCTTCCCATTGTAGGCTTTACCAGCATATGCTTTAGATAGTTGTGCTGGTATTAGCTCTGGCTTGGTGCTGCTCCTCTTCTGCCTCTGAAAGTGGCTCTCTTGAACTTGACTGTTCTTGTGCCTTAGATTTCACGGCATGCAATGCATAGTTAATGCTAGTACTTTCAATCCAACTCCAGGACCCTGAGAAGGGGTTGTACAACATTCCATTCACTGCCTTAACTAAAAAGCCATCTATAAAAAATACATATAGATCAGATTCAAAACTAAGTTCAGTACAAGAAAGTGCATTTGTTTAGAGCAACACTACTGTACAACTGGGAGGCTACATAATTGGCCAAATATTTCAGAAACTGGTCACTCCCAAACCAACAGACTGATTAAAGTATATGAAAAAGGTTCACCTTTAAATTTAAAAAAAAAAAAGAGGTAAAAAAGAATTTAGATCAAGGAATCTGAGAGACTACCTCTTAGGTCTGCTGTTGTTTCACAACCAGTAAATTGTTTTTAACTTTTACTGTAAGTGTCCTAGGCCTTCTTGGGGAGGGCAGCACATAAATCTAATGAATAGAAGTAATGCAATGATCCCATCCTCCTCTCTCTGACTCACTGTCTGCTGCTATATCATCCCAACACAATTTGTAATAGAAGACAAAATAAAACACATAAAAACCTTATCATAATAAGACATTCCATGGCACATGCTGCTTTCCTTGGGGAAAGGATGAGAGAACAAATGTGGCACAGTCATGTTGCTTAAGGCATTATGAGGAGACATTCGGGTATTACATGGATGAAAGCAGAAAAACCTATACAGAATAGAGCCAAGTTCATGCATTACCTTGTTTACAGCGAGATTCATGCGAGTTTAAAAAAGCCAAAAGAAACCACACAAAAAGAAAGCCCCACACACCACCATGCACTTCAAATTATCTGGAGACAAAAAGTGGCTGGCAGAAAGAAACAAAATAAAAACTCCAACACCTCAGTACAGAATCTTTTAAACCAATTATTGGAACAACTAGAGAGGGTTTGATCTGATCATGATGATGTACTCTTTCAAGCTTTACTTAAAAAATCAAGCTGTCTGCTTCAGACTTCTTTTAAGTGAAGACTTGGAATGAATGCAAGGCTAATAACAGGTGCTGTGAGTGACAGTCACACAGACAAAAATCCCTCTGCTTACACAAAGGTGTCATTCAGTGAAGCAACAGTGTTGCTGCTGAATGCTGACAGATTAAGCATCTCAATCCTGATTTACAGGAAACACCTCTGAGAAATGAAACATCACAACAGGATGCAAATTTCTTTGCCTCTTTGCTTAGACCATAAAAAGAGGCCTCATTGTGATAATTATTTTGTCTACTGTTGTCACTGAACAAGACCCATTTAATTATGTATAGCTGGCTGAGAAGCTATCAGGTGTGAACAAGCTTTAAACTATGCATAACCATGGCCAAAAATGAACTGATAACCTAGATGTGGAAAAGTTCTATTTGCATTACTAAACATGTTTGGCTATACAGCTCCCAACTAACTGCCATTATCAACAGTAACATTTGCAGTACACCTGCAATATGTCTCTGACACTTACTTGATTCTAACAGGCGCTCCAACTCTTCAGGTGTAATAAACTTCTCCCAGTCGTGAGTACCATCTGGCACAATGCCCATTATTTTTTCTGCGACTACTATCCCCAGGACATAGGACAATTGTGTTTTGCTGAGTGTAGTGATGAATAATGAGCCTTCAGGCTAATAGGAAAAGAACAACATACTCATCAGTGAACTTAATTGAGAAAAAAGCCTAAGATTAATTATTTCAAATTCCTGACGCAGCATCTGTCCACCCAAAAACTGTGGGTTGAGAGAACCAGAGCTATTCTCATTTTGGGGCATGCTTTATGACAGATGATACAGAAATCAGGATCTGGTGATGTTTTCTGTAGCTACTGGGCCTCTCTATATCACCTCTCAGCCATGCTTAACACCACCACTGAGAAGCACCTCCCCAGTCACTCAATTGCTCTTGGCATGTGCCAAATCCCACAAATGGGGCAGTGTCAGTGCCTCAGAGCAGCCATCAGCATGCACCAAGAAGTGTACTTGAGGCAAAGAGGTGTTAGGTATATGCTCAAAGCTGCTTTAAGGCTACTTTTTTTCTAGGATTTGGCACATGCTGAATGGGAGTGAATGGGCAGTATGTGCTTCTCAATAGTGGTCATGAGTACAGCACAGAGGTAAATCCAGGTTTTTAGAAGTACAACTTAACATTTAATATGTAGACAACATGTTCCAACCCAGGGCTGTTCCAACTTGGCTCAAAGTGCTGCGAAGGGGCTGGCTGACAGGCAGCCCACCGTACTGAAGCACCCTTGTGCCCCAGCCAGCTCTGTCAGCATCTACACATGCACTGCTGCACAAGAAAAAACTCTGCAGCAGGATAGGACTTGTGTTTACAAGTCGTATCCTGCTGCGGAGTTTATTAATTTCGTGTGGCTAATAGGGCTGCATGTGAAGATGCTGAATTGTTTACTGCAGAGCTAATTGGGTAGCTCCACAGTAAACATCTTGCGCAAACACGCCAAGTTAGACAAAAAGTAGAGATTAACTTCAAGGAAACTACAGAATGTCTTTTTGGTACGTAGAAGATAATTTTCCATTTTGGAATCCAGCCAAGACAGCAAGATTTCCAGGATTTTTCAGTACTTACAGCAGCATAATTTGCAAATAACTCTGCTACAGGGAATCAATGAAGCAAAGATGTTTTTAATGATCCAATGCAAACAGCTTCAAAAAACAAACAAAACAAAAAAAACTGTTTAGAGATCTCGTGCACTATTGGAAAAGAACTTGTTGGCAGAAGTAAAATAACAAAAAGTTGCCATGCCAGGTCACAAAGAGCTAGATGGGAAGGAGGAAGTCGATGTCATCTTTTTGGACTTCCAGAAGGCCTTCAACACAGTGTCCCACCCAATTCTGGTGGGCAAGCTGAGGGACTGC
>NW_017729026.1:40814690-40824931 GCF_001723915.1 Gavialis gangeticus | reverse complement strand
GGTGCTCTCACCTTCCCTGGGGATCTTCAAGAGGAGACTGGATAGGCACCTGGCTGGGATCTTATGACCCCTGCCACCCCCAAAGCTCCTTCATGCCCATGGCAGGGGGTCGGACTAGATGATCTGTCTAGGTCCCTTCTGACTCATTGATTCTATGCCCTCAGGTTAAATAACAAAGTTTCCTGTTCAAATAAATTATGTTCCTTCTCATAAGGAAGAAGATGAGTCAGTGAAATAAAGGAGAGCCCCAGTTAGCACACTGGAACAAACATCCTTATATACTTGTTTCTGGTTAATATAGAAAAAGAAACAAAATTTGAGTATTAAATATAAATTACCCCTTTCAAAGCAATCAAGGATACGTGTTGACTTAATGCTAGAGTCAGAGTAAAATTACATGAAAAAAGAATTTAGATTCAATTCATATCTTTAGATACCATCAACTTACCTGCCAAATCCTCTTCCATCAGGCTACAGAAAGTTTCTTTCATATTTGACTCTGTATGGCCCTACGCACATTGTATGGGACATCCTGATAATTCTGCAGTATTATGTGATGGCATCATTAAGGCTTCTCAGGTGTCTCTGTAGCCTCTTTCATTTCTTTTAAAAAAAAATCTTAATATTAAGGGTGAATAAGACCTCTTAAATGAAAACAAAGAACCCGCTTACTTTTAACACTTGATAGCAGCATGAGATAAATGTTTCTAGGTCAGCCACATGCTCCACTACTTCAGAAGCTACGATTACATCAAAGGTTTCTGTAGACTCTTCTGCAATCTCCTCCAATGAACAAGATTTGTATTGTATTCTCTTGTCTAGATCTGGATCAAATGATTTGTGCTGTTCAGCTGTTCTAATGTTGTCTTCCAGAGGATCTATTCCAGTAACTGAAGCTCCCAGTCTACCTAGAGGCTAATGATACGGAGCACTGTTTATTCTCAGCTTGAAAACAATTTATGTAAGTTCTACGTAAACTAGCAGAATTAAATTTGCTTGCAAAAAGCATCATTAGAAGAATGAGACAAATAGCCATAAGAATGGGTTCTGATCCTACAGCATTATTTGAAAGATCTCTTGGAGATAACACACAACAAAGAATTTAGATTTTCCACTTTTCCAACACGATAAATTCCACTGGAAAAATGTTAGTCTGTTTTTAATGTTCTTAGAATAATTGTTCTTTGCCCACTTTGCTGCCCCAGTAGAAATTTTTCTCCTCTTTAGTGATAAGAGAAAACCAAACAGAGAGAATACATGTGGTCATTCTTTTCCTCTACATCTATCTGTAATGGTAAATCCACATATCTTTTTAATGGCTATTTGATACATGGCTATCTATGAAGCCTGCTCAGTACTGAAAATTGAACACACCAATGTTTACTAGGATAGTGTCAATCTTGGGTGTCACTGAAGTTTCTCCAGTGTCATCTTACTTAAGTTAACACCATCATTATCACCTCTTTTGAAACTGAAACAGGCTGTACAGGACCAAATTTGTATTCTTACAACCTTAAATTCATTAGTTATTCCCTTTGTGAAAGTTACAAGCACCACTGGGTTTGCCATTATGCACTGACAGCACCTTATGTATACTTGTTCACCAGGGGAATTTGGAAATTAAAAACAATATCTGATGCACAATGCCTGCATTTTAAGTGTGCACCTGCAATTTAATGCTCCTGTGTACTGCACAACAGTCACAGCTTTGTTGAACCAAGTCACATTATTTTAATATTTCCCAGACAAGGCAAACATTAAGGTAATTTCATGGTTCTAACTTAGTTTTTGTTGCATCTGGTTTGTGTCTTCTTTTGGTGGGCAGGTGGGAAATAAAAACTATTTGATAGCAGAGAAAGGATGAGTTTTCTTCTTCTATCATGACTAAAGGATTGTTCAACCCACTAGGAAAGGCTTGAGGAGTAAGGAGAAGGAGGAAGCTATCACCTTTGGACAGAGACCTACAGTGATATTCTATTCTATACCTCAATAAGCTTAGAAATCAACCCTGAGGCTTCCTGATCCTGGGGTGTCCTACTGGCTGGAGACATTCCAAAAAACAATTTACATAGTGCTGAGGACCTGTGTAAATTAGAACAGCTATCCAGCACTGCCTCTATTGACCACAGCAGCACCCAGAACCTGAGTGCTGAACTCCTGCTCTCAACATACTTCCTGTCCCCAGATTCACAAAGGAATCCTCCAGAAACAACCTTAATGTCGTCTGTCTTCCACAAGGTGCACCGGGATAATCTCTCTACTGCCTATAAAGCTTCCAGGGCCTCTTTAGGCTGCTTTGTATTCTTGTTTTATATAAGGTAAAAGCACAGATGAGGATTTTACCCCGGTATAAAAATTTAAGACAAAAAAGCAAATATTTAAAAATCACTGTGCATTTGCATCCAAAAAACAGATTGATAATGGACTCTATTGGATTGCTACTTTATTAACAAGAATGGTCATTAATAAATCTCCAAACCATGTTGTGATAACTTTCCAAAGGCATTCTTGAAAAGAAGTATGCTATTCTTCTGTTTGTGAGGTTATTTGAGGGACCTATTTCTATGGATGACCTTAAAGTTTCAAATGGAGCACAGCTGTAGAACAGGCCACAGCCTATATACATTGTACTCTACAACATTCAGTAATTAAGACACCAGTACTGTAGAAAAGAGGAAATTCTTCATCCCCAGAATTTAGAAGTTAAACAAATCATAAACTTCAAAATCTCCATAAGCTCCTTAAGAAGAAAAACAAGAACAAACTCTGTCTCTTACTTCACTCAATAATCCTCCGCCACAGCCAACATCTAGGATCTTTATGCCAGACAAAGGACTTCCCAGCTGATGTTCACTACTCAGGTTCAATAAAGTATCCCTGAAATAGAGTGTACATGCACAAAGATACAAGTGGGTTTAATTGAGATAACTGTTTTAAAGATGTCTAAATAGTTAAACCAAGGTATGCCTCATCTTTAACTCTTTTACATCTCCTAGAGCAGTGGTTCTCAACCTTTTTAGATTTGAGATACCCGCTAGACTTGAGGCACCCCTTGGAAAATGCTAGCTCTTCGTTTCACTCATGTTTTTTACTACAGAGAAGTAATAGAGGAGCTCTTCTGTTGCAAAGAACTCAGATAGACCACAGCAGATCAGAACGTTCTTAACACTGTGGATTCTCATTTGAAATCTCTGAGTTTTTCTTGTGAATCATATTTGTACACCTAACAGTACTAACATTGCATGGCAACTCAGGGCACCCTTGAAAAGATCTGAAGGCATCCTAAGGTGCTGTGACACCCTGGCTGAGAATCACTGTCTTAGAGGATGGCTTGGGAAAAAACATTAAAAAGTTTAAATATTTTCAAACTGTACCTAATAAATGGCACTCTAATGTCATTCATAGAATGAAGGGGTGAATATTCTCCTTGTTCATCCCACCACTTGTGTGCCAAAAGCTGGAATTTTTTCACTTCCTTTGGGTCCACTGTTGTGTGTGAAGCACTGAATAGTCGCCTTGCAGCAGACCTGCAAAAAAAGCCAAAAGTCATGCAACCAAACCTGATACACCAGGCACCAACACAAAAAATTAAAAGCTGGATTAAAAGTGTAAGAAATATCCTTTATGAGTGAAAGAGGAAAAAAAAAAAAAAAATCAGATAAAGTTACCTTTACTCATTTAAATTCCACTGCCGAAAATTTAAAGTCTCTCTCCTTTTCTCAATTGTTTAAAAATATTTAAACTGTATGCAATGTATTAATAATTTAGTCTGTAAAACAGATTAAATGTCTGTAAGGCAATTTTAATAAGGCAACAGCAAGAAATCTGAAAAGCCTATCTCAGCAGTGGCTTCATTATCAGATTGTCAAATTGCCATGACACGTCAACATACCATATTTTCTCACATATAACATAACACATAACATAATACACACCTTTTTGAAAGACAGAATTAAGAAAAAGATTTTTCCTTGTAGCGAGTACCTGATTACCAGCAGCTAGAGAGCTCAGCTGGCTCATTGCTCTGCTCCTGGTGGATTGTGTAGATTTTACATTCAGTTTCACCCAGTAAGCTGTAGAACCCCATCTTATCATATTTCTCACATTTAATGCACACTCCAATTTCCAGCAGCAATTTTTTGAGAAGAGGTGCATGCTGTATGTGAGAAAACATGGTATTCATTTTTTCTCGGTAAATTACATCCATTGTTTTACATAATTCTAGTATACTATACTTACATGCCATTTCTCATTTCAGAGAGACAGCCAGATGTACTACTGGATTGCAGGTGTGTTTTCCAATTATAGTTTCCACATAGCACCCATGGGTGTGTCTCAAATAACTGGCCAAAATGGCGAACTGCATAAATTAGAAAATCAATCAAGTGAAAGTCAATACCTTTATGATGATCCAAAAGTAAAACAGATACAACTTGCCAAAAATCAGTAAAATGCCACAGATTTTTTTCCAGACAGCTTGCAGAGAAGGAGTGTGGGAGTGGGAAATAAGGAGTGGGGGGAAGGGGCAGGGAGGGTATGGAATAAGAGGAAAATACTTTCCTGGCAGTAACCCATGACCAAAATTCACCAGATCACTTTAGTACTGGCTGCTTCCCTCTGCTGCCTGCCCCCAAATTTTCCAATGCACTCAATCTTCTCCCACTACCATACATATCGTCAAGTGTTTTAATCAATGCCATGTCACCAGAAATCCCATCGTTCCCATGGGATTCTTGATTCCCATCAGTCCACATTTGTAATCTGTTCTGTGTAGATTGGGTGCTCAACCTCCGGCCCATGGGCCAAATGTAGCATACAGAGACATCCTACCTGGTCCATGGGGTTCTCAACATCCAGAAATTTAGCAGTGGGGGAGTGGTGGCCATTAGTACGACCACCCATCCTCCTGCCAAATTCCCAAACCCTATGCCCTGCACAGCAGGTCAGAGTCATGCCACACCTCTTAACCTCCACCTGCCCTTAAGGCAGGGGCCGGGATTTGGATTTGGTTTTACAGACAGGTATAAAATTGTTCAACAACATCCCTAAATCAATCTCTCTCTCTCAGTGGGAATTCACTCAGTTAAAAAGAAAACATGAATGCAGTAGAAATGAATGAAACAGAAACTCCGTAGTCAAACTGTTAGCACATTTCATGTCCTTCCACAACACAGAGGACCAGTTTTCTAATGGGGGGAAGAACAAGTATGAAAATGAGAAGCAAACAGTAAATATATTTTTTAAATGGCAGGATAATCTGAGGCACATTATTGGTAATGACAATCACAGAAGTATTATCTTTGTATCCTGTCTGCTAATGGATACAAATATAACTGAACTAAAACAGAAACGAGAGCAATAAAAATTGCTATAAAATCAGGGTCTCAGATTACAGAGTAAAATGAAAACTCAAAAATAAAAAACTGTTAATATCCATACACAAACAAAAGTAATTTAAAAGCAAAAATAGGGTCATTAGACTTCTTAGCAATTGATAAGGCTCTTGACATGCATTACAGAAACTTGACAGAATGACAAAAATCAATGGCATACTGCACTAGGTGGTTATTAGCTATACAGGAGAGACGACTGAAAAGGATTCTACAGGGAGAAAAAAAATTGAGCATCCGGGACTATATAGTTGAATCTATCTGGATACCAATCCCAATCTGCAGGAATACCAAATATTACTGAAACTAAGCTGCCTCTGAACTGATAGAAGTAAATGAACACACAGCATTCAGCAAAGCAAAAAGGCAGCAAAACCCAGGAAGACAGTAATAGAGAAACTTCAACCACCCAACTACAAACTGGTGAAATGGCACAGCAAAGCAGAATTAAGAGAAACTTTTTCTAAATGTTAATGAATTAATTCTTGGAACAGCTAGTTCTAAAGTCAATAAGAAGAGAGCTATTCTTGACTTAGCTGTAAGTAACACACGAGCTATTTTGAGAAGTAACAGTAGCCGAATCACTAAGTAAGAGTAACTGCAATATCATTAAGTTCAACATCCAAAGGCAGGTAGGACACCAAAAGGTGTTAGAGTGATATTAACCTTTAAAAACTGATCTTAAAAATTAGGTTAATTAAAAGGAAAAAGAGTTAAGGGTAAAGAATGTAAAAAGGCAATAGCACAGTACAAAAAATCCCTAAAGGTGGCACATAGCTTTACAGTCTTAGAAGACATGAACAAAAAAGTCACTATGAAAACAAGAAAAACAAACAAACAAAAAAAACAATATGGCAAACACTGTTAGAGACAAAAAGAAATCCTTCAATATTTGGAAATCTTAACATGAAGAAGCCAATAAACCATAGGGCAGATTACAACAGGCAAGAAATAAGAGGGGAATTAGAAAGCTAGCATGGAATTTGAAGAGAAAATACCTAAAAGTGTTCAAACAAACAAGTGACTATTCTTTAAACGCACAGAAGCAGGCAGTCAGTAAAAGACTCAGAGGGTCTGCTAGATCCTAGGGCAGCGGTTCCCACCAGTGGGTTGCAACCACAAATGGGGTTACAACATCAGCAGATAGGGACATAGGGGTGGGCAGCTGTGGCTTGGGACTGAGGGGCCATGCTGAGGAAATGGGGTCCTGCTGAGGACAAGTTTGGGAAGCACTGTCCTAGGGGTTTAATGAGTAATGCAAGAGCATTTCTGACAAAAACAGGATATGGCTATACTACTTCCATGCCACCCTTGAGCATGCCACCAAACACTCCTCCATCTGCTCCCAATTCTGCATGCATCAAACCCAAAAATGAGGCAATGAAGGGCCCTAAGGGAGTAACCCCTGCTACTGCTCTCACACCAAACCACAGGCTTGTGAATAGCAGGACACGTCCACTCTCATTTTTAGGTTGGTGCACGTGGAGGAGGAAGTGCTGGGCTGGGCCATGATTTTCAGCATTGTACTCCAAAACACTAAGGAAGCAATAGAGACATTCCTTAGGTTATATTTTTGCTTCTTCTGTGGTGAAGTCTGATGTTAGAAAGTCCAGTAGCTGTGTTTCTCTATTTCCTGGTAATAAAAACCAATATCCTCTCAGAGACCAAGGTGTCAGAAGAAGCACTGGAGCCAACTTAAAATTGAGCAATCAGGGCTTGTGGTAGAGGTGATCTCTTTTATTAGACCAACAAGATTTTTGCAAAAACATTTTTTTTAATTGTAATCTTTTGGGCACAGACACCCTTCATCAGGCATCAGAGAAAAGATTGTAAAAGTTCTCCTGGGTAGAAATAAAGTAGTTGAGGCACCAGACTCCAAATGGTATACATCCAAGAGTTCAGACGGGACTTAACTATGAAGTAACTGAGCTGCTAGCAAAGTGAAGCATGGTCATGAATAAAAAGAAATGCCTAGAAGACACAGAGTAAAGAACAGAGTCACATGATCAGTCTTCATCACGGCAAAAGGTCAACAGTTGGGTCTCTCAAGGTCTCCTAGAAGGTTCTTCATCATTTAATACATTTACTAATATTCTGCAAACAAGGTCGAGGATAGAGATGTAACAAAAGCTGCAGATAACACTGAATTATTTAGGTTAAGTGTTTGTATTGCAGTCAGCCTCCTGCCAGTGACCCTGCAGGGAGGGAGAGAGGAAAGAGGGAATCTCAATACTAAACTATTTATAATTTAGATAATTTATGATAAAGCAATTAAGTGACAAAAAATATGAGAGCTAAGAAACGGAATATGAAAGACACACGTGCCTTCACAAAACTGGAAGTACAGAATACAAATAAAAAGAGCTCAAACATATTGTTTACTGATCAGTATGTTCGAGATATTAAGAGCTGGATCCAATAAAGGACTTTGGGTCCTACAAAACAGGAGCCGTAGTGCCTAGTCTGTAGGTGTCTGGTTACCAGAGCAGAATCCAGAACCTAATGTTAGGCTCCCTATGACATGGCATGGACAAAGATAGGCACTTCAGAAGCACAGCCTTCTTGGTGCCCCTCACTCCCCACCCGTAGCCCCCTGGACCTGTTGGTGCCCCTTACTCCCCACCCGCAGCCCCCTGGGATCTGTTGGTGCCTTCACTCCCCATCCACGGCCCCAGCCGTGCTGGAGGGGGCCCCCAGCTGCCAAGGCTATGGGGCCAGAGACCTGAGTCCACAGCCCCTGCCCCCTGCCCCAGCAGCACCCAAAGCCCTGCTGCTGCTCATGGAAGGCGGCAGCTAGTGAGGCAGAGCAGAGCGCAGAGCCTGTGGGCAGGGGAGGGCAGATGAGGCCTGCCTGCTGCTGCAGGATTGGGCTCCCTGCCCTGTCCCAGGGCCTCCAAGGCCCAGCGGGCAGGACCTAACTTGGCAGTGCAGAACAGGGTGGGGAAGCTCAGTGCCACCCCTGGGAGTCCAATGCCGCCATGGCGAGGCACCCCCTGTCCACCTGGCAGCAGCAAGGGGTACAACTCCGTGCTGCTGGCCCTACTGCTGCCAGGCAGGCAGGGGGTGCCTCATCATGGCAGCGCAAGGCTTCCAGCAGTGGCACTAAGCTTCCCTGTCCTGCTCTATCCTGCTGTGCTGGGTCTCACCCGCTGGGCCACCGAGGTCCCGGGGGGAGGGCAGCAGCGCAAGGAGCCTGAGCCTGCAGCAGACAGCCTGCATCCACCCCCTCCCCATGCACAGATCTGGGGGGCATGTGCCCCCCATGTCTCCCTGGACTGCATGCAGTGGTGGGGAGCCAGCCTGCAAGGGGAAACCCACTGTCTTCCACATTTTTTCTCCTTAAAAAGAGAACATCTGAATGTTACTGAATTTTTGTGTGGCAAACAGAAAACCTGGATCCCTGTTTAGCCAGTAGAGAACAGGGGCATGTGCTGAACCTCTCTCCAGTCTTGGTGCTCGACTATGGGAGGTAGGCAGATTCTTCTATTTAATTAAAACAAAGTCCTAAAATAATTCTTTCACAGAGTAAAGCAGTCACTCTTTTCTTTTAAAAAATGCTGAGAAGTTAATGGAGTTGGCTCTATTTCTGCATTTCATCCAGTGAATGCTGAATATAAAATACAGAAAAACACCCTAAAGCAGGGACCAGAACCATGGACTCTCCCCTTGCCCAGAAACCCCCATCCTGTATCAGAAGGCCATAGGCCATTTGCGCCCAGCCTCCTGGCCCTACCAACCACCAAGGAGGAGAATATCTGCTTGGCTCGAGCTTGCAGGGAAGCAGTGAGGAAAGCCGAAGTGGAAATGGAGCTTAGGCTGGCAGCAAAAGTTAAGGACAACAAAAAGTCATTCTTTAAGTACATAGGAAGCAAAAAGAAGGTGCAGGGTATCTTAGGGCCCCTTCAGGATGAACTAGGGCAACTGGTAACAGATAGGATAGCCAAAGTGAAGCTTCTAAATGATTTTTTTGCATCCGTGTTCCTGGACACAAATACAAATATGCATCCCATTGGGACCTTAGGTAAGACCAGTATAGATACCAACCCACCAACTGTTCGAGCTGACCTAGTAAAGGGGCACCTGGAGGGGTTGAATGTATTTAAGTCAACAGGTCCTGATGATCCTCATCTTAGGGAATTAGCTGGAGTCACAGCGGAGCTGCTGGTGCTCAGGACAGGTCCCAGAGGACTGGAAAAGGGACAATGTGGTCCCTATTTTCAAGAAGGGAAGGAAGGATGAACCAGTAACTATAGGCTGGTTAGTCTCACCTCTATCCTTGGCAAGACCTTTGAGATAATTGTTAAGGATCACATTTTTGGGGGACCAGCAGGTAAAATGATGCTAAGGGGCAATCAGCATGGGTTCATAGCAGGCAGATCCTGCCTGACTAACCCAGTTTCACTTTATGACCAGGTCACAAAATGCTTGGATGAAGGAAGAGAGGTAGATGTTATTTACTTAGATTTTAAAAAGGCCTTTGACACAGTGTCACACCTAATTCTTATACATAAACTAAACAGTTGCAATGTAGATTATTACACAGTCCGCTGGGTAGAAAATTGGCTTATGGGACGCACCCAGAGAGTGGTGGTGGACGAGTCAGTTTCTACCTGGAGAAATGTGGGCAGCAGAGTCCCCCAAGGCTCTGTCCTGGGACTGGTACTATTCAATATCTTCATTAATGTCTTGGACGAGGGAGTAGAAAGCACCCCGTCCAAGTCTGCTGAAGACACCACATTATGCGGGGAGGTACACAAAGTAGACAGCAGGGAGCGAATCCAGGCTGAATTGGACAGGCTGGGGAAATGGGCTAAACAGAATAGGATGCAGTCTAACAAGGGAAGTGTCATG
>NW_017729026.1:40809113-40809690 GCF_001723915.1 Gavialis gangeticus | reverse complement strand
GCAGCGCAAGGAGCCTGAGCCTGCAGCAGACAGCCTGCATCCACCCCCTCCCCATGCACAGATCTGGGGGGCATGTGCCCCCCATGTCTCCCTGGACTGCATGCAGTGGTGGGGAGCCAGCCTGCAAGGGGAAACCCACTGTCTTCCACATTTTTTCTCCTTAAAAAGAGAACATCTGAATGTTACTGAATTTTTGTGTGGCAAACAGAAAACCTGGATCCCTGTTTAGCCAGCAGAGAACAGGGGCATGTGCTGAACCTCTCTCCAGTCTTGGTGCTCGACTATGGGAGGTAGGCAGATTCTTCTATTTAATTAAAACAAAGTCCTAAAATAATTCTTTCACAGAGTAAAGCAGTCACTCTTTTCTTTTAAAAAATGCTGAGAAGTTAATGGAGTTGGCTCTATTTCTGCATTTCATCCAGTGAATGCTGAATATAAAATACAGAAAAACACCCTAAAGCAGGGACCAGAACCATGGACTCTCCCCTTGCCCAGAAACCCCCATCCTGTATCAGAAGGCCATAGGCCATTTGCGCCCAGCCTCCTGGCCCTACCAACCACCAAGGAGGAGAATATC
>NW_017729026.1:40802428-40804113 GCF_001723915.1 Gavialis gangeticus | reverse complement strand
TTGGTCAGGCTGCAGCTGAAGTACTGCATCCAGTTTTGTGCCACACTTCAGGAGGGATGTGGATGGCCTGGAGAGGGTTCAGAGGAGGGTCACTCTTCTGGTTAAAGGCCTACAAAAAAACCCTATGTGGACCGATTGGGAGACCTGAACCTCTTCAGGCTCTGCAAGAGGAGGCTGAAAGGTGATCTTGTGGCCACCTACAAACTCATCAGGGGGGCCAGCAAGAAATAGGGGATACAATGTTTACTAGGGTGCCTGCCGGGGTAACTAAAAATGATGGCCACGAACTGGAAGAGAGCAAATTCAGACTGGACATTAGGAAAAAATTCTTTAGTAAGGGTTGCCAAAATATGGAATAAGCTTCCAGGGGAGGTGGTGCTGTTGCCTTCTTTGGAGGTGTTTAAAAGGAGATTGGACAGACACCTGGCTGGGGTCATCTGACCCTAGCACTCTTTCCTGCCCAGGGCAGGGGGCCAGACTCAATGATCTAACAGGTCCCTTCTGACCCTAACATCTATGAAACTATGAGTGTGGTGGGGTTTGTCTGTGGGCTGGATCCTGTGCCATCCCAATCCAGCTATGCGCCACCACGGTCCGGCCAGCGCTGCTCACTTACCAATCTGGTCACATACCGGTGTGCTCTGGCATGCAGGGCCACATGATCTAGCCCATGGGGTTCCCCTGGGTTTGGAAGTTTGGCATCAACGAAGAGGCAATTAGCACTGCTGCTGCTCCCCTGCCACCAGATTCATCAATGTGCCATAATTATGGCACATTAAGTTTAGCACTCGTAATGAAGTTTAGCCCGTAAACTGGATGATATGCCCCTGTGGCCTACATGTGGGGTTCAGCACCCCTGCCCTACGCTACAGTCATACTTCTTGTTCTCTCACTTCCTGTTTCCACAAACTTTTTTCTCTGCAGCACAGGAGCAGAAAGAGCCCACACCTGACTTACCGCCTAACACGAGCATGCTCAAACCTTCTCAGGCCAAAGACCCTATAACCTGGGCCTCCCATGTGCAGGGTGCGGGCCCTCACCAGCAGATTACGGGCAGCAACACCACCGGGTGCTTCAGAAGGAAGCGCGCCCCTGTCAGCACACTGCACGACCACCCGCTGCACCAGGCCCCCCCCCGCAATGCGGCCTGGAAGAGGTCTCGTCTCCGGACCCGGCTGGGCTTCGGCCTGTGAGGCAGTTCTGGGTACGTGCAGAAATAAATCTCTCGACTTACTGGGGACAGTTAAACACAGACAAGTGGTTTGAGCAGCCCTGAGGAGGCCGAAGCATCTTCCCCGGTGCAGCAGGTGTCCTTGGAGCGGGGCGACAGCGGACACGCGGCTCTATGAGGAGCACTTGCTGGCTGTAGCCGTGTGGGTCTAAGGACGCAGGTTCCTGGGCAGATGCGTCCGGGGCGCAGCACTGGTGGCCGCCCGCCTGAGAGGGGCCCGCGGGGGTAGCGGCCCAGCACCAGGCTCGAGGGCAACCCGGCGGCAGCTGCGACGAAGCCGGATCCGCGGGGAAGGGCCGGAGCCGGGGCCTTCCAGGGAGGCTCGCAGGCTCTGCTCCGGCTCCTCCTCGGCCCGCCCCTGCCCTGTCTCGCCCGCGCACACGAGGCCGACAGCCCGGGATCAACCGCGGGCCCGCCCGGGCCTGCACCCCCGCCCGGAGCAGGCCCCACCGCA
>NW_017729026.1:40796511-40801805 GCF_001723915.1 Gavialis gangeticus | reverse complement strand
GGGAAGGGGTGGTAGCTCCCTCGTCCTGGCCGCGCGAGTTCAAGAGCCCGGGCCTAGGCCGCAGGACGCGTGCGTGCAGCGAAGCTGCCTACCGCACATCGTGGCGTGGCACGCGAGGCCCGGGCTAATGCGCAGTACGTTCAGTCTAATGCACACCACCGTTACCAAAAACCCCAGCCCCAGTTCATCTTGCCCAGGGGCAGTAGCGCCGCTTACAGCACATTGAGTACCTGTAGTTACAGGCACTAAACTTAATGCATCGTAACTATGGTGTGTTAATGAATGTGTAGGCACATCCAGAGACCTCATTTTAATCTAGTGACTGTTTCCATATTTTCTGCTGGAGGTGGAACAAGGGCACAAACCCAGGCTGCAGGTTCATTTGGAGTAAAGCTCATCCTTTATGTGTAAATAATTCATTTGGGCAGGGATTTAGGAGTCTTTCTCCCATCCCAGTTGAGGGTCCTGACTCCCAACTTCAGCTCCAGGGCAACATGTCTCTTGACAGCCTTGTCGCTAGGTGCACTCCTGGGTCCTAGACTGGGGTTCTGGCCCACTTCCAAATCAGCGGTCCACGTGAATGCAAACACTACCTGGATTATTAGGTAGCCCCATGCATGCATGCATGCCAGGTGGCACCTTATCTGGGGTTATTTTTTGTGCAAGTCTTAATCCAATAGGCACCACCTGAGAATTCCTACTGGTAAAACAGGATGCCTAGTTTGAGATTCCCAAATCCAACTACAGTTCAGGCATCATGACTTCAGACATTCTGTGCATTCCCACTGTCTGAAATGTAGGACTAGGAAGCAGCTAAGGAAGGGGTTGATGATCTCAGCTACCCATAGATACTGGATTTGGTCACCTAAAATGGTAGTAAATGGCTTAAATTTGTTTGTAAATCTAGACCCAAGTAATTTAGGAGCGCAGTAGGAACTTGTGCTCCTAAGTAATTCAGGCACTTCTGGATTCTCCCGAACAGCACACACTCAAAGTACTTCACCTTCCATTTTACTTTGAAGTAAGGATGGAATCAGCATTAAACAATTGAATAAAAAAACTATCCATCATTATTTACATTTTCAAGCACCTCCAGAGATAAGAAATATAGTTAACCAATAACATAAGATTATGGAACAATATTCTTAAAAGGTTTTTGATCATTGGAGGTGTGTTTATACAATTAGGGGCATTATTTTTGTTCTTCCCCTGTGTCAGTAAGTAGCTAGTTAAAATAATCACAGTACATGCACTGGGGAGCTAAAGTCTTACTGAACCCTTCAGCCACACACAGCTCTTTTACACAGAGATAAACATGAAGATATAAATCAAAATAAGCAAATATTTATAATCAGCAAACAGCTGGGCTCTGCTTCTTTAGCAGGAGACTGGGAGAGGGGAGTAAAGAAGGGGATATCTTTTATGTATGTGAGCCAGTTAAGCTTGGAGTGTATCACCAGGAATCATCTAGCTTTCCTCAAAATCAGGTCTGCCTATGCACTTACATGATCAAGGCAGACAGTAATCACAATGAAACCAGATTCGACTAGCTCCAGCTAACTCCGTTAGTAATCTGTGAGCTGAATCTGTTTTTTCTACAACCTCATTTGCTACATGTGAAATCTCTCCTGGATCCCCCACAATGCTACTGCAAGATGAGAAGCACACTTAGTCGCTATGCCTTACTACTATACCCTAAAACACTGCTTCTCAAACTATCTGATGTGGCAGACCAGCAATTTTTTTTCCAGTGGGCCAGGGACTGGTGCCAGCAAGAACTAGAATCCTTTCCAGACACCTGATTTTTTCTATCTTCTACCAGTCCCCCACAATTAGCAGAGGGATCCACTAGGAGGCTGGAGCCTGGCCTGCCTTAAGGAAAGGAAACCCCATTCTTTATCCAGTCAAGCTCCCCAGTAGAACAATGCCACATCACACTTAAACCACCTCACCGTAACAGAATGCAGAACGCCTGCCACCATTTGGGGAGCTAACTAAAGCTATCTAGACTAAGTATTGAACAAGTGGAAGTATGGTGATCTAAGTGTGCTGGGGTCTGAATTAGGGGGAGAGGAAGAGAAAGAGAAAAAAAAAAAAAAAACTTTGTGAAGTTGATTACTGAGGCTGGTTTTCAGCAGTGTATTTTACTTCAAATAAGTTGCTTTTCCAAAGAAAATTCTAAGGCTTAACCTGAGTTTCACGTACCCCTAAGAATTACATTACAAGCAATTATGTCAGGAAAACCCAACTCGCTGGCCAAAAGGTTTAATCAAAGAATGTTGCATCTGTGCTTCAGAAATATAAATGGATAGGTTTCAAAAGAGAATTTTTTTAACGGTGTGTGCTGAAGTTGGCATATTTACACAGTAGAAGGCAGGGCAGAGTGGTACTTTAGAGATGAATTCAGAAATGTTTAAGCTTTCAGAGGCAGCAGCCTACTCTTTACATGGTGTGACTTGGTGAAGGCCAAGAGGGACAAGCTGCATACAGGTCTTCACCCAAGATTCATTTTCTCTCCCAAAAGTTGTTTCTTCACTGGGTGTGTGCACATGTATATTGCAGGGGGAAGAAAACTGTTATTTTTGTAGTTGAACATTTTTAAGGGAATATTGTTTAGTAAGCTATAAATATTCTGTTCATGTCAGGCAAGGTTCTTTAAGTAGATGTGATATCTTTTATTAGACCAATTGAGTCTTTCATGTCAGAGGCATTTAGTGTAAGCATAAAAGATTTTAATAAAAGCTTATAGACAATACAGGCTACAGTAGTTTTACTGAATTTAGAATTTTTAAGATTTAATAGTTTGTAGCAGGCAAAAGGAAAAACTGAACATGTGGCTAAAGCCACCATGGATCTGATGCTGTTTAAGAACACTGCAATAATAAAGTGTAGAGAAATCAAAATCACAACAAAACAAGAAGCAATTAAGAAATAACACGTTGCAAGCCATTATTTAAATGCTAGAATCAATCTAAGGTTTTCTTGTAATTGATTACGAAGATGCTAAAATAGTTGCAAGTCAGTCTTACTGCGCTACACTGCTAGGAGGAAATCCAATTAGGCAATTACAGAATGACAACTGTCAATTTTAAAATTGATATTAATCTGCATTCAGATTAACCTGCATCTGTTAAAAGTTCAGTAATCTGGAAAAATCAGAATTATTTTTTGATGTTCTCAAAATTCTGCAAGCAGATGTCTACTAGCAACTCCTTTTTCCCATAAAAATAGGTGCCAAGGAATTATTAGGGAATGATAGCCACAATTTAAAAGTTGAAATCCTTCTTTTTTTAAAGAAGGATTTTATTTCTCCTCCTGGAGAGCTAAGTACACAAAATTCATGATCAATTTCTTCTTCAATAACAAAGCACAAGATATTAATTAGTTTCTTTAGTAAACTTTAGTATCCCAAACCCTTTTTTCAGGAAGACTGTGTAGACGACCTAGGGTTAATAGATGGATTACTAAATATACCTTTTGTTGTTAAAATTGTGATTTAAAGCAAGTTAAAGATGTGCTGTAGTTTCTAACAGAAAAAAGGGAATGAGACTATTCAAACAAAGGAAGTGTTTTGTTTTCACATGTCTACAGACAGAAACAGACTCCTCACTGGTATACACACAAATACTAGTTATATAAAAGCAGCAAAAAAGCATGAAGAGACAGAGACAGAACTGTCTACTATCCATACAGGGCTGTATCTGAAAAAACACAACAGAGAACAGATTTCCAGAAAACCATACGCTAGGTACATCCAATATAAATATAGTTTCCAAGCATTAGCCTCCTGTAATCACCAGGGCTTGAAAAAGTTTTGACACTTTTTCTGCATCTCTTCAAGCAACAGTGCAGATGAAAAGTAACTTGCTGGCACTTTTATTAATTTCCATTATTATATTCCTACTAGTAAAACAATTCTTTGTACCTAATAAATTTAGTAGTATTTCCTTTCTTCCAGTTAACAGAGTTTGCATTCATATTTTGCATATTTGAATCACTCAATTCTGGATTCTTCCCCACTGACCACAGAAATCTGAACCTACCCTTCCATTTCTTTATAGAATAGTCTTCTTCCATCCACTTTGTCTTGGTCATTCAAGTAAACACAGTCCTTGCTAGTACTCCTCTGTCTCTTTCCTAGGCAAGCATGGTGGCTTTTATGTTTCAGTAACTGGCTAGTAAAATTTCAAGGGTAGTCAGCAAGTTACATTTTCTCCTCAGGCATTTTAAGCTAAAGCCACAGAAGTACATAGGCCAGAGATCCTCCTGGCTACCACATAACTGTATAGATACTTATTGTTCCAAAAGTAAAGTTTCTTAAATGCCAAAATGTTTGCTTCTGCACATGTCCAAAACTTCCTCAGTCATAACAGTGCTAACCTGCTCAGTGCCTGGCTCATGCCTAAGCAATATTAGCATCCAAAACTTAAGCTTTTTTTCAGCTGATCGTACTCTCCAGACCCAATTCAGTAACTCTTCTCAGAGCACACTTCCCAGACTGGGCCTGCAAAGAACACAGCCACAGGAAGTGGTAATGGTGCCTACTTCATCTAATAGCTCAGTGGTTAAAATGCTCACCTAGGCTGTAGAAAACCCAGGCAAGTCCTTCTTTTGCCTGAGGGAATTTGAACTTGCTTCTCTCACATCATACCCAAACGTAACTAGAGTAACTGCATTTGGGGTTTCTCATTCCCTTCTTTTGAATACATCTTATTTTGTATAGAAAAGTTAATTATTTATTGAATAAGAAAAAGTGTATGTATGACCAGAAGTCCATTGTCTAGCAGAAGGGATGGGGAGGGGAACCCAAGTTCCAATACTTCAGATGATCTATTATACTTATTTTATATTAAGTATTCATGCAACAAGGTCTGATAAAAACAGGTCTTCCCCTTCCTAGGTGAGCACCCTAATCACCAAGCTCCTCTTCCCCTGCTGTTTTGTAAGAGGCCTGACATTGGTGCTTAGATGCACCTCTTTTCTCTGCATTTCCTGCGAGCTGGCTTAGATGACTCCCAGCTCAGCAGCCAGCTTTCATGGATCCCGGTCTTAAGAAACCTAATCCTCCTTATACACTGTACAGGGCCTAAGCCTAAAATAAACCAAGTCATGAATTCCACTAATTGACAGGGTGCCTAAACACTAGATGCTGCCATATTCAGTGTTGCAGCACCCAACTCTTGCCCATGGTCTTTAAGAAAGGTGGACAAGTTTTCTTACATTTTTAAGGAGCTACAAGGATAAGAACTTCACGGAAGTGATGTCCTGCTGGAAGGGGGGTGAGGTGGATAGAA
>NW_017729026.1:40781603-40791511 GCF_001723915.1 Gavialis gangeticus | reverse complement strand
ATGACTCCCAGCTCAGCAGCCAGCTTTCATGGATCCCGGTCTTAAGAAACCTAATCCTCCTTATACACTGTACAGGGCCTAAGCCTAAAATAAACCAAGTCATGAATTCCACTAATTGACAGGGTGCCTAAACACTAGATGCTGCCATATTCAGTGTTGCAGCACCCAACTCTTGCCCATGGTCTTTAAGAAAGGTGGACAAGTTTTCTTACATTTTTAAGGAGCTACAAGGATAAGAACTTCACGGAAGTGATGTCCTGCTGGAAGGGGGGTGAGGAGGTAGGGATACAGGGTGTCCAGAAGGCCTTTGTTGGAGGGAACAAATGCTCAGAGAACACTAGCAAGTAGTGACATTTCTCCTCAACCATTCTTGGATAAGACAGATATGCCTGCCTTACCTCTGAGGTCTTAGACTTCCTGTAACTTCTGTCACAAAAAGGTTTGTTTACTATTATGGAATTCTCCATGCCTCATTCATCTCTGAAAAAAAAATGTAACTATTTTCTCCCCAGTATCACACTAATTACAATTAAAATGATTTGCCAAAAAGGAGGGTTATGCAACAAATATTGAAAATAGTAAGAATCTGGATTAATTGGATTTCCTCCAGAAGCTAGTTCTAGTTTCAAAAGACAACTTGGATTACACTAGCTTCATTGTCACTGATTTCACGGAAGTTTGTCTGCAACCGAGATGTGGCAGCTGGTCTTTTCACTTCAAATAGTAATGTTTATGTACCCCTATAGTTAAGCTCATACATAATGCCTAATAGAACCACAGGTCTAATAAATTCAGAAGTGAATAGTAAAACCCCTGGATGAATCTAGATCTCTTATTAATTCCAAAGCAGAGCAGTCAAAAAAACATAGTTCAAAGACAAAAAGGAGGCACTTCATAAAATCCAAGAAGGTCTTTCAGAGTAAGGACAAAGGAGGAACTCTTGCAAAGGGCAACAGCTCTCACATTTTAAAAGTGTGTAAACCAGTGATTCTCGAACTCCAGGTACCCATCAACAGACTGCAGGCTATTTTCTTCAGCCACCTACTGGCAGAGGGGCAGCAGTGGAACTTGAAAGTTACACATGTAAAATGGCTGTGTTGCTGCTGTTTTGACTGTGCCTAAACCTGGGACAACCAAAACTGCCTTAAATGAGATGGCTGTTTACATTTGACCAAGCTAGGAGCTATTCAAATGTAGCACAACTGCTACAATTTTAACACTGGATGTTTGGCATTCTTATTTATTTTTCTCATTCTAATCGCACTCATAAAGAAGATCTTATAAATTAAGATAAAGTTTAATGTATAAGAATGTCAACAAAAGTTATACCAATATACTGCTAGTGAATGATGTATTGAATATGTTGTTTAGAAAGCTCTATGAAACAGTTAAGTATAGCATTAGTATGCTCTTTTTATTGGCATACAGTCACTACCCATATCAGTGCACTTGTGTAAAAGAAATGTAATTTTCATAGTTACAGGAAGTGACAATTCCAGTTGTTGGTAGAGTATATAAAGCTTGCACACACATTTTTTGTATTATTATTGAACAGATAATATAAAATCTGGACTGAAAACCAAATGCAGTGCATCATGGAAACTGTATTCCTCAGCAGTTTATCTTCATCTTAACTGTAGTTGGTTTTTTTTTAAAAAGAAAATCTACTCATTCCCAAATATCTAAACTGTCAAGCTATTTAGCTCTTCAGAAAATCCTCACGTTTACCAAAAACCTAAAGGCTGTTCAGAGTGCAAGTTTAAAAAGTAGTGTATTGCAAACTATGCCTTTCTCTGCTGTGAGAGGTATGACAGACTACTCTACCTATAGAATGTAATTCTTTTGGGTTTGTTATTTTAACTGAATTAATTATTATCAATCTATGAAGCACAGTTTTGACAAACATGCATTTATTCACACAGATTATTAACTTGTTCAATAAACATATAGTTAAAAAATGTGAACTCTGTGAAAGCACTACAAATCTCTGCCTGTAATTTACAGAAAAAACACCTTGACAAAAATCTTATGTAACGGAATCCTACTTTTAGTGGACTAGATAATTTCTTTCAAGAAGACATGCATTGCAAATTTAGCCTAGTACAGTTTGTCTTACAAGAGAGAAACCTCAGAAATATCTTACTTAATGACGTTATGCAGCTTGCTTTAGAACTGAGCATCATACCAGAATTTATAGGCACAGATTTCTGCACCAGAATTTTAGCCTCTCTCTAAATTAATAGCCTTTATAAGTCACCAGTCAACTGGTGGATTTTTTTTTGTTCTGTAGTCTGGTTCACTATAATGAGTTAATTTTCTTCACTAAAAAAGACACTGATTGACTTCTTTCATTATAAATTACTGTCATATTAAAAGAATGAGGAACTGGTTAGACAGAAACCTAACTAAATACATTCAACTAAAATTACAAAACTCTTAATTCTAAAAATATATAATTGGTTTAAAAAGTTTACTACATAACTGGCATGTGTGTCACAAAGAAAGTTTACCTAGTCTCTCAGTTTTTGTCTCTGTGCACATGTGCGCACACCCAATAAAATATCTTATTCAGAAATTGAGTCTTATTTAAAAAATAATCCCAGATGTCCAGAACATTCTTTTGAACACAAAATAAAGTGTTTGATTGAGGAATAGAGTTCCAGAGCTGAGCACTAATGTCACACACAATCAGTTACTTGCACATATTCCCACTGGTGCTTGGTCTGTTTTGGCATATTTCAAATTACAGAGTAATCCATACTTTACACACACAGCATATGCTACTTGATAGTCCAAAAAAAGAAGATTAAAAATCTGTTAGACACTTACCTAAAGAAAAAAAAAAAGTCTATTCTTTGTTTTCCCTAACTCCCACCCAGTTGATTTATCTCAAGCAAAGCCATGGATAACTTACATACTTTGACATGTGATAGAAGTTAATTTTTTTTTCAAAGTACTTTTAAAATTTGATATACAAAAAAAAGCTGCCTTTTTTTAAAAAGTATTTTCTATCGCTTAACACAAATTAAGGTGCAAGAACTTTAAACAAAAATGAACTAAAGAGCTTTATTGACATCACAGTACATTCAATAGTAATTTTAAGAACATTACAGCTGAAAGAGAATGGCATGTTTATATTCTTATTAAGCACTACTGTTTTTGAAAAAATGTCATACAAAGAAATCCAAGTAAGTATTTAACTCTGAGCAGCATTTGGAAAAAATACACCTATTTACAGATTAAAAAAAGGATTCTGATTTCACCTACATAGCCACAATGTGCCTCTATAATGAGACAAGCCTTTATAACTCATGGAATTTTTAAAACGTCATCACACTGGTGCCACCTCATTCCTCAGCGTTTACGACGGGGAGGGGTGGTTGACCTGAAAAATAAAGGAAAAGAGGGAAAAAGTTAATTGAAATATGGTCCACAAAACTATGGGCACTTCAGGCTTAATAATTAGTCATTTTAAAAGATTTTTCCAAAGTTACTTCTGCCCAAGACAATAATTTTAATGAATACCAGACTTTATTTAAAACAAAAAAAGCTCTCATATGTTGTACACATGAAGACGATAGTAAAAAAAAAAACTATAAATCAGACAAAATACTTAAAAAGTATACTACCTTGATCGTGACTTAGACTTGTGTTTGCGGCTTGCCTTCTTACCAGACCTTTGAGATTTCTCCATGGATCGTGATCGACTGTGCTTCGATTTCTTAGCCTTCTTTTCTTTGCTACTCCCTGGTGATTCAGAACTGCTCCTTGCACTAGATTCAGAGCCTGAATGTTTTTTACTATCTTTGGCAGAACTTTTTTTGCCTTCCTGTCTAGAATCTTGTCTTAGTATTTTAACAGATATTGAATCACTTCGAGAAAGAGTTCTTTCACTTTCTCTTTTTCTTTTTAACCTATTGTCATCATGATTTCCTGTCTTACTATCTTTTTCTTCTTTTTTTTGCTTCTCTTTTCTTTTTTCTTGGTCTCGATCCCTTTCTCTATTCTTTTTCCTATCCTTATCTATGCTCCTACTTCGTTCCTTTTTCCTCTCCTGATCTTTACCATCACCTTTATGTTTATGCCTATTTCCACTAAGATTTCTATGCTGGTCATCACTTTTACGCCTATCCCTACTCCTGCTGCGACTAGCACGACTAGCTCTCCTGTCTCTTGAATGACTACTGCTTCTACGTCTCTCCCAACTCCTTTCTTGGGAAGGACTATGATTTCGTCGTCGTTCCCCTCTTTCCATACTTCTATTTCTGCTGGACCGCCTCCTTTCTCTTATCTTTTCCCTACTTCTACTCCTTTCTCTACGATTTCTATGAGAATAACTCCTGCTTCTACTGCATCTAACTTTATGTGAAGGAGATCTACTGCGACTATGCCTCTTCTTCCTTTTAGGAGAGGAAGAACGTGAAGAACTGCGGCTACTACCTGAGCTAGTACTATACGAAGAACTAGACACAGTGCTGCTGCTACTACTGCTTCTGCTATTGCTGCTACTGCTACCACTACTAGAACTTCTTGATCTACTCCTTCCTATTTTTTCCCTTTCTTTAACATCTTTTTTGAGTTCAGTATCTGGTGCAGTTTCACTTGGGGATCTTTTCTTTTCATTAACCATATCATCCTCGGTTTCTTTTATTTCACACGGTGAAAAGCTGCTATTTTGCTCTTTGTTGGTATATTCACTCATATCTTTTGGAATTTTTTCATTTTGTAGTTTTTCTTCTGGAAAAAGTATATAAAAGAAATATGGAAGTAATGCCAAGTAACATTGGTGAGAAAACAAATACACTGTCTCTCTTGGGAAAGGGCCACTTTCGCATTTGTAATTTTTAGAAATCAGCTTATTTACTAATCCTCAATGCCACCACTGTAGACTGTTCTTTTTGTTAAAAAAAAAAAAAGATCTTTCGTGTGCAGTTACAAAGAGTAGCTACAAGTACAGAAATACAATTATATTACTATGCAGTTAACAGGAGTGCAGTTAAATTACAAAGTAGACAGTAAAGCTGAAAGTTGCTATGCACTCAGGTGGGTTTATGCAATGAACCACTCAACAGTTTGTTACTATGTAAACCAGCAGTGTCAAAAATATGGGCTGGAGCCTATTAAGCCATGACATACAATTAGGATAGCTGTCTGCAGGGCCAGAAATTTAGAGGTGGGTCAAGTGGCAGCAGTGTTAAGTGCTGTGCCTCATCTCACTGACACATTTCTGATTTGCAGGTAGCCCTGCTGGCCAAATCTGGAGTACAAAATTGTGTCCTTTGGCTCGTGGGACTGCTCACAAGTCAGAAATTTGGCAGCAGAACAAACTGCCATCTATTTCTGGCTCTCCAGGCCAGACGACACTACCCCACACTCTGGATCCAGCCATAGGCTGGCCTCACACTACTCATCTAGCCCACATATCTGGAGAAGTTTAACACTTCAGAAGTAAACAAAAGACAAAAATTGAGAATGGCTGTGTGTTATGCAGTTCAGGGAATACTTTTATCCATTATACATAAATTGAATAAACTGCACATGTAAACACAAACACGCTCTACTTTACTTAAGCAAGTAGAAGTAGTTACGTTTTTACTTAAAGTATGAGGTAGAGATAAAGCAACAGATACAGAGAAAAAACGTAACTACTTCAACTGCTGCTACATGCAACCTGACAGTTAGCAAACGCTGGAAACAGGACAGGACAGCATGCATGTCTGCAGGCCATGTTAAATGAGAAGATATGTTCTCTTAAAAATAACATGGCAATTGCATTATGGTATGTCGGCTTAGTTTTTCAGATATATCTACAAAAGACAAGAACTTCAGACCCTTTCAACAGGAAGAAATCACTTTTTACTTTAAGGGGATCTGTGTCATCTGCTTAGGCTGCTTTTTTTTTTTTTTTTTTTTTTTTTTTAAAGAAATCAGAGCAAATAACCAATGTCACAAATATAGGTTGTAAGAGAGCTCCATCCATGGACTGTTTGCTTAGATTCAGTTTTAGAACAAACTTAGTGCACGGGGGGGGGAACTGCATAAGAAGTAAAACCATGGTCTGATGCAAATATCTTTACACATGTACACACAACATACATGTGCACACACAAATGTAAGAGGGGGAAGAGGAACAAAACAGAGGCAGTTTGGAGGATTTTGAAAGCCCTCAAAATCTAAACTTGATACACAGATACATTAGAAGACTAGGATTTATTAAAAGAACACTGTGGTGACAGAAGCTCCTTATGGAAGAAGAAGAGAAACAGAACACGGATAAGGAAGAATGTAAATGATGCATCCCAAAGGAGTTCTTAATTAGTTTAACTTCAAGCTTCAAAAACAAAAATTATTTTATTGAATACTGAAGAGTCAATGATCAGCGTTTTACATCTGCTCCTTCTTAACTTCCAAGGGAGGTGGTTCTGGCCCCTACCCTGGGGGTCTTTAAGAAGAGGCTGGATGCCTACCTGGCTGGACTCATTTGAGTCCCATTTCTCTTTTGGGGTTTTTTGTTGTTCTCCCGCCCTGGCGGGGGGTCGGGCTAGAAGATCTACTAGGTCCCTTCCGACCCTTAATCTATGAATCTATGAAACTTGATCTAGCAGACTAGAAAATTATTATTAGATGTTTTTTTCTTACTACAACTTTAAAATAACCTTTCAGAACTCTTGATAGTTTTATTGTTTTAATATGTTTTGGGAGAAAAACAGGCTGGTTTCAAAGAAAGCTACTCTTGCATGGACCACTGCTTAGCGTTACATTATTTAGCATCTAAATATGTAAAAAGATATAAATATTTATATGTAGTCTTCTTAGATCTAAAGAGACCATTCTGACTTCGTAGACTGGAAAAATAATGGAAGAAACTGGCAATAGGCATCAATGGATAAAGCTCTCTTACAATGAATCATTACTTTCTGTTCAAAAACAGTACCTAAGGTGCACTATGGAATCCCTGGTGCTCTGTCCAATAGTTTTCCAACCAAGACAGGGGTACAAGGATGTCTGCTCATCCCACTACTTTTTAATCTATTTCTGAATTATTCAAAACACACGCTAAACTAGGAATCAAGTCCAAGCACCCATGATATTGAATGATTCTATTAATGTTTTGCTTTATGCATATGACGCATTATTAATGGCACTATCCTAAACAGACTTCCAAAGGTTATTTAAATGCTTGTCAGCAATATTGCACATGAATGGCTTCAGAATCAACACTGCTGAGGCCAATGTATTGTCTTCATAGAATGAAAGGAAGAAATGAGTTGGGTCTTTACAGGAAAAGAGGAGGTGGTATCTTCATTTTAATATCTTGGAATCTATGTTAATAAAAATCTGAGTAAGAACAAACACATAGAATATGCACACACTACAGCAACACAAGCCCTGGGTTGGATTTTATCCTTTACACTACCATGGGCAAAAGGGCAGTATTGGCAACACTAAAAGCTTTAAACGAAGCAGAACTATGGGGTGTTTGACCTGCTGGCTTATTCAAAAATAGCAAAAACCCCCTCCATTTACTTTTTAGACAACTTGCATTGTTATTTAATTCTGCAACAGGAGGGTTCATGAACTCTGAAATAAGACTGATTAATGTGAGCACCTTGGCCCAATTCAGAATTTTACATTACTGAATGAAAATAAGAAGTTTTACACCTGTTAGATATCGTAAGAAGTACATTTTAGAACCCTCTGCTTTACCAAATAAACCCTTGTTTGGATGGTTAAATAACATCTATATTTTTCTCCAGACAAACGGCCAGGGAAATGTACTAAGTGTCACTGACCCAGTATTTTCCCCCTACATTTAAAGCCAAACAAATTTAAGAAGGAAAGATACCAGCATGCAGCCAGCTATGCAGGCAGTAAGCTTTCCTTGACCTTTCCCCTTCTGAGATTAAAGCACTCTTTTAGCCTAGAAATCTACTTATCTGCAGTAGAGAACTATAAGCAATGAGACACCATTACTAGACTGCATTTTACTCTAATGAGATCTTCAAGTTGTAACGGGCAGGTGGTGTCAGATCCCATATTCAGACAGAATACATTCTTGTGGCAAAAATGAGATAGATGACTTAAATCACCATCTGTGGTCTTGTTTATTCTTTGAAGACTTAAGAGGAAAATGTCTCTCTCCATTAATGGAAAATTTTAAACACTGAGCTAATGAAGGCAAAACAATGTGGCTTCTCTCTAACAACTTACAGCCTATCCTATACTCCCTAGATTCATCTGCGTTACTTGCACAAAGAATAAGGGCCACAATCAAACAGAATTCCCCTATTCTACCTTACCGTCCACTGCTTCATTTAATCTCTTCGTGCACCACAATAGAAAGAACTTTTTTTTTTTCCAATCATGGCTAACTGTATGCCAGAGTAGGTCCTCTTGGGAATGTAAGTGTGTCCATCAGGAGCTTTTTGTAGCAGACTGCATCCTGCAATGCCACACTTCCTGGACACTATAGGCACTTTTACACGTGTTCCACAGGTGGGGGGAGCGATGCTTTAATTACAGCAGCTCCAAGAGCCACTCTAAAGCACTGCTGCGTCTCCAGTATCAGCATCCCCTTGCTTAAAAATGGTGGTGGGGGTGCTTAAACTAAAGCTCAGCTTTAGTTCAAGCACCTCTGCCGCCATTTTTAAGCACAGGGATGCGGATACAGGAGACACAAGACACTGCTGAAGCACGGTAATTGCCATGTACCAGCAGACTCGACAGTGTGCTCCAACATGGTGGAATTCCAGAGTATCAGAGCAGCCTCCACACTCATGTATAGGCACTCCATTTCCAGAAAGACTTGCTCTATGTTGCATAAGGTTAGCCCACAGACCCTTGCAAAGGGCAGTTACAAGGCTGTTAGTCCTTTACTAGTAGCTTTTTTATATAAGTTCCTGTAAATAGTGTTGTTTCCACTTCACAAGCTTTATCAATCTACCTCCAAGCAGCACACTTACTGCTTCAGGCATAAGCTACAGTGCTCAGCCAATGCCTACAGCTTTGATACGACTAACATGACTGCCCCTTCAGTTTGCTGAGCAGACACAAGTGGAAACCATCTTGGCAGCTGCGTGACATGGACTTGCCAGCATCTCCAGGACTGCTCGTTTTACAGTGAAAAAACAGCTTTCCCCCACTTGAAACATGTATTCCAATTTGGGGGGGGCTGATTTTGGGGGAATGGTGCATATGTATGTGAGAAAATAAAGTACCAAGTTCTAATTAAATTTTGCTTAAACTGACAGAATGTGTAATCTTATTATATGTTTTTAGCATATATTTTAAATTATATATATTTTACTAATACTTTTACTGTCAATTTATTGTATTGTTTTAGCATAACTTGTAAATAAGCTACTACACTACTACCACCCTCCACACCCCCCGGAGAGAGACCTTTAATACACCTACAGAAAAGAATGTAATAGAAGCCAAATGTTGAGATAGCATATCTCTTTATGTATGGATGGCTGGTCCACTTCAGTTTCCAGGTGTTTTAAGAAATGGGGAGGGAAGGGAGAAAACAGTGAACTTGAACGCAAGAAGAAAAAAAATGTTAGTGACAGCATTGTTGCTGATTGCAGTGGTCTTCCTCTAACAGATTCCAATTTAAACGGCAGAACCAGCAAATTGTCTACAATTTTCTGTTCACATAATTGATTGAAAGAAGGGAATCTATCCCACTCTGAGACTGGAGGGCCTCCCAGCCATCATTTTAGGTATCATCAGTGCTCTTCCAGCAGGAAAACACTGGGGGTGGTCCATCATATTTCTTTTGCCTGTAACCACTGTGCCTGAGGAAAGACTAGTGTACGCACACACACAAAAGTATATATACTGGTATGTACTGACACACACACACACACACACACACACACACACACACACACACACACACACAC
>NW_017729026.1:40781213-40781488 GCF_001723915.1 Gavialis gangeticus | reverse complement strand
GTGCTGCTAACTCCCTACACACAGCCCTGATATATCTACATATCAGTTGAACACAAGGTTTTATTCATATATTTACATTTTTGAAAGATGTTTAGAAGCCTACCAGTGCCTCAATCATTATCATGACATTAATTCTAAATACCTATATATTTTGACATTTCATTTGGGGGGTTTTTTGTTATAGAAAAATCAGAGCTCCCTCTGCCCCCTTTGTTCACAAAGATGTGGGCCCAGTGGTAGATGCCCCCACAACTGCTTTGTGGTGCTAAGCAGCC
>NW_017729026.1:40757306-40776213 GCF_001723915.1 Gavialis gangeticus | reverse complement strand
CTTGCACACCCATGTGCACACAGCAAATGCAGAGCAGCCCTGATATGCCAGTACCCTTCACTCCCAGCCCACAGGATCGCCACCCTCACCAGTGCTCCTCACACCCTACACATAGCCCTCTGGTCCTGCCAGTGCCCCTCACTCCTGATGTTCAGCCCCCCCATCCCCACTGGTGCTCCTCACTTCCAACTCACAGTCCCCTGTCCCCATTGGTGCCTCTCACTCCCAACCCATTACCTGCAGCCCCCCCAGTGTGTGGGGAAGAGGAGGGTACGTGTGGGGAAGGGAGGTGCCCAACCATAGGCAATGCCATTGCTGTAGTGTCAGGGAAGCATGGAGGGGCATGTGTCCCCCCAGATTTCTGCACCTACAGTGGGGCACTAGGGTTGCAGCCTGACTGTATCAGTACCAGGCACGAACCGTCTCTGCAGCCCACCTGCCTTCATGGCCTAGCAGGCAAGACTCATTTCTGCTTCCACCACAACTCCCGTGCCAGCCACGTCACCATGGAGTAATGCCAAACCTCCAGCACCATGAACAGTAACAGACTGAGAGGAGAGAAATGGGAGAAGTATGCTGCCCTCGCCTCCTCCCCACTGCTGGCTGCTTGCATGCTGGGCTGTGGCTCTACCCCAGAAGCGAGGTGGGTTGGGAGCAGCACGGGCAGCCTGAGGAAAGTACCAGCAGCAGCTGGGCTATGGCAGTCTTGCCACCCGGCTCCACCCTCCCACACTGGGTCCTGCCTGCTGAGCCACAGAGGCAGCTCCTGCTGGCTGCCAGTCCAGCCAGACTGCAGCCCTGTGCCCAGCAGTGGGCATGCATGCCCCCCCACAAAGCCCCCAGTACATTGCCTATGGTGACCCAGGAGTGCACACAATGGTGGGGAGCTGACTCTCCCACCAGCCTCTCCTCCTGCTGGCTGTCCATAGCTCTGTCCCACTTTCCAGCTAGGCCCTGTGGCCACATATCCCCACCCTGGTCCTGCACCTTGTGTATTGCCCCCAAGCCCAGCCCCAACCCTACCCTACTCCCTCCCCCTCACTGTGGGGGCTTGGCACAATCTGCCCCCCCTCCCCCCGCTATAGACTTACCTATAGGCAGCTGGGGGAGCTGCTGTGCACCACTTTGCCGGGCTGTTTTGCTGGCGGCATGCATCTGTACGCGCGCACACATGCACGTGGCGCCCCCTGCATCTGATCAACCTCCTCCCACTTCCCCCAACCCCAAGTAGCCCCTTTGCAGGCTGGAACTCTGCTAACGGAAAACCTGGATCCCTGGTGATAATAAGTTCCCACTGCTAAATCAAGAAACCAAGTTATGAAGACATACTACATAGAGAAATGCCTCTGTCAAAACCAAGGATGACTGGTTCAAGGAAGGGAACTTAATCTGCTTCATAATCTGAAACTTGAAAAGGAACACCTTCCTAGAGTATCTAACCTGCAAATATCTTTTGCAACGGGGCAAGAGAGTTAAAATTCAGCCCCATACAAAAGAGCTACAGGCTCCACGGACCCTCTATACAGAGGTGAATTTACCATATCAGTTATGTACTAAAGGAACATATTTTATTTAAAAACATTATTCTGATCTGTTCTTTTAAAAATGAAAATGTAGAGTCTACGAAGAACACGCATGATAGATATTACATAGCAGACAGAAAAAAGGGAAGCAACACTAGTTTTTATATAGTTAAAAAACATGTTGATTAATTTTTTCTTCTTTAAAGCATTATGCATTGTAGCCAGGAATGTATGTTTTGAATCACAACCGCACATATGCTTTGTTAAACTATAGAGCAAGGCTATCCAACTTCTCAGAGGCCAGGGGCTGCATTTGAGAGGGCAACAGACCTCCTGAACTGCAAAACTTGCACCCTCCCCCACCATGCTGTACAGCATACACAATTTTTTAAATAGAAAGACATTTACCTTCTAGCTGTTTTTCTAGCAATAGTTGCTGCTCTCTTTCTTTTCGCCAAAACGCTTCCTGTTTTTGCCTGATTCTGTGTCGTAGTTCCTCGTCATCAGTGTCAGATGATTCAGAGCCTCTGTCGCTCCTCTCATCCTCACTGTCTCCTGATCCATAACCACCCAGTCCACCTGCGTGCATAAAGCCCAGTCTATCACGAGGAAAGGTTAAGCCTTGTTCTTAATATTTCTGTGGGGCAAAGAGGAAAGTACATTGCCCTTCCTTCATTTCCTCTTCTCTGAAAAGACATTTATTCTAGGGAAAATACAAATGCTGTTTGACTGGAGTCCTCAAGGTCCCCACATCCGTATTGATGCTTAGTTTTTACTTTTACTCCTTCTGGAACAGCTTATCTAAAAGTGATCATGGCACTTTTCCCATTGTATGGAAGAACAAACAAGCTCCTTATGGAAACAGTAACAAGGTCATCCCTTATTCATTTCCAAGCACGTTGATAGAAGAGGAAAATGGCCAGAACCCTGCTCCTGAAGACATTCCTGAAATTATTTCAACTACTTCAATCTTAAGACTTCCTAAATCTCACCATCAAATTTTCTACAGTGAAAATACTGGATTTTAAAAGTAAAGAGAAGGAACAGAAATGAATTTCTTTCTCCACAAAGAGAAAGCTACCATTAACTAACAGACTATCAGAAAGTAATAAGCATCCGATATAAAGGAGTTTTATATTTTTCCCACTTGAGGTTCTCCAGATCTTTAGTTTTTATATTAATTTTACTATCTAAACATTTGGGACACAGACAATTGAAACTAGTGAGAGAGTTCATTATATCACAATGTCATGTAACTACTATAAGTGACCACTGACATTTTGTTTTACTAGATCATGGTAAGATGACAGGGTTGAGAAAGATCTTTTGCTATTACACCTCAGATAAGGATTTCAAATCCTTATCCTGCATGTCTTCAAATGGATAATTTTGAATATAGAAGCCTTTGCAAGTGTCTAGTTTTTCAGTAGGAGTGTAATTAATTCTAAACATAAGAATTCTTTTAGTAGCACACTAAACCATTACGTTTATAACAAGATCAACTGTAACACACTGTCCAGTTGGATCAAAACAGGAGAAATACATAAAAATAGTAATTTCCTTCTACGAGACTGTAGTTTGCTCCTCAAACAATTAATGAAAACATCCCATTAACATGAGTCAGGAAGGAAAGCATCCAACCAAAACAGCAAGTTTCTCTTCCAAGTTTTTACCTAGTTTACAAAATTAGGACAAGACTCTGACACTCTACACGTTTAAAATAATTTCTCTTTCTCCACACAAAGTCCCACTGACATCAATGGTATTACTTGAAAAGAGTAAAGAATCAGAATCTGACTAATAAGTAATTATTGGTAATTACAGTCTAGTTTTCAAAAAAAGTTCTCTAGAAATTCAAGGCAAGAGCGATCTCCCCTTTAAGCCCCTCTCAAAAATAAGGAACATACTTACCGAGTCCAGTGAGGGAAGCCAGTGCACTGGACTGTGCCAGCTGTTTTGCAGGAGCTTTGTATCACATCAACAACAGGAACAACATGTTAACACAAATAGCCACGATTTCATAGTCATGAGATTCTATGGTATTGTTAAATCTACTACTATTGCTGTTTTGTGGGGGAGAGAAGAAACATTAAAAACGCATCATCCATTTAAAACGAATCCTTGATTTTCTGACCCCGTACGTTTAGAATTCTTAATGTGGGTTAACAGCGAACTGGAAAAACACAAATCTATATTCATAAGTCAGTTTCAAAGTTACAGAATCTGCATATAAAACTCAGATGTCAGTATTTACATGTTTAATTTTATTATGTCACCTGCAGTTGCATATATAGTAGCATATTAACAGTGAAAGCAAATGAATTACTGAGAATTCATAGTTCGTCTCTTTTCACCTCTGATCAATTAAGAGTCTGAGATAAAATGAAAGAAGTAAGAAATTGCTAGAACTTAGGAGTCGTTAACACAAGGGTACCATCATAACTAAAGAAATGAGTTATGTGAAAGAAATGGAATAACTGAAGAAACTCACAATACACTTCACAGGACAACAGTATGTGATTACTGGATTTGATTTCTAATTAAAGTCTGATGGATAATACTTGGATTGTTCTTGGGGGACAGTTGCTATGGAGTTAAGTGTTCTAAAGACATGCATATATAAAATATCCACAAAAGGAAGTCAAAATAAAGTATACCTTTAGTTGCTTTACGGTGTACGTCTTTGGCAACGTAATAAATTTCTTCATTTGTGACATCTAAAAGGATTTCTGTCAGTAGCATTTTTGTCAAAAACATCTAAAGAAAATAATTATAAATAAGATCAGAGGAAAAGGCTCCAGACTACGTTCTAAAATCAGTTATACTGAGGAAACTCAACTGCTTAGTTTAAGATTTCAGAAGTCAGAGCAAGAATACAAGCTGTTCCGATTATTTAAATTTGACTCGATTTCCAAACTAAATTGTTGTAAGTTTCACCAATGTACTGTATTTCAAGAAAACACCAAATAAAGTGAGCTTCCCTGCTTAAGATGTGCACCTTAATTTTAGACAGCTGATTTTTGGGGAAAAGCACGGTATGTAAGCAAGTAAGTTAAGCTCATCATAAAGCTATCTTCTTGCCATATATGGCAAGTGTGTATTAACATTTATATAGACAGGTATATACATTTATCACCTCCACATAGTGGAGGATATTTATATGGTATAGTAGAGATGCATGCATATATAAAATCATCACAGTATGTGTGTTATGCCTATGATTATAATGTCAGTCACAGAAAAGTACAAGAGCTTCTCTATGCCTGAAAATATAAACATATTGTATAGGTGTAGACGCTTTTCAGAGAACTATGTTATCTGTACCATCTGATACTCCTTTTCTTCTTCTGTCATTTCTGGTTCGCTTTGCTCCTCTGGAGGAGCTGGAGATGGACTCCTGCTGACTTTTCCAACACTTACAGCCTCTGAATTTTCAACATCATCATCTTCCTCATCACTGTCCTACAAGAACATTGTATATTTTAAGGTTCACTTAGATTTAAAACATCAGTTTTTCTGTAGGATAATCAAGTTGAAATATCACATCAAAACAAAGAGAAGTCCTCAAACATGCTCTCTCACCTCCAACACCTTACCCCCCCAAACAAACAGTTTCTACCCCCTCTACAAGTTCTGTAAATCAGATCTCAACTACCACATATCGCTATCTGCAAGTACAGATTTGATGAATCTTGAATGAACTGTCAAGACCAGTATACACAGCTGACAATTCATTGTTGTTCTTGTAGCTGGTGACAAGGAAGCAGAGTGGGAAAGACCATGAGGTAGCCTGTTGGCAGCCTTGGCAGGAAGTTCCACTGAACAGAACTCTTATCAAAAACCTACGGTATCTGCTGACCAAAGCAATCACCAAAGGATCAGAGTTCATGGTTAGGGACCTACTGAAACTGCAATTTGTGCAGAAACCATGATTTTACCCAGGCCCCATGAAAAAGCATGAGCTCCACAAAAGAAGTGTAGGGTCTATGCTTTTGACAGGCTCCCAAAAAACAAAAAACCCCAAACTCACCAAAAGTAAAATGCTTGCTTCCTTTGGGGAACCAGCAGTTCTTGTGGCTGCTATGGCCTGGCCATGCAGCCCATGGGGGAGGGCTGCTGGCACAGCAACATGGCTGCCACCTCTGCCCCTCATTGGCTGTGAGGACTGTCTGTCATATGCCCCCACTCCTTGCCACCAGAGGGGAGGGGCAGTGCTGCATGACAGACAGATTTCACAACCAATCAGAGATATGGGCTGGGGCTGTATGACATGTAGCCCTAGCAGCCAATCAGCAGCGAGGGTGGAGCCACTGGAACCCCCTGGCCAATCGGAGGTGTGGGAGGAGGCCCTGACACGCTCCGCCCATGAAAATAGTTGCCAGCCCCACAATCTGCATGCGAAATTGGCCAGCTGCCATTTCGACTTCGGTAGACCCCTATTCATGGTTCTTGACAGCTTCCCTGTTTCTGATCCCACCCATTCAGGTAAACCATTGCTTTTGCAAACGTACTGTAGCAAAAAGTACACAGCACTGAAAATATAGCACTAGAGAAACATAACTGCTACAATACAAGGTTCCCTCAACTGCTTCAGTGCTGCAAGTGTGGATACACAGAATCTATGACACTCACTACTTAATCTAATTCTTTATTACAGACACCTCTGTCAAAGTCTATGCCAATTGCCAGATTATGCAGACATGGAAAGAATGGGCAGATTTATCATCACTACTTTACACAAAACCACCAAATAAAGGTAAAACATCTTTTTAGACTATACTTACAGTTTTGCCCATTATCTGCTACAAATTTATAAAAATCAGGTAAATGATACTGCAATAGTGACACGTGGTTAATTTTTAATGTAAGAAACAAAGTGATGTGGATAAACTGAAACGCACAGTTTCTTCATAAAGAGATAAATGAACATTAACAGCTTTTAAGAAATACAAACCTGGAAAAAAGTCAACCCTCCTACTTACAAATTTACTTTTTTGAGGTAACCGTGGACCATCTCCCTCTTCAGTTTCCTCAGTGCCTTTCTTTTCTTTTTTAGACATTTGAGAGCGTTGTTGTTCCATTCTCTCTCTCTCCAGCTTCTTCTGCTTTTCTCGTTCCATCTTTTCCAGACCCTCACGAATCCAAGCAGGAAGCGTTCGGCGTTTAACAGCATCTGCACAGGCGAGATTTGTAATTTTATCAGAAGGGGAGAGAAAAAGAAAAGAAAAAAAAAGACCAGACATGCTATGTGCTATTATTGGTAAAAAGTACCTTGTAATAATAGCTTTATTTATTTATTCATTTACAGGCAAAAAGTGATTACCGATTTCAAATTTTACATTTCTTTTTAAAGCAAAAGACTTCTAAAGTGAATCATGCTTTCAGGTTTTTTCATTAAAGAGTGGTTAACATGTACCAATCTGCGGAGGCTCCTGCTTCACAGGCATCGTGATAGGTGAACGCTGACGATCTCTGAATGACGGTCTTTCCCTTCGGTTCTGAGGAGGTGCTGGAGGTGTTGGTGGACCTGGTGGCCCTGGTGGTCCTGGCTGCCAGTAAGGTGGATGAAATCCACCTTGGGGAGGACCAAAAGCAGCCCCATGCTGAAAGAGTAATGCAGTTTATTTTTCTTCACATTTAATACTATGTATAGCATGTGTATGTGTGTAAGTGGGACTACAGAAATCCATGCAAGTAGAAGATCCATGATTCCTAGGTTAAGGGCTTTCTACCATTTTACACTGGTTCCAAAAATCTAAATTTTCATTTTTATATTTATGAGGAGCTTTACAGTTGGAGTCATGTCTTTTAACAAACTTCCAGCTTTGAAAAGAGATTTTTAGAACGTAAATGCTGATGCCACTATCAACCTGAAAGGGAGCTCAGAACCCCCTGAAGCCTGAACATTAGGAGCTACCTCACATCAATAACAACAAATTCCCTATGATCAAGCATGTATGAAGTGTGGGCTTAAGGGTAGAGGTAATGCACATAATTTTGAAATGTGGCCCCACCAACAGCCTATTCTATAACTACACATCTTGAAAACAAAGTTCAAAAGTGCCAGGTTTAATTGCAGGTTAATTCCAAGACCATGCATCTTCCAGGATCAAGGATGCTACCAGTAAAAACTTGTTTTTGATTAAAAGTACATTAAAGTGTATTTAGAACAGCCTTTGGGCTCCAAGCAAATTGCCATGCAACCCAGAGTTGCAAAGCTGATGCGCAAGAGTTCATATTACATTTTGGTGCCTGAAAATAGCCACCGAACACATCTGTTTGAAAAGATTTAGGAATAAAACTCCAAACAAATATGATCTGATCATTTATATTAACAGATGCTTCGTTATTTTACTATCATTTAAGCCAAATTGTGTTTACTGAGTAACCTGCTATGAAGAGAATTTTCTGTGCTGCTTTCAAAGTTTTGGGAAGTTTTCTTTAAGATTTGGTTCCAGAAAGGAGCAAAAGACAGGAGGGCTTTCTAATCCTAAAGCTTTTGAAAATGGATGGTTCACCTTATGTCTGACAGTGCCACACACTAAAATTCTGCCATGACAAGCAGGATAGAAAACAGAAATAAATCCTTGCGCTTGTAAAGTCTTCTCCATAGAATTATACTATCTCTGAATACAGGGAGATGTTCCAAAAGATACAGACTGTTAATAAATATACTTTTTAAAGGTTTGAGCATTCAATACCTGTGAAAAATCAGAAAAAAAATATCAGTTTTCTCTATCTAGAGATTTTTATTTTTCCACATGTAACATCCTCATCTATTCCTTATATATGCTATACATAACTTGTTTGCCAGAGTGAAGAAAAAAAATGGATGTGGATTTTTAAAAATAATTGTTTATTCAGAGAATCACAGAAGATAGATATGGAAAGGATCAATTGGATCATCCAGTCTATCTCCCTGCAAATGCAGGACTGTTCCCTACGGTACATTTTCTAGTGTATTTAAATATATTTTCTAAACTTTATTTATTATTTTTAGATTTTACACAACTTAGTTATATTAATTATATTTTGAAAAACAGTGAATCATTTGAATATTGCACATAACAGCCATTTCTCATTACTAGTACGGGAAAAAATATTGTTTTGCCTCAGAGCTGAACTGAAAACACTAAAGTCTTCTTCTGTATGCATAAGGTATTTTACATTTCGTAAAATGTATCTTAGCAGACAACAGACTTTGTAGTTGTTTGTAGAACTGAAGAATGAAAGTCGCCGCTAGATATTCTTAGAGGAACACTTCCACGGAAGGGACTCTGCACGTCTACAACATTAAAGCAACAAATATGTTTCACCTGATAGTCAAACTGGTTCACTGGCCCCATTGCAAAGTTATCGGGAGGTCCCCCAAAGTTGTGATTGTTCTGGTTAAATATATGCCTGTTGTCAGGAGCAAATTCCCCACTGTCCTGACTGTTGCTGTCTTCAGATGGAGGAACGATTTCCATTGGACCTTGGGCTGGAGGTATCCATTGCTGATCTGGAGGTGGATGAGGGGGTTGGTGAGGCATTCCCCATTCTGTTTAAGATTCAGAATACAATTTAATATGTGGTTAACAATGGGACAGAAAAAAAAATCACAGATTTTCTTATTCTAGTAATATCAAGATTGCCAAAAAGCCAGAACTTTTAGAAAGCAATATGTCAATACAAAGTCATATATTTTTAAAGCAAGACTCATTGTTACCTACAGTCAGTTATGATGGAGGTTACATTAGAGCTTCCCTGAATTCCTACTTAATGTCCAACAGCTGTGGTTCATCTATAGCTTGTCTATTTTTTCTAAATGATAATCTTGATTTTAAGATTTCTAGGGGCAGTGAAATTATAACAATTCTCTGGTAAGTTAAGTTATTTCAACAGTTAATAACCCTCACCATTAAAAATGCACACCTTATTCATAGTTTTCTTCATGCTCAACTTCCAGCCATTGGATGTTGTTATATTATACCTTAAATCTCCTGGACCAAAGAGCCATCATTTTATTATTAAAAAAAAAAATCTGTTTCCCATGCAGGTACTGAGAGATCATGATCAGCTGAACCCTTAACTTTCTCTAACAAACAGATCAAATGTCTTGATTCTTTATTTCTACATTTATCCAAGAACTTCTCTCTGCATGATCCAACAGCTACTTGATAATGATTTAACATTTCTATGTCCACTTCCCTCATCTTACAATTCAGAAAGTTATTAAAATAAACACATATTTGGAACGTGCTGTAATTGTGTTATTATGTATACGATTATGCCGTACCTCTTAGAGGTGGCTGCAGAAAACTTACAGACCAGAGGGAGGAGGAGTAACTACAATTAGGATTAAATTTGACATTCTAGACTCCTTTATTATGCATATCTAAAAACTGTAAGTGATATTATGAAAAAGTCTAAAATAGAAATTTGGCTCTGTTAACTATGACTCGTTTGTATAGTGTTATTTGAATATTTGGGAAACCACTGTTCTTTTAAATTATCCCGTACACATGCAAAAAGTACCGTTTTCCCCTGGTTTTTGTCAAATCAAATGCAATTTTCACTAGACCAATGAAAAGTATGCATATGGATTTAGAACCTGCTTCCCTGCCAAATTTCAAACTGCCATTACATTCTGATGATATGCTAGATCCGTTTAGAGCTATGAAAAACACTTTTAGCAAAAAAACATTAACTCAGTTTTCAGTCTTTCCATGTTTGAAATTAGCTGTTTGGGGGCGGGGGGGAGCCCCTATACTGCTTCGATCAAACTAAGAAAAAAAGAGAGAGAAAATTATAAATAACTGAAAACGATCCATTTTACTGAAAACATTTGGTCAGTTTTAAGAAAAGATTATTTAGGTGGGATGCACATAGTGGGATAGGAAAGGCATCAGAAAAGCCTCAAAATGGGACTGATATGATAAAAGTACATTTTACAGATATTTTTCCCTTTCATGCTCTCCAAGGTTTTAAAATCCTTTGAGCCAGTATTTCATAAGCTACATGTTGGGCACATCATGTTCTACAGTCTGTCAAAACCATGAGAAAAAGTTATAGGGCGTGCAACAGGGAGACAACAGATGTCTACTTCCTCTGGAGCAGGGGTGCTCAACCCGTGGCCTCGTGTCATCTGGCCCACAGGGCTCTTTGTAAGTCCAGAAATTTGGCAATGGGGAAGCAGTGGCACTGGACTCATAGGGAGCCCCAGGCCCTGCACACTGGACCAAGTAGGAGTGGCACCAGGCCCCAGGGCCCAATCCTCATGGCTAAGAGGAGGCAATGCCAGATCCCTGGAGACCAATTCAGCACTGGAGGGCAGAAGGGGGAAGCACCGGGTCCCCTGGGGACCAACTGCAGTGTGCAGGGGTAGAAGGCAACAGTGCCGAGCCCTTAGGAAACAATCACAACATGCAAGGGCAGAAGGAGGCAGTGCCAGGCCCCTGGGGACTAAGTGTAGCACAAAGGGGTAGGAGAAGGCAATTCCAGGCCCCTGGAGAACAACTGTAGCATGTGAGGGCAGCACTGGGCTCTTGGGGACCAATCCCAGTTTGCAGGAGGGGACAGTGGCAGACCCTAGGGCAGGGGTGGGCAAAATGCAGCCCACCAGGCTATTGTATCTGGCCTGCTGGGCCCCTAAAAAATTTAGAAAATTAATATTAATCTGCCCTGGGCTGCCTGTCATGCGGCCCTCAATTGCTTGCCAAAACTCAATAAGCAGCCTTCTGCCCAAAATAACTGCCTGCCCCTGCCCTAGGGCCACTGCCAACACTCAGGCCAGGGAGGCGCTAGTGCCAGGCCCCAACCTCTTACTGACCAGAGACTAAGAAGTGAAACAAGTAACCAGATACAAATAGTTAACTGCAGGTTACCAAATAAAGTATAAACACATTTTCACTAGAAGGAGGAGGAAAACAAACCTGGCTGCCACATTCTGTTGAAGTTGGGATCCCCCTGAAAATTGCTATGGTTGTTTGCACCAGATTCTACTCCTGAAATCTCCTGTCCATTTGGCATCATTCCTTGTTGTTCCACCACGCCCTGCTGCCCTGAGGCTTCTCGCTGAGCAATCCATGCTTGAGCTAGTGCAGCCCAATCAATCTGACCTAAAACAAATATAGAACAATTTATTTCAATATTTAAATTTCCAAAATATAATTATGAGTTATACATATAGTCACTCAACAAAAATACGGTAACAATATTCACCTGCAACAATTACCTTGCTGATAATTGATACTATGCACAGTATGTGATTACACTACAGTTTTATTGCTCATTACACATTTCAATGTGTGTTCATACTCGCTGAAGTGGAGTTTCTCTATATATATATTCTATAAAACCATATGGAATGTTTCAGAGTGCACTTTATCACCTGAACAGAAGGTAGTGTTAAGCTTTCTTGGTGGGAAAGGGTACAAAATTCAAATTTTAAAAGGTGCAGACCTTGTAAAGACTTAAGAATGGGAAAGATGTACATAGTTATGATAAAACATAGATATACCACAGGTTTTGTAATATGCATACTCCTCTACCATCACTCCTACAGCTCTTGTTTTCTTTGCTTACTCTTCCTTAGTGTGGTCTTAAAATTTGTTCTCTGTTCTGTTTTGAGATCTGACTTGCTATTGTTTATGAGCCAGTCTCTCCCACCATCATTCCTTGAATCAAAGCAAGGAAAAATACAGGAACCAAGGCAAACTGAAATGTGCCAACACGTAGCAAACAATGGATATGATATACTTTACAATCTTCAGAGTGAAGAACCACAAAACACAGACAGACATATATATCTATACATAATAAAGATATCATAGGTGGGGGCAGCAGCCCTTGATACGAGGATGACAAGTATACATCACAGGATCATAAGACAGTAAGGTTGGAAGGAACTACATGAGAACATCTAGCTCAGCACCCTGCTCCAGGCAGGATCAGCCCTGATAACACCATACTAGCCAAGTATCTGTCTACCTGTTCTTGAAAATCGCTAGAATCCTCCATTCTAGGGATGGAGATTCCACAATTTCTCTAGGCAATCTGTTCTAATTCTTGAGCCCCTGCATAGCCAGGAAGTTCCTCTTAGTCTTCAAATCTAAATTGTCTTTGCAAACACAGGACAAGTCTATCTCCATCCTCTTTATAGCTTCAAATATTTGACGACTTATCAAATCCCCCCTCCATCTTCTCTCCTCCAAACTTCTTTCAGTTCTTCTTCATAATCCATTATATTATACACACACATATACATACACATACATATACAGACATACATATACACATACACACATTATATATACATATATACACACACGCATATACTCCTTATTCAGCTCTGTTTGTACAGATGTGTAAAAACATAAACAGAGTTCACTTTGCTATATTTCTCAGCATACATTGTTGTATTATTAATTTTTGTGACTTTTTCCATATGTTATAGTTTGTGTTAGTCCTTCTATTATTGAGTTTATCTTTGGAAGAACCGAGACAAAACAACTAGCTTGTGGTTATAACAAGTGACAATAGGCAGCAGATATTATAATGAGTAAATAATACCTAGGCTGAAGTGCAGTTTGAGAATTTAAGTAAGAGACAAAGACAACATGGAACTAAAACACATGCCAGCTCAGTACCAATAATGACAAATCAGTTTACTTGTATTCTGATTATTCTGAAAAACATCAGAAATGCAAAACCTCAGTAATAATCAACACAGCCATGCAGATGTTGAAACTGACCTTACCAAAAAAAATTAAGTTTTATTTTGATAGTGGAACCTCAGGCATGTACTTACTTGGATCTTGTTGGTGCTGGAATGACTGCATCCATTGCTGCTGGTTCAAAGGCCACTGCTGCCAAGGCTGCCCACCTTGATCCCACATCTTTACTCCTTTATATATTCTAAATTCAAACAAAAACAACACTGTTTTCAATATGAATTAATACTTAGGAAATGTTACACACTCAAATGCATTATTTCCCAATTGCTCAAAAAAATAAAAAAATCTTGCAAAACTAAGTTAATAGCAATATTGGTATAATATGCTTACTGGAGGAAAATAACAATTGTCCTAAATACCAACTGAAAAAGTTAATTAAAACTAGTTTAAACTGTTTATTTAGTTCAACAAACTTCGAAAGACTTCAAAAGAGTAATCATTTTCCCTAAATTTACATAAAGGTAAGTAGTAAATTACAAAAATCCATCTAAGCTGCAGCAAAAAAAGTTTTGAGAGTGTTATACATGAAGTGTAAAGAAAGTAACTAGTTCAATTTTACAACTTCATAGGAATATGCTATAAATAAAAATAGGACAATGTAATCCAACTGATGTACCTGGGTGTTTTTGTGAGGAACGGTTTCTTTTCTAATCCTCGAAACAAGCTAGATGCAAAACTTGACAAAGGAAGGACCTGATCCTGAAAAATGATCAATGTGTGTTTGTGTGGGACCTGTAGTGAAGTTCAAGACATGTATATGATATAAAATATGTAAGAACCAAACTTCTTGGATGATGAGAGACAATGTTGAGGATATTTAACAAGACAAGTTCAGTTTCAAGATCACTAGAAAATATAAGCCTGAATTTATTTAATTTCTTTCATGTCTTCTAGGTTGCAGAATATAAAAGAGGTTTCCTAATTATATCAAAGCACCACTGAATGGAATTGCTTTAGGACACACTGGGCATTTATACACAGCCTTTCAGAGTGGACCTTTTAATTAGAGCAGCTCTTGGAGCTCTTCTAATTAAAGCCCCCAGAATGTCTCATGTATCAGAATCCCCACGCTTAAAAACAGTGGCAGGGGCACTAACTAACATTCATCAAACAAGCTTTAGTTAAAATGCCCCTCCCCCCAACATTTTTAAGCATGGGGCACTGATACATGAGACTATGGAGTCTGCTGGAGTGCGGTAATTACCAGACTCCAGCAGACTCGATTAATCAAGCCTGCTCCAACGCACTGTAATTACAGTGCATCAGAACAGCCTTGCTGCTCATGTACAGGCTCCCACTGACGTCAAGTAAACCGAAGAGAGAAAACAAGTCAGTAGCATTCTGATCTGTACCAAATAAACCTAGTCTTTTTTGTAAAAGTAGTGTAGAAAAATTACATGCCAAGGGCACATGTCTGCCCTTTGAAAACACATGGCAAAGTCTACCTTACAAGAATGTTGCTATTAGACTTCAGGCTTCAGTTAAAGTCATCTTATCCCAATTTTGGTTTCACTCGGAAGTAAGGACAATGTAAACCATTATGCTTGTTTGTTCAGTAATCTAACCCCTTCCAAGATTAACAAATGTGGATGTATGTACCATACTAAAATTCCATCAATTGCAGATGATTATTGGTCCCCAAAGAAGTGACAGGTCACATGGTGCCAGCCCCCTCGGTTTCCATCAACTAAGCTATGTTAAGAAAAATAAATGTATTTCAGTATTCCCATTTTGGCTTTTTTATATGCACATGTGCCGCAGATTGCTGCAGGGATGTAATAAGATCTCCAGTAGATGGTGATCACCAATAGTAACACAAAAACAAGATGATCACTGTACTAGACCAGGGGTAGGCAATGTTTTTTGGCCGGAGTGCCAAAAAACCCACAATATCTACCTTGGAAGGTGCTGGAATGCCAGAAAAACAAAACTGGGGGGGAGGTGGAGGGTACATGGCAGGACACATTGCATATTAGTATATTTAATAATCATAAATGTTGCCTTTGCTGTTGTGTATTCCTTTTTTGTTGAGCATGTTGCAATGAGAGAGAGAAAAGAGACAAATAAGAGAAAGAGAAGAGAGAGACAGAGAGAAAAAAAAAGGAAAGCAGAGAGAGAACCAGGCACATATGCACACAGAGAACCACGTGCACAAACACAGAGAAGCAGAACACACCCAGAACAGACAAAAGCACACACACATCCAGAACCAGACACATGTGTGCACATAGACACACAAAACCAAACAGAGGCAGACAAACACAAGGAACCAGATGCACAGGCGAACAGAGCCAGGCTCCTGGGCCACTGGACAAAGTCCAACCCAACAATGCCCTAGTCCCACCAGAGCCCCTGTGCTTCCCTGGGGAGCCAGCCCACAGGCTGCAGCGCAGCTGGCCAAGGCCCTGACCTGGAGCCTGCCCAGCAGTCCAACCACCCACCCAACCCACTCAGCTAAGGCTGCAAAAGGTGCAGTGCTCCTGGCAAGGGGCAGTGCCAGCCTCATCCTGGTGGGGGGCTGGGCTCAGAGTGGGTGGGAGTCAGGTGGGTTCAGCTGCAAGCAGCCTGGGCTCCGTGGTTGGCAGCAACTACCAGAGCCTGGACCAGCTGCAGCCAGCTGCTCCGGACTCTGGCATCAACTCCATACTGGTGGGTGCACGCGTGCCTTGGAGTAGATGGCGAGGATAGGGCCTGAGGCAGCACAGCCTTCCCACTGTCTGCTATGAGGTGCACATGCAGTCGCCGCCAGCATGGAGCTGATATAGGGGCTGTGGAGCCCAGTCGTCAGCTCTGTGCCAGCAGCGGGGGAGAAGCCAGGGTTGCGCTGCCGACTGTCCGCTCTGAGATGCATGTGCACCCACCAGTATGGAGCTAATGCCAGAGCCTGGAGCAGATGTTTGCAGCCTTCTGGCTACAACTGGCCCAGGCTCTGGATAGGTGCTGCCAACCATGGAGCCTGCTCTGCTTGCAGCAAGGCTTGCAACCACTCAGCTGCCTGCTGGGAGCAACCTGGGCTTCATGGCTGGCAGCAGCTGCCTAGAAACCAGGCTGGCAGTGATGCGCTGAGCAAAATGGCCTCGCGTGCCGTGCTCGGCACACGTGCGGGGGGCTGCTGACCCATGGACTAGATATTGTATTGAGAACTTATGCCTTCTATTTTTCCATATTATATATTAAAAAAGAACTGAATTTCATAACTGATCTACAATCATGGGATGAAAAAGGAAGTTAACTCAATTTCATCCTGTTTTTCTGAAGATATTAGTCCGACAAGATTCTAACTTTTGGGTCTTAACTTTTCAATATGAAACTGCAATCTCATTTTGCAGGTTGAGACCTTTCTTGAGAGAGCCCCAAGAGAAGAAAAGTGGTTTCCTTCTAATTTCATTTCTCAAAAGAGACCATTCTATTGGATCTTCATTTATCATGAGGTGATAATCTTAAGTCTTCAGTGTGAAATTGTCTAAAATTTCTGCAGTTTCACATTTGGAAGCTAAGACAATGGAAAGAATCCTGTGGGTGATATCTTTAGTGAACTGATGCTACTGAAGAGGCTGAAAGCGTTAGCTTTCTGTGCCTTCACCATAATCTCGCATGTTCACAGTAAAACCCTGTGTACAAGTGGACCCACGAGCCCCCTTTGATGTGGCCTGCCATCCAAGACTACCCCTATGAAACAAACCTTCAAAGATGAAACTTTGGGAAACCCTATAGAAAGTAGATGTCATAGCTGTCATAAATCAGCAGGGTGCCAGAAATGACACGTGAGATGGAATATTTGGTTTATGTTATTAGGAGACCACCTCCACACCCCTGCTGATCTTTCCATCACCAGCCAGGATGGTTTTAGGACTGTAATCCACCACCAGGGCAAATATTTTCCAAAAAAAACCCAACCAACCCAAAACCAAAAAACCCCCAACATCCTACACTGAAGAATCTGGACTGGTCTTCAGTTTTCCCTACAGGGAGTAGTTTCTGTTAAGTCCAAGGAAGTCATAAGCTTATAGGACTGAAAGTAATTCACTGAATTAATATGAACCAGGTTATTGGGTTAGTACAAGTTTTCCTACAGAAAAGTTGATCATCACTGGTTAACGAACACTAAATTAACCTGCATTTAAATATACTGTTTACACCAAGTTAGCACTACTACTAATTGCTAACTAGGAAAACACATGATATACACACGTAAGTGAATGGTTTCATGCATATTTATTCTGATTTTTACAATTCAACACTTAGTTTATTAGAAAGTGGTAAATGATGCTTTTTATTTACTAGATGATTAAGTTATTTATGATAAACTGCTTGCAGGTAGAAACCAAAATTCAATTAAAATGCAAAAGCCCAAGCATTTTAATTCTTATTATTAGTTAAATAAAACTACCTTCAAAGTAATGGACACATGAGAAATTACTTTATCAAAACATGTTCTGCATTTATAACCAAATAATTTTTCAAACAAAAATGTGATGTCTAACCTTAGACAACTGAACTGATTTGATTTGGGTTACCAGAATCTTCCAAATGTAGAACTAAGAAGTGGTATCCTCTTGTACCTCATTGTTATTGCTGGATGAGGAAGATTTCCTACATTTTTAATACTGAGATGCTCAAGTCTAAATGAGCTAGTTCTTGAAATGAACTAAACTGACAAAATATACCATCTCCAGAGGATCCTACAGCTTGGTTTATCACTTCAACAAATTCCCATACCAGATGTTTCATAACTGATTTCCTTCAGTTCAGTGATGTGACTTTCTTTAAAAACAACTTCAGCAAAAACATTCACTCTTTGAATATCTATGTGACTTTAACAAACATATCTGAACTTTAATACAATCCATACTTCTTAACGATATAAAACCAGCATTCATTTATTTTCCTCTCCCCAAATCAACAACATAATGTTCTCAAAAATAAAAAATGGATCTCTTGAACAGATAAGAGTCTCAATACCATAACTGACAGGCTGTGAGGTATGCTAATGTATCTGATGAAGAAGCTGACTTCCTTCGTACCAAATTAAATAACTGATACATGAGCCATTACCAACAAAAGGTGGTTGGAAAAGAGTGTCCAAGTTAAAAAGATGGTAGAAAGAACCCCTGAACTTAAGGTATATGTTGTGTTACTAAGGTTAGACTGGAGGTATAATGGGAGTAATACCATACAAAAGATACGTGGCTGGACCTCGTTTCATCTGTCTTTCCCTAGTATGACAGTACAACAGAGATACTGGATAGCACTTGAACATTTTCAAACTCATTTTGCAGGAGAAGGTTGCTGTAATATGTGAGCAAGTGCTTTGGGAGGTTCTAAGATATTCATCTTTCAGAAAGAAAATGCAGAGCACCCTTGAAAAGAAAAAATACACTGGAATATACAATGCAGTGTAAAAATAGATTCTGAGGGCTTGGACATGTCTCTTGCTTGCTAGATCCACAAGATCCACCTCCTTCCTAATAAAATCCTTTTCATTTTGATATTTAGAAAATAGGAACAGACTACAGCTCTGATCTCAACAATGAATGCAATATCAGAAGGTGCAATTGGGTGAATGTTCAGAGAAGAGAGTTCATATGGAAAGGGACATTCACACACACAAATGCACAGAACAGCGATAGTTTAATTTTGGATACTTTAGCCTCCAATTACATTAGA
>NW_017729026.1:40755405-40757295 GCF_001723915.1 Gavialis gangeticus | reverse complement strand
CAACTTCAGCAAAAACATTCACTCTTTGAATATCTATGTGACTTTAACAAACATATCTGAACTTTAATACAATCCATACTTCTTAACGATATAAAACCAGCATTCATTTATTTTCCTCTCCCCAAATCAACAACATAATGTTCTCAAAAATAAAAAATGGATCTCTTGAACAGATAAGAGTCTCAATACCATAACTGACAGGCTGTGAGGTATGCTAATGTATCTGATGAAGAAGCTGACTTCCTTCGTACCAAATTAAATAACTGATACATGAGCCATTACCAACAAAAGGTGGTTGGAAAAGAGTGTCCAAGTTAAAAAGATGGTAGAAAGAACCCCTGAACTTAAGGTATATGTTGTGTTACTAAGGTTAGACTGGAGGTATAATGGGAGTAATACCATACAAAAGATACGTGGCTGGACCTCGTTTCATCTGTCTTTCCCTAGTATGACAGTACAACAGAGATACTGGATAGCACTTGAACATTTTCAAACTCATTTTGCAGGAGAAGGTTGCTGTAATATGTGAGCAAGTGCTTTGGGAGGTTCTAAGATATTCATCTTTCAGAAAGAAAATGCAGAGCACCCTTGAAAAGAAAAAATACACTGGAATATACAATGCAGTGTAAAAATAGATTCTGAGGGCTTGGACATGTCTCTTGCTTGCTAGATCCACAAGATCCACCTCCTTCCTAATAAAATCCTTTTCATTTTGATATTTAGAAAATAGGAACAGACTACAGCTCTGATCTCAACAATGAATGCAATATCAGAAGGTGCAATTGGGTGAATGTTCAGAGAAGAGAGTTCATATGGAAAGGGACATTCACACACACAAATGCACAGAACAGCGATAGTTTAATTTTGGATACTTTAGCCTCCAATTACATTAGATGCAACACTTTGTTATTTCCTTTCTTTAGTAAGCCATGAATAAACAAAAGACTACTTATCAGAGCTCCAAGAATTGTCTCTCTATTCCCTGATGTCAGACCAGAAGACAGGAACCTGAATCTATTAAAAAATCTATTTAGAAAGAGAAAACAAAAGCCAATTCACTTTTTCTCCTTTTCCCTCCAAGCCCCACTATAGAGACCTGAACATGTGAACGTAAAATTAAAAGTATTGTTAGCTGTGTGCATCTTACTCTTTTGGACAAGGAAAGGAGAATAGGATGCCACAGTACATGTAAGAATGAGCCTTGTGAAACTTTCTGTAATGTTCTATTTCCTTAAGTTGTATTTTACTGGTCCAGATCCTCTTCTCTGCAAAAAAATGTTTGGCCTTGTCACCCCCCCCAAAACACACCTAAAATTGAAGTAGCCATCCACAGAACCACAGCATAAAAGACTCATCTACTCATCAACTTTTAAGCACATCTAGGTGTTACCAGTGACCCCCCCTCAAAAGATTAACAGCCTTTTGGGACCACTGGCAATTTGCATAATTTAAACCAGCTTTTCAAATGCTCCAGTTCATGGGCTGAATCAACACACAGCATGGGGGAAAAACATAAAGATTTAAAGACAATTTTTCCTTCCCCTTCCCTAAAACTACTAAGGCTAGTTTTTCAGTGGTTTAGGAATATATGTATTTTTTATGTTTTCCTACCTGCAAAATTAAATTTCTCATAGATTTGGTGTATCCAAATAAATGATATGCCCCCAGAGATAAGAGTATTAGTTTACCCTATTTAATTAAAAAAGCATTAATTATATTAGTGTATTCACGGTGTCATAGTTGATAGGGTTGGAAGCAGATCATCAAGTCCATCTCCCTGCCACGGGAAGGATAGGATGCTGGGGTCAAATGACCCTAACAAGGTGATTGTCTAGCCTCCTTCTGAAAACCCCCAAGGTAGGAGCGTGCACCACTTCCCTTGGAAGTTGG
>NW_017729026.1:40750830-40755302 GCF_001723915.1 Gavialis gangeticus | reverse complement strand
GTGCTCAGGGGACCAGGGTCTCTCCCATTCCCTGCTGGTCCCCCCTGGTAAGTTTACAGATGGCCACTAGATCCCCTCTCTGCCTTCTCTTGTGGAGGCTGAACAGGTTCAGGTCCCGTAGCTCCTCCTCACAGGTATTCAGTTATCACATGAAAAGATGCATAGTGATATGGATTGAGAGATTACAAAAAGAGTTAAAGTAACTATACTGACTGCTGCTGTTTCACCTGTCCCATTATTAGTTGGCCAAAGATTTCAGATATACAAAATTATAGCCCACAGGCTGAATCTGGTTTCCATAACTGTTCTATCCAGCTAACCCAGGGGCAGGCAATTATTTCAGGCAGAGGGCTGCTTACCAAGTTGTGGCAAGCTGTCAAGGGCCGCATGGGTAGCCCCACCCCTTGGCAGGTGCCCCGCCCCTGGTCACCCATCTTGGGTCAAATGTCCCAATGTCTTGGGACAGCACCTGGGGGACCAGAGCAGTACGCAGGCTGGCAGGGGTCTGTAGAGCCGGGCTGGGCTGCACCAGCGGGGGGGGGGAGCCGGCTCAGCTCAATAGAGCCCCTTCCAGCCGGGACCCTGTACCCCTGCTGCCCTGCTCTGGGCCCCACCAGCACTGGCCCTGGGACACAAATGTGGGCCCTGCTCCCACACCCGCTCAATCCCAGTGACCCCCAGCCCCACAGTACAGACGAGGGGCAGCATGCAGCCCTGACCCCCTGCTTACCAGCTGGTGCTGAGTGCGAGGAAAAATGGCCCCTTGCCCGTGCTCCCTGCTGCAGCCGCTTGCAGTCCGCGCAGGGCTATCCTGAGCAGGCACAGGCAGCCCCACGTGGGCTGCAAGCCGCTGCAGCGTGGAGCAGCGTGCGGCTGGCCACAGGGCGGGCAAGGGGCCATTCCCCCACTCAGCACCAGCTTGTAACCTGCCCCCACTACCAACCTGGGCCCCCAGCTGGCTTTGGGCTCACCTGTCAGGGGTGTGCACAGCAGCAGCAGCTGCAGCCCCCCCCACTTGCCACGTTGGGCAGCGTTTGCTGCTGCTGCCCACCCAGAGCTCATGCACTGGGCAGCAGCAGCAAATGCTACCTGGCGCAGCAAACGGGGGAGCTGCAGCTGCTGCCGCAGAAATGCAGCCCCGAAGGGCGAGCCCAGAGCCAGCATAGGGCCCAGGCTGGCTGCGCAAGCGGGTTACAAGCTGGTGCTGAGCGCAGGGGGAGGGAAGCAGCCTCTCACCGGCCCCGTGCCCAGCACCCCACGCACTGCACTACAGCTGCTTGCAGCCTGCATGGGGCTGCCTGTGCCTGCTCAAGACAGCCCCACATGGGCTGCGAGCAGCTGTAGCAGGGAGCTCTGGGCACGGGGCGGGCCCACTTTTCCCCCAAGCTCCACACCAGCTCCTCCCCCTCCACCTGAGGTTCTGGCACCAGGGAGTCACTCAGTCCCAGGACAGAAGCCCCTCCTGGGGCTTTGGGCTGGGGCCAGACAGGCCCTGCTGTTGCACGGGCTCTCCAGGGCTTCCCCTGGGTCCCACTGCCCTTGGTTCCTGTCCATCTTTGACAGGAACAAAGGGCAGATAAATTTTAATTTTCTAAATTTTTTTAGGGGCTCCGCAAGCCAGATACAATGGCCTTGCAGGCTGCATTTTGCCCACCCCTGAGCTAACCAGTAGTCTACTGAACTACTAGTAGTTGGGGGGACATGACTTGGTGGACAAGGACATGGCCTTTGGTGGCAGACTCCCAGACCTGTGTTGCAGCTCAAACAGCCCAATACTGCCACCAATCCCTGGACCCATACTGGATGCAGTTACTGCTGGCCCTGTGGATCTGACCTGGGAGGAATCCCCATGGTTCAGATCCAGCCCAGGACCCAGGGTAAATCTGACCCCCTCCTCTCCTACCCAGATATAACTTCAACTTAAAAAAACTAATGGTATTGCAGGTATTGTGATACCTGCCTTATACTTAAGTCAGCGAGAAGTGTCAAAAATGAAAGAATTAAATGCCCCATTTCAAATACTAACTGTGTTTTGAGAAATTACTTTGGGGGAGTTTAAACTCCCGAGACAGGCTTTTTTGCCTGAAAGAGCAAGAGCAGCTACCCCAAACAGAAGCTATGCTAACAGCATCCACCTTCTGCCAGCAGAGGAATATAGGCTATGCCATGGGATATGATTTTTTCACATCCCTAGCTGACAAAGGTATGCTTGCAAAACTTTTAATATAGGCACGATTTCCAAGTCATCTTCTTTTAGCAAAATATCAGAGCAGTACCTTGAAATTCTTTTAGAGTTACTTATCAGTACAACACTTAAAATTAAGCTTAACGTTAGTCTTAATTACTGCCTGAATTGGGACCCAATATTTGCAGTGTACTTTGGACATTTCTCTCAATGGGTCTTTGGCACTATGGACCAGCCCTGTGTCCCTCATCCAGCACAGGACCAAATGAGTTTGATACCCCTGCTTTAAAGGAAAAAGTATGCAAACGCATACTTTGTCAGCTCACTTGCAGATATGAAATAGGATCTTCAGCTAATCATCCAATATATTGTCCTGCTGAACTGAGCTGTCAAATCTACATTAGACTATAACATACTTCTTGAAGAATCTGTTCTATACACCACTGAAGCTCAACAGATGTCTGTCTGAGCATAAAGGGGATATTATACTTTTTCCCGTAATAATAAATAAAAAACCCACCTTATTCTTACATAACTCTTTCATAAGTAGATCTCAAACCACTTCATAAGTGAGCATCATCATTATTACTACTCCAGCTCAGGGGTCTTTGATCAAATCTGAGACCCCTGGGGAGTCGCCCCACAGGGAGGTGGTACCCAGCATGCACTGAGTGAGGGATTGGCAGCACACATCACACAGTGCTCAAGCTACTTGCTACCACCCCAGCCCTCCTACTCCAGTCTCCCATTACCCTTGCCATTGGCCATGGGAACAAGCTGCACTTAGTGGTGAAGGTAAGCAGAGGCTGCAGTAAAGGGGATGCTCACAGTCCTTGGAACAAAGCAGGGAGGACTGGGGGCTGCCGAAGGGACAGCCCAGTGTTTGTAAAAGGTTGACAACCTGTGCTCTGACTATGCAAAACCCACTCAGAGATCTGCTAACAGAGGTTACTCATTGAAAAATGACAGCCTCATGAATACATATGCATACCTGACTTGCCAGGGGAAAGAAAAAGAGCAACTGGAAGCTCCTGCTTCTGCTGCATCTTACTTTGCATAAGGCTGAAATTAAACAAAGTCCAACCCTCCTTGAGGCTCTCTGATTTAGAGTCTTAAGACTTCCCACTACTCCTCTGAGGGAGGGTCTTATTATGTATTTCAGTGATGGTTTTACACATCTGCCCAAAAAAGTGACATTATATTTGACAAGATGCACATCAGCCCTGTACCTTTGAGTGTCTTGGCCTCAGCAATTAAGAGGGATCACAGTTTTAGGTGGGACAGCAGATGCTTAACAGGTTAAAGGGCCAAATTTGGCAGTTTTATTCATATCAGGTAGTACATATTCATACACTCAATCCCTATGAAAGCGTTTGTGCAAGTGTTACTCACTCAACAACAACCAGGCTTCAAGATGTAAGGACAAGGTAGGGAAGTGCTTAGAAACGCACCACCTTTGCTGCACCATTCAGTTATGCATAGCTTTCTGTAAGCCTTCCTGCTTTTGATGAGATTGCTCATGCTTGTTCTCTGGAACCCCACAGTGGAAAGATTGCCATAAATACCATTATAGCAAAGCAGGTGTCTCCCCAGCACATTTCTTATCTATCTTCTGGCTAACCAATAGCAGCAGAACCCAGAGGTACTTACTACAATACCTAGTCAATATGCATAATAGCTCCCAGTTAAGCACTGTTTAATTGTCTGGGGGGGGGGGGGTAAATACAGCCATTGATGCTCTCTTTAAAACTCAGCGGGTACTAGTTTCTGCTTCCCTGTAAGGCGACTCACAACTGTATCCCTTTCTTGCAAATGAACCAGATGTGCTCACAAAAACCTAGGCTTAGAGCACATCATAAGAACCACACACTAAGAAGGTGCTGTGAGGGTGGCTGGGCACCAGTTTTAACATTAGAGGCATCCAAAACTTCGTTTGCCATATACTGTACACAGCAGGCGGGTCTGCCACGATGGCGGGCACCACACGCAGCGCCTAGGCCCAAAGCAGGGCCCGGCCCAGCCCGCTGTGCTGTGCCCAACCGGAGTGCTGGCGCATGCGCACTACGGCAGTAACGGGAGCCCGCCCCCCCCCACCGCTCAGGCACCCACCGGAGCCACGCATGCGCGCTGGACGGCGGGGAACGGGGCTGCCGGCCTCGGCGGCCCCAGTTGCCCCCCACCCCCGGCTCCGCCGCGCATGCGCAGACGGGCAAGAACGGGGGGGGGAGCGAGAGCGTTTCCCTCTCATCCGGGCACCTAACCTGCCGCTGGCACGGCGCGGCTCCGG
>NW_017729026.1:40742869-40750612 GCF_001723915.1 Gavialis gangeticus | reverse complement strand
CTCCAGCACCAACCTCTCAGCTGAAAAGGGAGGCCGGCCCCGAGCCCCTACCGCCCCCCCCAGACATCGCCCGCCCCACTACTCACCCGCTCCCTCACCTCCCCCCGCCGGCCACGGGCGCTGCCGCCGCTTCGCCACCGCCGCCGCTTCCTCCCCCTTCGCTCTTCGTCTTCACGAACAAGACAATATGGCGCCCACTGGCACCGACCCGGAAGCGAAACGCGTCACAGGCTTGACCCTTGCCTGGGCAACACCACCGCGCCTCGCCGCCATCTTTAGGCCGGGCATCCATGTGGCGTTGGGAGGGGGAGCTCGCGAGCCGCCATCTTGCCTGAGGGCAAGAGCCAACGCGCCAAGCGCCGCTATCGTTACGGAGGACGGTGTCGTCCCGGTTCGGTTCGCGACTTCAAAGAAACGACGAAAGAAAACCAAAAAAAAGTACCTGTCACTGAGCACCGCCCACACCAATGAAGCCTAGTCCTGTGCTCCCCTCCCCCCAGGTCTGTTCCGCTCCCCCCGCCTTTGTGTGTAGAGCACTGCGGCCCCTGCCCGGCCCCTGCGCCTGGCGTCACGGGCATGAAGGGGGAGTCTGCAGGGCACGGGTCGGTTCACAACCCTTTAAAGACCTCTGCACAGACTGGCGGCGCCCTTCATGTGCTTGAAGCGCCCGTCTGTAAACTCCAGGCACCCCTCATGCCCGGAGGCACCTGCGGTGGGCTTGAGGTACCTCTGCATAGAGTGGCAGCACCCCTCTGCGGAAGGGTGTCCCTAATTCAAAGGCACTTCCGACAAGCCCGAGGCACCTTGTCATAGAACTGAGGCACCCTGTGCTCAGGGCAGCCGTTCATGGACTGGAGGCATTCCTTCCTAACTTGAAGGCACCCCCTAAAACCAATGCTCCCTCTAAGGCGTAGCAATCCGTGAGCACACCACTTTGGTCCGCCCCGCAGTATAACAACAAAAGATGATACTTTAGCTTTTTATTTAAGAAACACCTTTTATTCCGCATATTTCTACTAAAGATTCAATCCTGCCTTGTCATCCTCACCAGGGAGCGAGACACATTGCATCACTTTCAAATGCTGCAGCGAGGCACAGAAATAGGGAGTAGGCAGAGTGCAGAAGGCCCGTGGGGCCACCGGGCTTTGGCGCCAGAGCTGTGCGGCTTGCAGTGCAGGGATGAAAGCGAAGATGAGGATGAAGCCAACAGGGCTCGAGGCGAAGCTCGCCCAAAGGGGATGGGGAGCAGAGCTGTTCCCTGGAGCCAGCCCAGCTCTGCCCCAGCCCTCACCTCGCCTCAGGGAGGAGCTGCTGCCTGCCCCACGCTGCGGGTGAGTAAGAGGAAGGGGTGGCAGTGAGGATTGCCCACTGATCCATGGCCCGGCCCCTCCTGGTCTGCTCCAGCCAGGGCTGTGCTCTCCCTCCCTGCAGGGATATCGGCATGGTGAGGAGCGGAGCCAAGCGGCGTCTCACACTGGCCCTGCTGCTGGGCCCAAAGTTGGGGGGGTGCCCAAAGTTTCCAGGAAGCCACAGCCCAGCTCCTCTCCAGGAAGGTCCTCAGCACTGGGGGCTTAGAGACAACCTTGCCTAAAAGCCCAAGGCACCTCTTCGTACAATGGAGACACCCCCTTTTACTCAAGGCATCTGTTCATAGAGTTGAGGCACTCCTCTATAGACTCAATATTCCTTTGTAGACTTGAAGCATTCCTTCATCGATTGAGCTCTTACCACCAGAGGCTAACAAACCATGACACAGGTGGCGAAGTCTCAACCACCTACTTACTGGAGTTGGAGGCCCCAAGGAACTAATGAAGAAGTGGGGTTATACCATTGGGTCAACCACCTGACTGCAGCACAGAGCCTCAGAGTATGTAAGACTTGCTGCAGTGCCAGCTTCTTGAAGGCACATGTGCACTGATCTCGCAAAGAACAATAAATGAGCACAAGCATGTGTATCAAATGGTCAACTTGTATAACAAAATGGTCAACTGTGGTGAGATACACGAGAAGAAGAAGAATAAACTTGAGACACCTCCTACAGACTCAAGGACATCCCTTCATAGACTTGAGGCACTCCTCTATAGATGCAGCCCCCCACCCGCCTTGGAAAATATCAGCTGCTTTTCACCTACTTTCTGACTACAGAAAAATAATGGAGCCATTCTTCCGTTGCAAGGAGCTCAGAAAGACCATGACAGGGTTTTTTTTTTTTTTTTTTAAACACAGTGGCTTCCTAGTTGAAATTTCTGGGTTATTCATGTGAATCGTGTTTGGACACCTAATAGTGCTAACATTGTGTATCACAATAGCATACCTGAGAGAGTCTTAAGGTACCCTAGGGTGCCGCAGCACCATGGTTGAGAATCACGGCTCTAAGGAGCCTCCCTGTCCTACATTTTGCCTGACCTACCCCTTGATTGATTTATATGGACGTTAACAAAACTAACGAAGGGGAATAACCACCTCCCCTCTCCAGCAACCAGGTTTCACTTCCTGATGCTGCCAACTCCAGTCATACAGAATTTTCCAGCATGGATGCATCCAGAGACTCATTTTTTTTACTGAAATCACACCAGTTCAGCTGTACGTAGCCAAGAGAATGGTTTTGTTAAATCAGTGCAACTCTCTTATGAATAAAATTTTAAACTGGATAATCGGGCTAAAAAAGTTTTTTAATTTGATCATAACTGAATGAAGTTAAACAAATTTTAGCTCTTCTGAGTCCACTTGACGGCTTTATATATCCTGGAAAAAGTGCAGATTTTTTACAGTGAAGTAAAACATTAGTGGAGATTGGGGCAGATACCTTAGACTGAAACATGGGTGTCAAACTTGCTTGGTGCCCCTGGGGCTGGATCCAGGCCCACCTCTGGCAATGGGTCAAGCATTGTCATTGTTAACACATTCCCACTGGGACTTCATTTCCTGGGAAGTCAGCAGTAGGCCCCATCCTCACTCACCTCAAATTCCCAGCCCTGCAGGCCAGATGACACAGCTCCAAGGGCCAAATCTGGCCCATGGATCATATCTTTGACATGTCTGGACTACCATATAACTAGTTAAGGCCAGATCCTGGAGAGAGGGCACGAGATTAACCTTGACAAGTTACATCCAAGTAAAAAAAACAAAAAAATCCACTACCTGTAATTTTATGTGAAGGTAATTATTATGAGATAGCTATTTTAATATGGAAATACAGTTTTCTAGAATGAATGGTACCTGAACTTGCCACATAAACAATGGGTTTACACTAATGTAACTATCATATTTACTTGCATACCATGTGCACCTTTTCCCCAAAAATCAGCGCTCCAAAATTGGTGCAATTCTTGCCCCCACTCTTCTCCCCCGCTCCCCCCACTGGAATAGAAGAATGCAAGCATGGATGGTAATTGCAGTGGCTCTGCCAGCCCAGAGAGGGAGGGGTGAAGTTCACTAGTCAGGGTCAGAGCTAGTGTTAATTCTTTCACAGCTGCTGGCAAATTGTCAGTAGCTGTTGCCAATTCAGCAGTAGCTATAAGAGGGTTAACACAGTAGCTTTTGCTGATGGTACAGTATGTGCTTTGCCTCTGTGGTCAGGTCTGAGCCACAACTCTGAAAAAGTCCTTTTTTTCATTATTCTGCCTTCCCAAAACAAGATGTGTGTCTTATTTGAAGGCTTTGAAGTCTTGACTATCTAATCTTAAGGCAAAAGCAAACTAAAAATATAAAATGTGAAATTCTTACAGCAGGCCTCAAACATACAAAAAGGGGGCCTAAACCATTTTTACCGTTCCTGATCAGTTAAAATGGGATAGCTGAAATTGTTGTTTTTAAATAGTTGTAACACTCCAAAAAGCCTGAAAAAAGATAAATGTTTTTTCAAAACTGAATTCATATTTTGACATATAACAAAACCTATTGATCAACTTCACCATATAGATAGCACTGTCCTGGACTACAATATGATATGCAATATACAGTACTTTTGCAAGCTACAGAGTTTCTGGGTTTTAATCACCACTCCACATACAAATAGGTGGCAGGTGGCAAGTGAAAGCAGTGTTAACCCCTGTGTGCTGGTTGCACTGCCACAGCAGCTGTGGCAACAAACCCTGCGGGCCAGATCCAGACACGGGTCATTTGGCCCAGGAGATCCCTCACAATCTGGATCTGACCTGCTAATTCAAATGAGTTTGGCGCCCCTGGTCCAGAGGGTCAGTGCCTGTTTTCCATTCCATGGAAAGTGTGCTGCTCCCTTGAGCAGGGCCATGTTTTAGATCAAAAAGTTTTAACAAATGTTCTTCACAGTGGGGAAAATAGCTTTAGTTTCTGGCTGCTTCCGATATATTTAGGGCAGTTTATGCTGCTAGACAGGTCTATGAGTTACAAAAATAGTGACTAAATTCTGTCAGGTAACTTAAAAAGGAGACGATAGTTCCTATTGCCTGGCCTGAGATTTGTTTGGCATGGTTCCCTACATAAGGAACTGGAGACTTTGGCAGACTTTAGAAGCTGCCACTTCCAATATGGATCGTAACAGTGCTGAAGTAGGAGTGAAGCACCTAGGTAACTAATCTGATCTGGCTTGTCTCTGAGCATACATATAGCCTAAATGTAGGCATCCAGGAATCTTTTCAAGCCAAATGGGGGCGGGCCTCTAATGAATCTCAGTGCCTAAGTGGTTTAGTGGCTGCTAACGGGACTTAATTAGAATTGTTCCTTCTGATGATGTCTATATTCTGCTTGAAGCCTATTTAGGCATCTTAAAGCTTAATTAGGATCCAGGTAAGTTCTGGTTCTGAAAAAAAAATCGTCCCTCAAAAACAATAGAGTAACAACTACGTTAATGCTTACATGTATAACGGTCAGAATTAAACCTTTTGCTATATATCTGCAAAGGAATTACCACAATGGCTCATGCAATGAAAATTTACTGAGTGAAAGTTGCTCCTGCTCCACTCTTTATGCCTTTTTATGAGTCATGAGAATACTCAGAACATGTACAACCTCGACAGACACAGATGCTGATTGTGTGTACACAGAGTGGAATACATGTCGAAAAGCTCTTGAGAAATTTTTTTACTTTAAGGCAGATTTTGCAGTAACTTTGAATGGCCTGCTCCACTTTTCTACTTTTCATCTTCTCTCAGCTTACAAACCTATTCATTTTTCTTTCCCAGAACAAATTCATTGCACCTAGTTTGGATTATATAGACCAGTGGTGCTCAGCCATGGGCCAGATCTGGAGCCACAGAGCCAACCAAGAAACCTGGGCCTTGGGGCTCCCCATAGGTCTGGAAATTGGGCAGTGGGGTAATGTCATCAGTGTTAATTGCTGCTCCCCTACTGCCAAACTTCCAAACCTATGGGGAGCCCACAGGCCAGATAATGTGGTCCTGCATACTAGATCATGTTGGCATGTGGGCTTGCTCCATGGTCAGGTCTAGGAGTGCAGGGTTGGGCTGGTGTATGGCCACATCCAGGTGTGCAGGGTCCACCTGGAATGGGATCTGGAACAGACTAATTCTGTACCACTAGTCCAGCCCAGGGGGCTAGAAGTTTGGACAACATTAATAGAGACGACATCAATGTCAGCTTCATGTCTGTGAAACTCTATTAAGGCCATATCATGCCATTCTTCCTTCCTGGTAATGATAGATGGTCCAAGGAATATGAAATAAGTAAGTTTTATTTGAAAATATCTTGTATTGGACCCACAAAAACCATTAGAATCCATAGATCCTTCACCTTTGCCTATCCCATGGAGCCTTTGCCTATCATCATATGTATCAAATGCTCTCTTGGAAATTATACGGGTGAAATTAAACAACCACTCCACTCTGAACTGTCACAGAAAAATGGAAACAGACAGGCATATCTAATCACGAGATAGAGAACATTTTTCACAGAATAGACACTCTATCTTCTGACCCTACAGTCCTTGTTCTCAAAATAACCTTACATAATATCTTCAGAAGAGGTGGGAACAAAAATTCACATTACTAGACTGCACAAGTCACTGAGGGCTTCTACACATGTCCAGGGAGCCTGCTCTGATGTGCTGTAATTCCAGTACTTGGCGCAGACTCGATTAATTGAGTTTGCTGGAGCATGGAAATTAATGTGCTCCAGCCGCCTCCAGCATCATATGTATCAGCATCTCCACGCTGAAAAATGGTGGCAGGGCGCTTTAAAGTTCATTGGACAGGCTCTAGTTAAAAGCATCCCGCCCCCCATTTTTCAGCATGGGGACGCTGATACACGTGATGCTCCCGGTACTTTTAATTAGTGCAGCTCTTGGAGCTGCACTAATTAAAATGCCCCCGCCCCCATGCCTCTGGAGCATGTGTGTAAATGCCCTGTTTAACAAAGACAGTGGTTTTATGGCACTTGCTCCCTCTGTTAACCTCTGTGTTGCACAGTTGATAAAGGCCTTCCTTTTTAATCATGTTTTCTATATAATTAAATTTATCCATAATAGCTGTTCTTTACCTGAGCTGTACTACTTCTGCTACTTTCTTTTGCCTTACAAGTTTATAGCCCTTCCTTCCCTTTTTAAGGGATCATTATCATTAACATTACAGAGTAGATGAAAGTAAGGGGTAACTGGTATTTAGCTTAGGCTGTACCTGTTTTTCCCAGGCCCAAGAAAAAGGATTTTATGTCCAAAAGCATGTCTAACATCTCCAGTAACTAGAAAGTTGATCTAATAAAAGATATCAATCAAACAAATCTTGCTTCCATCATCCTTTCTGGTAGATGTGAGCAATTTTATCAATAGGATTATAAAATAATAAACTTAGTGTTGCAAGTGCAGAATTAAGAGCATTAAAAATGAACATGAGGAGAAATGTTCTGGGCCATAAGGCCATGGCAAAGTCTTCTATGAGAGCAAATGCAGCAATTACCATTTAAAATAGACTTGACAGAAGACAAAGGTAAATGTAGAAAATGAACTCTGTTACAGCGTACATAACCTTAGAGGTCTTTTCTATTCCTAATATTCCCTGACTAACCAGATTTTACTAACAAATGGAGCAATGCTGTATAATAGTTTTGGGATGGGAAATTATCTTCCTGTTACATAGGCAATAATATTAGTCATAAAAAAACAGGATTTAAGCAGCAGGCTGGTGCAAACTTGGAAGGAAAATAGCATTCTTGGCACTTAGTCCACAGACTTTTTAGGTGATCACTAATGCATCCCCAGAATACGGGATAACAGCTTGGTGAGGGGCAGGTCCCCTCAGCCATTCAGTGGTCAGGGGTGGGGCCACTGCTTCCTTGGTCAATGGTGGCGGGGGGAGCTTTCTTCCTAGCTGGTTGGGAACCCTTCTCCTCCTAGCTATGCACTGCCCTACTTCTAGGCACAGCCAATAGAATCACAAGGACAAATGATTGACATATATTTCCACCAGTTAACTGAAAACAGGACTTTACCATCTGTTTGTCCTTTAAAAAGGGACAGGGGACACAGGGTTTAAAAATAGGACGATCTGGTATAAAAAAAGGAACAATGGCCACTCTAACTGGCTTGAATATGTATCACTTTTTCAGAATATACTTCTTCAGTTTGGATCTGTTACCAGAAAGCTTACTCCATTTTGTCTGGTACAACAATCTCTTTGACTGTACTGGCGGCCCAGTTTACATGAGACATTTGAGGGAGATAAGTGAAGTACAAGGTTATTGCAGGACCCCTGGCACAGCTTTAGGAGCGCTCATGGTGCTCTGGCATGGTGCCAGAGGACTGGAAAAGGG
>NW_017729026.1:40740304-40741512 GCF_001723915.1 Gavialis gangeticus | reverse complement strand
ATCTGCTTGGGTCCCTTCCGACCCTACTAACTATGAAACTATAAAACAAATTGTAAGAGCTATTGTCATAAGTATGGTGTTGTATCGAGGAAAGCATTCTAGACATACATTATAGTACTAAATTAACCCTGACACTGCTAGTGTACACAGGCTGATATACAATGGCTTATTGTTCTAACTGTTGGGATAAAAATAAGTAACCAACATTCAGTAAGCTTAGTAAAATGACCAAGCAGCCTCAATTTTCTGGGACAGTCTCAAATGTCAGGGCTGCATTCTGATCTTTCTCTGAGAGAAAACTCGTGTCCCAAATTTGAAAAAGTGGGACAGATCAGTTCTAGGCCGAATCCTATTGTGTCTGCTGAGAAGACACAGCACAACCCTGTGAGAATGCAGCACTGCACCATGGCAGCTACGATAAACAGCACTTGTGTAAACTATTTTTAATTCTGGAATTCCATGGGGGATTCAGGACTGTGTCCCAGGTTTTGCTTCCTGAAATTCGGTCACTTCAATGCTACATAGAAAAAATGGGGTAAGGGTAGCGTTGCAGAGAATCCTGTCTCACTTCTCAACAGGCGAAGTGCCTGAATGCTCCCCATCCAATCTCATAACTGTGTACAAAAGTGTGAATTACCTTCATAAATGGGTATCTTTACTTGGGAGACCAAAGAGGATTTCTGCCAGCCAAAAAAAGCCTTCATGGGGAGGCCCCTCTGCATAATTTTTCAAAGCTAAGTTTATTATAAACCTTTTATACCCTCCCATTGAAAGTTCTCCAACATTTCATAAAATGCCATCTACAGAACCCAGTACAAGTCTACTGCTGTGACTAAGTAACCTACACAAAAGGCACGTCTACACATTCATTAATGTGCCATAATTACAGCGCATTACGTCTAGGACCTGTAATATCAGGTAGAGTAATACCTGGAATAACAGGTGCTAAATGTGCCGTAATCAGCACTACTGCTCATTAGCGCAGATAAATGGTTTTTAAGTAATATTAATGCACATTAGACTAAGTCTAATATGTGTTAAATGTCTTCTGTGGACGTCCCCAAGATGTGGCACAATACTGTTTTCAGCAGTAGTCTTTGTTCAAGACTAGCTTTCTTGTTTTATTACATTTAAATTAAGGTAATTTGAAGGAGGAGTACTTTGCACTTGCACCTGAAGCAAGAGGCCACTCTGGTGACCCCAGGGTT
>NW_017729026.1:40733465-40735304 GCF_001723915.1 Gavialis gangeticus | reverse complement strand
CCAAGATGTGGCACAATACTGTTTTCAGCAGTAGTCTTTGTTCAAGACTAGCTTTCTTGTTTTATTACATTTAAATTAAGGTAATTTGAAGGAGGAGTACTTTGCACTTGCACCTGAAGCAAGAGGCCACTCTGGTGACCCCAGGGTTTAGCTCCCCCTGGCTGCAGATCCAGGAGGAGCTGGGCAGGGTAATTTTGCCCCAAGTGGCACAACTTGCCCCATACCAAAGTGAATGTTCAGGCAGGTGCAATGAAGAAAAAATCCCCAGCAGATGTGTGCCACTCCTATTTGAGCTGCTGCAAGCGCATGTGCCTGTATGTGTGGATGCGTCTTATGATTCTATGATTTACAGCAACTGATGATGACTATGTGATATATTCACCATGTCTAAGTTTTCCAAATTTGTTTTATTCATACTTTGACCTAACTACATTTGCAAAATGTTAGCTGATGCGTGCTTTGTTTGAAAGAGGCAGCACTAAATTGCAGGGGATGGAGCTGTGGGCCATGTGGAGGGCAGGCGGGGGACCCACCCCTCCCAAGCAGTTCCCCCCTTCCCACACCCACAGTCCCCTGCACCCACACAGCTGCCTCACTTCAATCCCCCCCCATCCCTATTCCCTTACTTACCTGGGATGGAGCCTAGTCCCATCAGGCTGCAACCTGCGTGATGGGTCCAGGCTGCCCCACATGCAGAGGCAGCGTGCTGCAGCATCAGGGAAAGAGGCAGCTATAAAGACACTCTGGCCAGCTACCAAAGTGTCTGTTTGGAGGATCCCAGCCTCCAGTTGCCTCAGGGCACAATCCTGGACTGCCCTGCCCCATTTTTTTTCCTGTGGTTTTTTTTTTAATATCAAATTTTGAGCCTATGCTGCAAATATGCTGCGCAGAGAATGTTCTTTTGTTCCTAGCGCACCTCTTGTGGTGTCTCAAAGTGGTTTGAGATGCAGCAAAAGGCACATGCGGGCTCATTTGGACACACCCATTGGGTGGAAAGGGACCTCCAGGGTCATCTAGTCTAATCCCCTGTATGAATGCAGAGATGCTAAATCTAAATCATTCCTGTCTCATGCTTATCTAGCCTCCTCTTACAAATCTCCAAAGAGGGAGATTTACTAGGCACTCTGTTCTACTGTCTTCTTGTTCTAACAATGAGGAAAATTTTGTGAGATCTGATCCTGAAATCTATCTTACTGCAATTTAAAGCCACTGCTTTGTGTCCTGCCCTCTGCAGTGAAGGAGAACAGTTTTTCTCTCTTTGCTGTGGCAGCCTTTCCAGTATTTGAAAACTGCTATCAAAACCCCCAATTTCTCCAAGCTAGGAATACCTAATTTTCTCAGCCTTTCCTCATCCAGCTTAACTTCCAACCTCTTTTTTTTTGCTCCCTGCCTATGGACCCTCTCCTGCTTCACATCCTTCTAATTATGTGGAGTCTAAAACTGCATCTAATGCTCTAAAAATAAGGCTTAATCAGCACCAAAAAGTAGTACTATTATTTCTAGTCTTACACCCAACATTTCTGGTAATATAGCCCTAAATTATCTTTGCTTTTTTAGTTATTTATTTTTTTGCCACTTCCTCACATTGCCGACTCATACTGAGCCTTTGTAAATATTAAAGAGAGGGAGTTAGGCATGTTAGTTTGGAGTCAGGCTGAAGGCAGGGTAGATTTGCACCTTTATAGATAAATTAGAGAGGTATAATACCTTTGTAAATCATGCCAATGACTTTGAGATCCAATTCTTTCAGCACCCTGAGATGATTTTGCTGGGTCTTGCCAATGTAAATACATTCAGATTAACAAAAAACTCTCTGATGGTCATAGGCAGAGGGAAAAC
>NW_017729026.1:40732856-40733095 GCF_001723915.1 Gavialis gangeticus | reverse complement strand
GGACGCCCAGCATGGGGAGGGGACAGCAGCTCCCACTGTTGGGGGAGGGCATGGGGGGGTATGTGCCCCCAGATCTGTGCGGGGGTGGGCTGCTGTTGCAGGCAGGGGTCGGGGCTGCACTGGGCTCTTCCTAGTTGGGGCATTCGGGCTGAGCTGTGCTTGGAGCAGGCGGTGGTGGCGCTGGGCAGGGGGGCAGGGGGCCACAGCAAATTTTGGGGTGGCTGCTGCCTCTCCCTGTA
>NW_017729026.1:40729494-40732523 GCF_001723915.1 Gavialis gangeticus | reverse complement strand
CTCTGCTGCAGCCACTAGAAGCCCGTGGCTAGGCTGCCTTGCAGCCCTACTACTGCCCTGCTAGCCCCCCCTTCCACCACCTATGCTGATCGTGTCTTTAGTTATCATGACCATTGCCCTTGCCTTTTGTCGCTCTTATTTTTGCTAGCTGTCCTGTTGGAGCTTTTTGCATCATGTCAAAAGCAAAACAGACATTGAGGAGCTCCGCCTTTGCACCTTTAGCTAATAACTCATGCTGGCTATTAAGCAATGGCCCCATGGCTTCTTTGGTCTTTTGTTCCTATCCAACGTATTTAGGAAAAGCCTAGAAATCCTTGTTGTTCCTGAGATCCCTCATCAGGTGAAAACTATTATCTGTGCTTACCTAATTTTATCCTGGCAGGTTCTTTCTTTTTCTTGAGATTGTATGGGGTCTGAGCTGTTTAGGATTAGAGATTCTGTGGTTATGTCTCACACCAACAACTCCATTTTGAATATAAGGTTGTTTATCTTCTGTCTCCATACTTAGCTAACCATGGAAAACAGGAGAAATTTTGGTACCTTGTACAGGGCTACCAAACAATGATTTCCCTTTTAACTTCTATTAGGAGGATTCTAAAAGAGGTGGCTACTGCTGAGAATAAATTTTTTTTTTTTTAAGTTTGAACCTTGAGTTTGGGAGGAACAGAAGAAAGGAGGGAAAGCGAGGGGATGGACCTAAACAGCAGATCACAAAGGGGAATTCAGAGGAACTCACTGCAGGAACAGCTGTAGGAGAAGTAGAAAAATGCCTAAGATAAGATGCCATGATTTGGAGAATGGGCCATGTGCGACAGGGGAGATCATGGATTCCTTAAAGGAGTCCAACCAAAGCCCAAGCAGCACTTGTGAGAAAATGGAAACAAAGCCATTCATAAACTGTCTTTTTTACTGCTCATTCTACCAAATGTGAAGACTGTGTTCATTTGCTTAAATGAGCACATGTTCTCTGAAGAGTTGGACCGTAAACTCAGACAGACTGCACAACCAGAACTCTGTAAAAAAGGTGTGCTTAAGCTTTTGGGGAGCCTGAGACATGTTGTGAATCAGCACTGGTCCTGTGCCTAAAACCTCTTGCAGGAAAGGTTACAGATACAGCTCGTTTCCATGAAGGATTTCAGAGATGGCAAAGAAAGAGACAGCACTGCAGCCTACTCAGAGCAAATCAAACTTAATAGCACATGGCCCAGTGATAGGCTCCATATAAAACAACTTGGCATATCTCCAGCTCTGCTGAGTGACAACCACCCATAGACAATAACAGATACTAATTTAGCTTTCTTTAATGAGAAGTGACCCAGCCTCTTAGAAAGTCGCATGTACAATCCACCTTCTAAACATCTGGGGAACTTACTAAGTTTTCTAAATATTTTATTCACATGTATGTCAAGTACAGAATATACACTGTAAATGCAAATAACAAAGTGCATAGAAATCAGGCAGTAGCTTTTTTCTGAGAAAACGTATATGTGAAAGCATTTGATACAGTGCTTGAGGATATAAAAAACAAACTGCCAACATTAAGCAAACTGTAAAAACTGATTTCTGATCCCTAGTTTGTTGTTTATTTTACCAATACAATTCAGTATTATTAGTCTATAAAGAAAGCTTACAAATAAAATCTTAAAAGAAAGAAGCATTCCAAACTTATACTAAATACCTAAAAAGGCTCTTATGGAACATCTAAATATTCGTCTAAATAACAGTAAAACTTTTGAATTAAAGCAAAAGCTGATGAAGAAAAGGAGAAAAAACAAAAATGAATCACAAGTTGAAGATGTATTTTTCCCTTAACATTATGCCTAACCAAACTAGTATTTCACACATTTTATTATTATTATTACTCAGACCCATAACCCTGCACCTCTTATACATGCAGATAATTTGAATGCAATGAGACTACTTACACACACAAATGCATGTGGAATCAGAATCTTAATCAGGGAATTAGTTATCCAACTATGTAACAGGGGTCTGAGTGCAGGCACAGGGGTCTGACTACTGGGAGCTCAATACAATTTCAAGTTACACAGTGCAGAAACCAGTTAAATACAACCATAAATGATAGGATAAAATTTTTCCACTTAAATAAATATAATCAAAATAAATGCTTTCACAGACAGAATGTGCAGGGACTTTAAAAAGCAAATAGTATTGAATATTTTATATTATAAACATCATGGAACAAAACAAAAAGCTGCAATAAATGGATTAAAATATACTTGATGATTAAAAATATATACTCTTGTATTTCTCCTCTATTACAAATACTTTTATTTCCATAGACAATTTATATAAAAGCTATATAACCCAAGTAACTGTAAAAATACACAGTTATAATTAAGCTTATCACTGCATATACAGAATAAAATCTGCTAATCTTCCTTTTGCCAAAAGATTGTGCAAGAAAAATTATTCACCTTCAAGGGACACCAGCGGTTTAAAAATCACGTTAGTCTGAAAACAACTTACTTACTTTGAAACAAACACCCCCTAAGTATTATTACAACTGAAAGAAATTAGAGATTACTCCCATTTATTTACTCCAAGGATGACCCTTTGTGGACCATCAGTTTCCCACTGTCCTTTTGGTGTTTTTACGTGGTAACATGGGATAGAAAAGCTTTTAAAAGGAATGGTAAAATATCACTGTAAAACTAGACAAGAGTCAGACAATTGTAAGTGACCAGCTTGATGGTGTCCTGTTCATATAGATTTGTAAAAGTGTGCGCAAATATATGTAAATATGCAAGAGTACAATCAAATGCCAACTCTCTTCAGTGAAAAATTAATGTCACACTTACAGAATATATCCTCAGAAAATTCTGCTTCATGAGAGTAATTACACAGCTGTGCCATCTGGAGTTAAAATACCCAAGCGGCTGTTTTCTAACTAATGTTTAGATTTCCTATCTGTTCTTTTCTATTTGAGCAAATGCATCCAAATTCTCTTTACCTCCCCTAAATCACTCCAGGTTAGATTTTGCCTTCAGAAGGCATTTTTTTTTTTT
>NW_017729026.1:40717322-40729416 GCF_001723915.1 Gavialis gangeticus | reverse complement strand
TTTTTATAAATTTCAGGCATTTAATTTCTGTTGTAAAAACTCTTACTTGAAAATGTTTAGAAATCCGGTTTTTGAGAGATACAGACACATTCATTTCTTGGTCTTTAGAATTTTAGTTTGTGTTATTTACAAAGTCTACAGGGGTGGAATTTCAAAGTTTCACAAGATATCTCAAAGCATTTGACAAATTCATAAACCAGCAACTACTGGAAACCCACAAACAAGGATACTTGGGGATTAAAAAGGGAGAGAAAGCAGCATGGTAGCAGGGAAAGGGAGCACTAAGTTGCACACCTCACCCAACTGCAACAGAGGCTCCAGTAGTTCAAGCAGTTTGCATGGTGGGGGAGAAGAGACAAAGGAGCTATTTCATGGGGTTGGGTGAAGAAGAAGGGAAAAAATCCCACCAAGGTTGAGGTAACATAAGACCGAACCAGAGCATAGGAGAAGTGGCAGAAGATGCTTTTTATCCCCTCTACACTTATGGAACATTTCAGTCTTTTTTTTCCATGCCTGAGCAGGGGTCTCTGACCAACATTAACAAAGAAAACCCAAAGAAACTAAACAAAAACCCCAAGACCAAACCATGGAGGAGCAAACAGAGGCCAAGACGATTTCTCTCACTTTCACACCCAAGGGAATAGCATTTGGATTAAAATAATGTGGCAAATTAATATGGATTTATATACTGCAGTTCCTGAACCCTGGTGTATAAGCCTAGGGTGCTCTATGGAGCAGATTTTCTTTTTCAGCATTCAAGAAGCATCAGTTGCTTGTTGGGAGTCCCACAGAGGACTGTCAGAGGTTTGACCAGCTACACAGAAATAAAAGCAAAAAAAAAAAAGAGCAACTCTCTTTAAGCAATGTGGCTTGCTAGGAAAGGAAGAGGTGTGGAGATTAGTTAATGTGTTAGTTAGTGACAAAGTAACCATTAACTTTTTCCTAGTGTAGACTCAGGTTAATACATTTTATATTTATTTATGTGGGAGAAAATGACACTTAAAGCCAGGTTCTGTTCTACTTACTAGGTGTGTGGACTTAAGTGCCTAAGTGCGATTCTATTACACTTTGCTCTGGTTCCTGAAAAAGTTAATAAAAAAGGTGGGTTGGTCCTCCTCCTCTTTGCTGCTTTTTTGTGATTCACTTTTAGAATAAGATGCTGGTGTGTTACAAAAGCAGATGCATTACTGGATTTTCCGAGACTTGAACAGAGAATCACACTTAGGTGCCTAAATTCATTTGGACATCCAATAGGTGGAATAGGATCTGGCCCCTAAAAGTCAATCCTCAAGGGAGCCTATCAGCTATATTAAGGTCAAGGGTATTCATTTGAATCTATCTCAGGAAAATGGTTTAACTCAGGCCTGTCCAACCCATGGCCTGCAAGGGGTTAACTCTCAGCCTACAGGCTCCTGCTCAGCTACCACTTCCCCCATCCCTTCTGCTATTGTGTGTATACACACACGCGCACACACACACAATGGTAGCAGTTCCTGCAATGGCAGAAGCCGTGTCCTGCCTACCCACCCTGACTTCTTGCAGCCCAGTGGATGTGTGGGCTGGCGTGTGTGGAGGGTGCAGGTTGTCATGCACCGGGGTTACCGTACACCATAACACAGCCCCATGGAGGAATGGCCTGTCCTAAAGCAGCTGCTGGAAGTGGCAGTGCAGTAGCACTCCCCCCCGCATAAATGGCACTTGGGGCGGCGTGGGGTGGGGCAGGGCAGGGTAGGGAGCTTGGAGCCAGGAAACCTCTGTACATAGGCAGGGAACAGAGGGTACTGGTCCAGCTGCAGCTTGGGTGCTACCAAGGAATGCTGTAGTGGTGTGGAGGGACTGAGACAGAAGGGGATGTTCCATGTGGCACATGGGTCCCAGCCACTCAGGAGTTGGACAGCCCTTATTTAGCCCGTATATTAGCTAATTTTGACCTAACCTCAACTTTGTTACCTGAACAAATCCCACTTGACTAAATGCTGCAGCTGGCCATTAGATTCCCTCTATCTACTACCTATACATTATGCTTATTTAGCCCCTGCCATTCAACAAGTAGATTCACACGGTATAGTATATGGCCATGAAATACAAAGCCCCCTGACCAACTGCTGCTTCTTAACTCTGAGCTATATAGCCATGGTAGAGTCCCCTGCTTTCCAGGATGCACATCCTTAGACACAGAGATGGTTACCAGAAATCTGCTATATCAGCTTGAAGTCCTGAGTCTTCTGTGGCAAGGCTGGTAGTGCTTGGAGGACTGGCAATTTTCACCATGAAACACAATGTTTCCATAGATGAAAACAGTAAATTGAAATGGAAGTGAAATCTTATTTACCAAATACAGGTACTTTTGGGATCTTTGAGCAACCTGATATAAACAATCAGCTGCTACAATACATTAACAGATTATTTAGAAGAAAATGTGAAAAAAAATAATTTTAATGTCAAATATTGACAACCATCATCATCTATTACAAACTGGGAAAAGAGCAGCACAGGTGCCGCAGGCAGCACATTTTCAGAACACCAAGAGCAGCAGGAGTATTATTGGCAAATTCAGACAGCTGACATAACTGACTACAAAAAGAAGATACATATGCCTGAGTTGTCATACGCCTGAGTTGTCTGCCACCCCACTCACACACACAATACAAAAAATAATTTGTAACTTACTCCTTATGTGAGAAACATAAATCAGTAATAGATGAACTAATTAGTTTTCAGAACTAAGAGTAATCGAATTACTGTTGTCCTTGAACAATTCCATTCATACTCACATACAAGCTCACAATAATCATTACATGTGTAGCAAAAAACAGCAAATGAGTGTTTAATAATATGGAACTATTTGTAATTCTCTTATTTACCAAAAAATATATTAAACCATTAGACTTGCAAATAATAGATTTATGGCATGTTTATACCACAGGGCATTTTTTTAATGCCAATCAGCAGTGGCTCAGAGGAAGCATATCAGACTTAAATGGTGTTTACAAGTATTCACACCTTAAATACTTTATTCATCATCAGAAAGCATTAACAGGCAGACACTATATTTTAAATCACTTCATAAAAGTATATCAGAAAACTACATTGTGACATTATCCAATCACTGTCATTTCAGTGAGGATCTCACTGATTTCCAGCTGCTTAGTCTAGTATCACAGTCTAATCAGTTCCATTTTGTTCTGCAGTATCCTTAAATTCAAATATCTAACCCAGCCCTTGGTCTGGTCTGGGCTAAATCCCAATGAACGTAAAGCATTTTGCATTATTACTTTCCATCAAGGAACCCAGGCACTTAATATCACCAATCTCATTTTTACTCTTTACTGTTTTAACACCTTGCTGAAGTCAACAGCAAACCTCCCAGTGACCTCAACAGAGTATTTTTATACCACATCTCAGATCCACTCAAGTCTGTTTCTCTCTAGCTGAATTCAGGAACTTTCAAGACAAAGTGCATATTTAAAGGAGGCATTCAGATACAGATGATAAATGAGTGATATTTAGAGTCAACATAGGGTAAGCTCTCTACAAGAGGCCAGATAAAGGCACAATACTTGCAAGTACTGTAACCAATGCAGCGTTTAAATAATATAGACTAAATAACCATTATAATTTTTAAATTAAATTGATGAACACTCTTATAATATTCTTTCATAAAAAAGAAGGTAAGCTTGTGCATTCAGTACTCTTGATTCTGGAACCATTTGGACATGGACATCACTAACATACACCCATTGTCCTGTGGATGCTCCTACAGCTTCTTTTAAACCTGAAATATAAAGCAAAAAAAAAGCCAATGTTCACTGCCTTATATCTTTAGCATCCAACAACTCAATTGGTGCCTCCCAATGGGAAGTGGCAGAATACCTTTAAACTCAGCAATTAGTCAGGAGTTAAATGTATATTCATGTATATCACATTTATATTGAATAGGCTTAAGTGGTACCAAGTTTTTGTTTTGTTTTTACCTTGTAACCACTTAAATATATCTTGGAATGCCTTAGTCCAAAGCCAAAAGGCTCATGATTTACCCCACAGTTCACTGAGCTGGGCCCCAGCAGAGTCAACAGCTTTTCAAGCCAAGATGGCCCTGTGTGTACCCCATAAAGGATCCATGTGTTAATTAGCCCCCCAGTCATAACTGGAATTGGGTATTCTCATTACTAGTCCTGGACTCCTCCAAAAATTTAGATGCAGAAGAGGTGCAGGGCAATACATTCTGGCTCCACCTCATGGAGGGCAGGGCCACACTAAACATATGAGATAGGCTGAGAGAGGGTGGGTGACAGGGATTCTGGGTGAACTGTTTGGGACCCCATTTGGTAATGTTTGCCAGACAATTAACACTGGTGAAGAAGTAGGAATAATTGGAAATGGGCAAAAAACGCACAACTCAGCTGTGGGAGTGAAGAGGAAGTTGAAATATATTCAAGTGACTCACCTCAATTTGAAAAGGAGCTGGTGATAAGGGGGTGTAACAATGCTCGTCAGTAAAAGGGGTGTAAGCAGGCAGCAGAGCAGCCTGCAGGTGGCTGTACTCTCAATCAGGTGTCACACAGCCAGCAGGAGACCACCTGACTGGGAAGTGGGCCCAGCTGCTGGATATAAGAGCAGTAGGGCCAGCAGTTTGCTGGAGGGAGCATCGCTTGGCTAGAGCTGCTGCTCACAGAACATCTTGGAGGTACAGGGCAGGAACTATGGGGATGGTGGAGGTTCCTGGTGCTGAGGCATGACCTAAAACTACATTCTGCTGGGGCTGGATGGCATGGTGGGGCAGTCCTCAGGAAATGCCATACCTGTGCCCCCCAGTGAAAGGCGAGTATGGGGCACCAGAAAGCCTCAGCCCCCATCACTTTGTGGGCTACCCCATGCAGGAGAAAGGGTAGGGAAGCACACCTTGAAGATAAAAGCACAGGGCCCAGGCTCATGAAGTGAGGCCTGAGGCAAGGTCCAGGCTGAAGAAAGGTGCCTGCAGCAGGGCACAGGTCCACAGTAAGGCCTGAGGCCCCAAATGGGGGGTAGGATGTTATGTGTGGGACAAGCCCCAGTGTGGGGGCACAGGATAGAGAGCCCAGTGCATGGGTATGGGATGATAGGCTGGGTGAAGCCAACTAGGGTTAGGCTGGGAGAGGCCAAGTGATGGTCCAGCTAAAGGACCAGGGTGTTGATAGATATGGATGCCAGCTGCGAGACATGGGACACAGTATATGGGGAGGTTTGGAGCTGTGTATAAACCCTTGGCATCAGGGCAATTAAATGGGCAGCCTATCACCTGAGAACATCATAATGATCCATCTAAGGCATGGCAAGCAAGACAGGAGGGCGGTTAGCCCTAGACAAGTGGGTGGGCTAATGACTAGATCAGCCCTGGGAGCCTCATTTGTTACAGGGGGGCTAAAAATGGTCACTAGCATGTATGCTATTCAGATGGGCTGCACTAACCTATCCTTTGTGGTAGGTTCCCCTCAGTATATTTGTCCAATATTGCCCATAGATTTTATAGCCATGCTCAATGTAGGCTGTATTTAATCAGCTTCATAGTCTGTTTCCATTACTGAGCATATGCTGCTTTTGGCAGCAGTTTAATGACAGACACTGTATTTAATGAGGTTCCATTGTATGTGAATGTAAGACAAGGAGCTGTTTTCCTTTTGCTGACTAGGGAAAAAACCCTCATATTTGAGTAAATACAGAGTGTGCGCGCGCGTGTGTGTAGTGATTGGATGAAAAAATGTAGTAAATGATTAATTCTGTTTGCTCAAAGAGGGAAAAAGTTTTCTTGTACATACCTAGACCATTTTTATTGATAGAAATATGCTCCAGTAATTTCTTGGAGGGTGATCGGACTTTCACATATGCTGCGTAGTGACCACCTCGCATTGAACCACTGTGTTCTACGATTCCATAAAGACTATATAGAACTCTTGCTCCATCTGTCACATTCTTATTTACAAAACCACAGAAAATACAAATAATTGAGTTATTTCACATAGTGGGTTATTATAACATACATCAATAATCTTCCTATGTAACATTTAACGAACAGGTCATTATAAACCACAGCTTTTTGCCCTGCTAAATTAATTTAAGAAACAAAGGTCTGGTTTAATAATTAAATCATTTTTTTAACAGCACTGCTGTCTAATGTACCTCTGCAGATGCACTGACTCAACGATGCCAATTTACAGTAGTTTAGGATCTCATTCTAGGGTATGTCTGAAAACATTAAATCAATAGCTTCTCTAAGAGAAAAAAAATCTGGTTTTATTTGTATCCATAACAACTACAAACATAGATCTACAATAAATTAGTCTGTAAAATAACTAAAAATCTATAAAATGTACTTCTAATATACCGTACCTTGCAGGAAGCAGAACAAAATGGTGCTAGGTCTAAAACCAGTGGAAAATCCACGTGCCTATTTACTTTCCGCAGACTCAAACCAGCCTTCAAGAGAGAATAAAAAGATCATAAACAGACATATTTTACCATGGTTGTCTTTTATACGTAAGCATATTGCTATTACAGCTCCCCCTACTCCTTTTGAAACTGCTTCAAGTGTATATTTTTCCATACCATTAAATAACGTGAAAAGCCAAAACTGAATACAAGATTTGTAATAAATGCAAATATAAGCATTCACTTAGTTTCAGCATAGTATATATTACACACAAAAATAGTGCAGAAACGTTTGTTTGAGAAGTAGAGTGGCTCACAAGTTAGGCAATACCACATCTGCAGTTGACCACGCAACGTTTATTCTGTCCCTTTGTGTATTCATCTTGTGCAGTAAAAGAAACGGTGCTGTGAAAAACAGATGCAACTAAATATTATCATAGACTATCATATTGCATGGACATAGAAGGCCATATTTAAGGCGCAGGGCAGCCATAAATTTGGCATGTCTCAACTTTTGAGTGTTGGACTTTGTAACCAAAGTAATCTGGTAAAAAATGTTGATGCAATTTCTCTTTATTTGATTTTACAGAGAATAAAAGGTAAGATTCTGTTACACAGAATTGCACTAACTCCCTATCACCCACCATGAAAAAGCACAGGCCCAAACCTTTAGAATATTAATGTTAAATTATTATTTGGCATTCTGCCAATTTTTGCTTGTATAATATAAGTCTCACAAAGGAAACAGCAGTTGTCAACAGTTCACATCTCATCGCCACAGACGCGGAATTTCCGTGACAAAAGACACTATTTTCGTTCCCTTTCTCCCTGCCAAATTTTAAAGGCTAATTGCAAACATTGGAGGTGCTAGAACAGGGGTCAGCAATGTTTTTTGGCAGAGTGCCAAAAACACCTGCAACCTCTACTTGTAAGATGTTGGTGTGCCAGGGTGGATGTGGGGGGAGCTGCAAGGGGCCCAATTTTTGTTGTGGCCGCCTAGTGCCAGCCCCAGCTCCGCTGTCCACCCTGAGGCATGTATTACAAGCAAAATGTTTTCGTATGCCACGCTCTGGCACCTGTGCTGGAGGTTGCATACTCTTGTGTTAAAGCCTTGCAAAAAAGGAAATCTCATATACTGGAGCTTATATATTGGAAAGTGTAAAGAAATCTAAATAAAGCAGTTGCTACCAGTTCCCTATATAGTATGCACACAGAAATGCACCAGAACTCAAGTTCCAGAGACACAAGCAATGTGTTTGAGGAATATACTCCACAGCAAAATGCATGCTACAAAATAATTTATTTATGATAAATGCATAAAAATTTATGCTTACAATTTATACTGAACTTATACTTACTGGTATGACATGCTGACTGAACTGATTTAGAGCACAATGATTTAGACTACTGATTTTAATAATGAACTAAATTAAAAAGTAGAAAACCTTTTATTTATTTTTCTAAAGAAAAGTGAATTTGTAAATTCACTGGTAAAAATTAATAACACCTTTTGCTAACCAGGAGTATATGCTATCTCCATACACATTTAAGTATGTTTAAACTTAACATTGATTTATTCAGGCTGTATCAGAGTGTTTCAGGCTGTATTGGAAGGAAACTGAAATGGAATTAAAATGAATAAAAAGCAGCATTTTGAAGAGCTTTTCTATTAGTTAAATAAAACTACTTTGAAGGTAAGGGCTATAAAAGAAAAAAATAAGAACTAAACATGCTTTGCATTTAAAACTGCGTTATTAAATAAAATATTACTGCCTGTAGTTACTGAGTTAAACTTATTTCTCGTCATCATGTCCTTCAAGATTTTAAAACTAGTAGATATAGTCCTCTTATACCTTGTTTTTTATCCATAACTTGGAAGGCATAGGCTTTCCTAGTTTTTCTGTTCCAACTTGGTTTCTCAATTTTAAAAACACTCCCCGTTAAGTTGTAGTTGAATGAACTGAAACGAAAAAAATATTTTCCATGCAGAAGAGGCTGCTGCTATCAAAAGCTGTTTAGCACCACTGAAAACTCTGGTTCCAGGTACCTAGTCAGAGATTTCCACCAGTTCAGTGATCTGACTTTGCTGCCACAATTTTAAAAAAATCTATACTTTCTTGAAAAGTTACTTTTTGTTTAAATGATTAATACATCTAGGCTTCAACATGAACTACCAGTTTCAAATTTATGCAAGTTTATTTTTAAAAAGAAAAATAATAAAAGATAAAAATTCAAATAAGAAAAAATCTTTAAGTTTCAATTTCTGTCCACTCCGATCACAACATTTTTAAGTACAGATGCAACCTATTGTACTGTCCCCACTGCTTCTTAATTATCACTGTGTAACAGCTATTTGAAAAAAATGGTTTATTTTAAAGACACTAGTACAATTATAAGTATTCTAACACATAGGAATGTAGATGAAAAATACAGCAGTCTGACAGAGAGGTAAATCTGTTTGGATCAAGAGAGGAAAAATAGCTATTTTTTAACATACTAAGCACATTTTGTTCTATATGTTGTACTGGAAGGTAATTTTTCTCTAGCAAAAGTTAGTTAACATTAGACAGTTCTGCTAGGCTGCTTTAAGTTGAGAAAAAGGCTGGTAAGAGTAGGGTTTGGTATCTAGGCATTTCTACATTTATTTTCACATTTTAAATTCCTTGAAATCATGGCTGGCCAGCCTGCTTCAGATTCTGATGTGGAAGCAAGCAACTCAGGGCTACTTGCTCTTAGGAATTTCTCAAGCCCAGCCAGTTGGTATCTGGGGACACTAGCCCCTTGTGCCAGCTGGATTGCTCCAGCGGCCCTGCCCTGAAGTGGACCCTGCACCTTCTATCTATTGCAGCAGCCTGGCAGCAGGGGCTATTGTCTGGCTGTGACCTGCTGCCACCTGTGACAGCATCCACCCTCTTGGACCAGCAGCCCCATGTCTGCACGCCTGCCAGATCTGGACTGTGACTGCATGGCAGCCTAGGCTGTGGCATGGACACGGTAGCAGAGCTGCCTGCACCTTTGGGCTAGCTGTCAGGGGCCCATGGTTGTCAGGGGCCCAAGGCTGTCAGGGGCCTTTGTGTGGCACTGCTGCCATGTGTGCCCCTGCCCTGCCATCTGAACAGCTATCGCCTGGAAGATGTTCTCAGTGTGGTGACCTGCTTTGAACTGTCTAAGCATGACCTCCTGGCCCCAAATGGCCACGAGGTCAGCCACCTTGTTTGCCTTCCAGCTGGGTCCCAGGTGCCAGCTCTGAGCAGGCTCCTCTGCCTGGGTCCTGCCACTAGCCCCACTAGCAGGAATCCTGGTGTTCCCTATTTAAAAACTGCAAATCTCTGATAAAAAATCCCAAATTCACTCTTTAAAATACCCCAAAATCCATGTTATTCCACAATTAAAACAAAAGACCACTATATATGGGTGTGTGCGTGCGCACGCACGTGCGTGCGCATGTGCGCATGCATGGAGAGAGAGAGACAGAGAGACGGAGAGAGAGAGAGAGAGAGAGATCACTCCTCACACACCACACATCCCCCTGACACACCCACCCACACACCCAGAAACCCTGCCAGAAACTACACAGCTCCCCCATCCCTAGTCCTTGCTTACCTGGGACAGCACCTAGGGCCAGATCACACCACAGCCTTGCCCCACTCCTGTTTGCCCCACATGCTAGAAGAACCATAGAGATGCTCTGGCCAGATGCCAGAGCGTCTCTGGAGGACCCAGGCTCTGCTTGCCTCAGAGCATGCTGCAGAACCATGTCCTACGTTGCTTTTTTCCCCATGTGTTATTTTTTGATACCTGGAAATCCAGGTAGCAAATTTAGAGCCTGCGCTGCAAGTATGCAGCACAGTGAACATTATTTTGTTCTTAGGGTGCCTCTTCTGGCATCTGAAACCGGTTTGAGATGCCTGAACAGGCACGTACACTCTCATCTGGACATGCCCAAGGAGACAGAAACAGGAAAAAGAACTAGCTAGGAGCAACCACCTCTCCTCCCCACAACAGAATATTATTATGGGAGTTGATGTTCATATCTACAGGATCATACTGAGGCCTGGTAAGTGTCTTCTGTGATCACAAAGCATTAGCAGGTTAACACAGCCACTGTGACTCCTTCAAGTAACCATCCTAAAATTAGTCCTAACATACCTCTGTGAGACAGTTACCTCTGTGAATCTCAGTTAGGTAGAGGCTGTATGTTATGGACTGTTCTTCTGATTTGAAAAGTTTAAAGTCTTGGACTTTTACCTGGTGGAATCTTTTCAGATGGAGAACAAGAATGGCAGGAACTGCAGAAATTAGCAGTTGTTTCCGGGCATTAGTGTACACACCTTCCATTTTCTTTTCTGTAAAGAGATTGCATACAAATTATAAAACAATAATTTATAAAGAGCAAAACGATAATAGAGAATAATACAATCGTTTAGTAAAGTATTCCAAAAAAGAGGAATTTAGGTTGCAATGTTTTTCCTCAGGAAGGCATTCCAATTTATTTTACTGCTTACATCCAGCAAAAAAAAAATTTTTGAGCAGAATTTTTGTTCTGTGTATTTATGAATATAATACCATGAAATACACTTAAAAAAAAAGTCTAAGCAGAACTTTGTAGTGTGAGTCGGAGCAGGAGTGGAAGGAAGAACACTCCTTAGCTTATCTTATTTTTAATACCCAACTCTAGCAGCTCTCGGCTACCACCCTGATCTTTAGAATAAGCAACATCATTAACGTCTATTATACAGACCAACAACAAATGCATATTTGCATAGTTTCTAGGGCTGTGAGGTGGGCAGCTCTGTCTTGCTTTGTTTCTCAATAAGCATTTTATAGAAAGTGGGACAGGTTTGGCAGCAGGCACTGAAGGACACCCTTAGAATACCCTATAACCTAGCAGTATCGTAAATTTTCTGGAAGGTGGGGGAAATGGGTTCAAATCCTCTGAACAATGAGGGAAATGAACTGAGGACATTAAGATCTTGTGTGACTTCAACCTGATACACAAATGAGAAAAATGGGGAATACATCATAAGCAACTCTAAGAGTCTAACCCAGGGGTAGGCAAACTTTTCCAGCTGCAGGCTGGAATGTCCCACCCCAGAGCAGAGGCAGGTGGGTGCTAGGACTTGGACACCCTCATTGCTTGTCCCTGAAGGAGCATGGAGAAAACACGTGCAACCAAAGCCCCCTACTACTGTGATGCTGAAACCCCAGTCTGCAGGCTGTATCCAATGGTTCCAAGGGCCAGATATGGCCCACAGGCCATAGGTTGTCAGCCCTGGTCTAACCCCTTATAACATTTGCTTTCTTTGCAAGCATCCAGCGTTATACAGTCACTGACAGACATTCATTTTAAGACATGATGGGATATAATTTGTGATCTCAACAATCTTGCCTCCTGTCATGCCACATACACATGGCTGACATGCAATTTTGGAATAGATTGGATCCCAATCTCATCTTACTTGCCAGTGAAAGAGGAGCCCAGGATTATGAGCCCAGGATCCCCCTGCACCAGCAAGCTGAAACCTGGATGTCCACAATCATCCGATTGTCAGTAGGGCCTGGAAACTAAACAAGGATCTGGAACTGGCCTCAGTCTAGTCCCTGGCTCCAGCTGACAATAAGTTGATTTCACAGATTTCAAAGACATTAGGGCCAGAAGGGACCTCGGAAGATCATTGAGTCCAGTCCC
>NW_017729026.1:40702148-40712322 GCF_001723915.1 Gavialis gangeticus | reverse complement strand
TTGGGGCACTCTGGTGAACAAACATTCCCCCAGATAATGGTGGTCACCCCTGATAAACTTATAGGTGGCCATCAGATCATCCCTGAACCTGCACTTTTCCAAGCTAAAGAGCCCCATGGCTCTCGGCCTGTCATTGTAAGGTCTGTTTTCCTGACCTCTGGTCATGCGCATGGCTCTTCTCTGGACTCTCTCAAGCTTCTCCACATCCTTTTTGAATTGTGGGGCCCAAAACTGGATGCAGTACTCCAGCTGTGGCCTTACCAAAGCTGAGTACAAAGGGAGAATGACACCCCGGGATTTGCTTGAGAAGCATCTATGGATGCAAGCCAGCGTTTTGGTTGTTTAACTAGCCGCAGAATCGCATTGAAGGCCCATGTTCATCTTGTGGTCAATGATGACCCCCAAGTCTCTTTCTTCTGTAGCGCTAGCCAGCGTAGCACTGCCAAGCCTATAACGATGTTGCAGGTTTTTCCTCCCAAGGTGGAACACACAGAGTTTTCACAGATTCCAGCACACAGGGACCCTGGGATCAGGCTGATGCAATCTGATCATGCAGTCATGGTATGTAGGCATGAGTAAAAACCATCCAGCTGGGCACCACACAGGGTTTCCACCAGTTTCAGTGCTTGGAGATCCCAGGATCGGGTTGCAGCTGCTCAATAAATTAAAACCATGCATGATGCCCAGCACTGCAGCACAGTGTAGGGATTTGGGGATCAGGGAGCCCCTCCCTAGTCCTGGGATTGGGTTGTGCTGGGTCCTTTAAAATTCTGTGTGTGCACCTGCACACATGGTTTTCTGATATCCCTATTGCATGGGGACCTCAGAATCAGGCAAAGGCTCCTTGATCCTGGGATCCCCAAGAGCCAGGGAGGTCAGAAAACCATGTGTGCAGCTGCCTATTCTAGGCATATCTATGCCAATTTTCCATCATGGGCATTTCCCATGCTTCTGGGTTTTGTTGGTTGCTTCTGTACACCCCGCCCCCCAACCCCTTTTTCTGCAATATGTGTCAGGTTGTTTTTAAGCCTCCTCAGAGGCGCTGGGTGTTGGCTAGAACTAAGGCTGGGGACTTCAGCTGGGGTGTGCTGATTCCCCTGCTAGGAGCAAAGCCAGATGTTCCTGGCTAGAGGGCCATGCTCCTCCACTCAGGGCCAGACTGATTGCCATACTTGGGGGCAAGAAAGAATTTTACCCCATGATCAGATGAATAGGGACTATGGGGTTTTTGCCTTCCTCTGGAGCAGGGGCCATGGCCCTCCACCCAGGACCTCTTGAGCATATATTGACAACATTTTATTGAAGAGGACAATGGCTGCCAAGGTTCCCTTGCTTTACCTGTGGGAGGTTAGGGTGTTTGTTCCATGTTGTGTCAGGGCTAAGGGTAGTCTTATGTAGAGTTAAGATTATGGTTGCATGGGATGGCTTGGATAGGGATGATCCTGCCTCAGGCAGGGGCGTTGGACTAATGACTCTTCCAGCCCTACCTCTCTATGACTATGATAATATGTGGAATAACTGTATTATTATGCCTTAAATTAATTTGAACATATGGCCAGGTTACTATTTAAAGCATGATTAACCTGCTAATCACATCTTAAATGTAATGTGCATCACGGCTTGCTTCAATTCATCTTGAATATAAACGTTGTCATATGATATGAAATCAACTTTTTATTTTATTTTGGTTAGAAAAAATGAAAAAAGTAGTAGAATTAGAACTGAATGGTTCTTCAATATTTTTATTTGGTTCTTGAACTGAAAAAAACCCCTTACACAACTCTTACTCTCAGGGCAGTGTCCTGTCTACTTGAACAAGCTGCCATACAGAAATGGAACTGGAGAATTCCAGTTGTAGAGGCAGTTTTCAGAATAGGGTCAAACTTTAACTTGATCTCTTTGTGTAGTTGTGAGCCTGGGGAGAATTCTTTTCTATATTTACACATACATGTAAATGCTTGCTCCTGTTACCTCTACATATTTTTTAGAAAAATCACAAAAATCCAGGGTTCTACACAACATCAGATTGTAATACTTACAGAAGAAAAGTGGCCTTGATTTTACAGGAGTAGGTACAGGAGACAGTCAACAAGGGGAAGACAACTTCCAATATTGGGGTGCTACATGGTGCAGTAAAAATTAAAGTGTGTGGGAAGAGTGGGTGGAAAGGGCAGAAAACCCAACAAAAGAAAGAAGATTAAAAAAAATTCTCTCATTTTTCCTAAGGGATAGAAATAATGAAAAAAGCACAGTCAAAAAATGAAGAAGCCCTTGTAGCATAAGGAAGGTGTGTAGGCCCCAAGCTAAAGCTGATATAATTGCTCCAACTCTAGCCAGTGTGGTCAAGAGGAATTGAGAAGCCAGTGTCCTTATCTCCTTGGCCTAGACTGGGGGCAGGCTGTGTCTATAGTATACCTGAAGCATACTACTGAGATAACAAGCTTCCAATTCGGTGCATGTACATTCACGTAATAAGGAGGCCTCTATGGACAATCCTCTCAAAGGAGAACATATTTTGTTGACTCACACATTCTTACTTATAGGACATCTCCCAGCAGTGGGGTTTCAAGCACTGAATATTAAAACATGTATTCTTTGCCTATCAGGGACTTGTAAATATGAAAAATCATAGGTCAAATGCTGAACCTATTGAACTTGAAATGGTCCTATTATGTTATTCAGGTTGTACCCAAAGAGTGTAGAATTCTGAATCTGAATTTAAACCGGTATCATATTATATGTAATGGCTTTGTATTAAAGCTTAGTTTCACCAACTTTAACTGAAACTTACAGCTATTTATTTCACCACCAGAGGGAGCCCATGCAGTTCAGCAGAGACTGACATTGACAAATAGAGCAAAGAAGCCCTTGAAAGGAAATATATTTAACTTATTAACATATTTCAACAAACATTAGTATGTTACCTGTGGAGTTTGTTTTCTTTTGATACTTTTGTTTCCTTTCTGTACAACTCTCACATAAAAGCTTGTTGTTCCCCATTAACAGCTCCACAGATGTAAACTGGTAGAGGCAGGACTGAACAGAACATTCTTTAGAGCTAGTTGAATATGTTTGAGAAAGGGTCTGAAAAGCATTTTGGGGATTTTTGGACAAAGGGGACTTTTCCACTGAAAACACTGAATTGTTTGACAAACTCAATGGTGAATCCCCCTCTTCACATTCTTTTACAGTATTGCTGAGGCTGAGTTTGGATATGGCAGTGATAACAGTCACCTCATTGTGACTATCGCTTGGTTTGCTGTTTTGTGGTTTGACATTTCCTGATAAATGGTTGAGTCGGTCGACATGCAAACCAGATGTGTTACTGGATGTGCCAAAAAGTGACTGTGTAGAAGCACTTTCGCCTTCCGAGGCTTCGCTGTCTGCATCAACACTACTTTCAGAACAACTGATATCTTTTTCACTGCCTTCAGTCTGACTTCCATTTACTGCAGACTCAGGAATTGTGTCTTCCGAATACAGAACTCCAGAGCCACATTCTGCTTCAAGATTACCATCCTTTTCATGCATGATAACAGGACTTCTATCTTCCCCACCAGAGGAGGATTTTCTGGAAAGGCGTCTTTCATAATTTAACTGATTCTGCAAATAGTATTGAAATATTTCAATAATAGAGGTGAGAGAGAAAATAGATTTGTGAAGCTAAAGTAACAGCAAATATAACTTATATTTTCAAAGTAAAATAAAGACCTGTATTGTATTGTATTGATCTGGTTTCACCATGTTCTATAACACTACTTCTTTAAATTATTTAGACAAATTGGTGTTCGGATGTAAACTTACATATTTGGCAGCAACATATCCATAGCGACATCTATCTTACCCATTTGAATTATATCTATGTTATAACTTGATCCATGCATGGTAAAGGATTCCATATTTGATCTGTAAACTTGAACTGTGAGATCAGTTAGACTAATAATTTGTACTGCCACTGAAAAATTAGCATACACAAACCTATACTAAGATTGCATCCTCACAACTAAATTCTACTTCGCTTGGAACCTAGGTTTTAAGAAATTCTGAATTGTTTTTAAAATTTAGAAATATTAAAAATTGTTAATAAAAATGCATGATTATGAGAAGAGAAAACCAATTTTTTACCACATAAATTCTGGAAAAAGAAAAAGGGTTCACAACATTTTCCATTTGGGATCACTTTCCTCTTCTTATCATTGTTCTAATACAGTGATTCTCAACCAGGGTGCTGGGACAACTTGGGGTGCCTCCAAATGTTTTGAAGGGTACTGTGAGGAGATAAGCAGAAAGCTAAGCAGGTAAGCCAGGCTCAGGCTTATCCCTGACTGGACAATCTCTTACCCCTGCTGTAAGAACCTACAGCAGGGGTAGGCAATGTTTTTTGGCCAGAGTGCCGAAAAAACCACAATCTATACCTTGGAAGGTGCCGGAGTGCCGACATGCCAGAGCCCAGAGCAGCTTTTTGCAGCCTTCTGGCTGTAGCCAGCCCTAGGAGCCCGGTCTGCTTGCAGCCTCCCAGCTGCCTGCTGGGAGCAGCCTGGGCTCCATGGCTGGCAACAGCTGATTAAAGCCTGGGCTGGTGGAGGTGCATCGAGCAAAATTACATTGTGTTCCATGCTCGGCATGCATGCTGGGAGTTGCTGACCCCTGACCAGTAAGCACTGTAACATAAAGATTAGTTTTTGAAACTGGGTGCCACTCAGTTCACAAAAGTTATGGAGGGTATCTCAAGTGCAGGACGGGGTGCCTTGAGTCCAAAAAGATATGAACCACTGTTCTAATATCCTAATCTTTTGTAGTTACTTATGATAATATGGCTGCAATTGGCTGTGATCACAAGAGAGACTCACGGCTGGTTTTGGTGATAAGGAGTTGCAAGGCTGTTTGTTGCTTGAGTAGGCCCTGGAAATTGCTGGAGTGGGTTGCAGAGAGAGTTCTAGGTTGGGACAGGCTTAAAGATGGAGGTTCAAGGGATGATATACTGATAGCGCCTCACACCTGCATTAATCTCAAAACACTTTGTGTAGCCAAGTTTAAAATGTTTTACCATATACTTCATTCACCTAATCTGTACTGATTACTTTATTCTTGCAGCACTGTAAATGTGTTAAGGATTACCTTTATAATCTTTATTATGTTTTTTCTGTGGTAGGTCTATTTTTGATCATCTATATATGATTTCAGTATCTGCAGATGGATTTTTTTTTAAACTTTAAATTCAAAGAGGCAGGGGCAAGAAGAGGATAACCTTTCACCCACAAGAAAATACATCATTAGGCCAGGTTTTAGCAGACTTATACTCATCTCTCAGCTTTCTCTTCTCCCTTCCCCCCACCTCTTTTGGTCTCTCTCTGGTATCTACACTTCAATTACAAAATTGTAGTCAACCTACTTCTCTGTTCATTCCTAATTCATTTTCTCAGTCAGATCCAAATTCCAGTTAAGTCCATAAGACTCTTCCAGTTAACTTCAAAAGGTTTTGGATCTAGTCCTTTATCTCCCACCATTATGAATGCCTATATTTTTTTCCTTCCATCTTTTCTACTGTTTCTATTACACCTTTCTTTTTTATACTTCAGTCTCATTGATCCGTCCTGGATATTCTCTAGTGCTACGCTATTGTCTCTGCTTTCTTCATGTTCATTGTTTGTGTTTAAAGCATGAGCCAGAGGGTTTTGAAGCATATGCTCAATTTTAAGTTTTAAGTACATACTTAAATCCACTGAAGTTAATGCAAATCAAGCATGTTCCCAAAAGTTTTTTCTAGACAGGGACAAGCTTTTGTGATTTGGAGCCTTAAACTGGGAAGTAATTGTGCTATTTAGCAAAGAAGAAATGAAAAACAAACAAAAAACCACTGACTACCCACCGTGCTATTTTCCACTAGTCAGAAACCTTTCTTGTCCCAGTGAAGTTTGTTTTATTTCTACAAGTTATACAAAGAAACTAATTCCCTATTGTCACTAACTCCTATTAGAACTTGTGGATGTTATGCAAACAGCACTCATTAAGCCCTTAAAGCTGTTAAGTCTAGTTTGCTGAATAAAAGCATTAGGCCTGGCAACCAGTGCTTGGATGCCTTCCTGCTGAAAATGGATGGTTTCCAAGTACCCCTGGAGCTCCAGATACAGACTTCTGAAATCCTAGGCTAGACGCAAAGAATAGAAGCAAATGGTATGTGGAACTGGCAATCCTCTGTTTCAGAGAGATTCAGTGATTCAGAGGAGAATAGGGATATGTAGTACCTCTTCAAATATCCGGAAAGAAAACCATAATAATACAGTGGTGATGGATGGTCCAAAAGAAAAGTAGTATATGAGTTTCTGAACCACAGGCTCTCACAAATTAGACACTAGTAACTTTATAAGTATTGTTAGCCATCTTCAATGAAAGCACAGTTGTTTCCTGCACTATGTTGGAGACTTAGACTTATAATACTAAAATTAAATTAGTGCTCTATTTAAAGGTATACAATTTAGACTCATAGTTATGCTAATGACCATCTCTGGAATCATCTTAGTGGTACTAATTTCCTGTCAGTACTACTAATAATTTCATACCCATTCAAAGACTGTTTAGAACCCAGCAAGGGCAATGCTGATAGGACTTAATCTGATGTTGGGTCATATATAAAATAAGAAGCCACATAATACATGTATTAACACATGGAACCTTAATAATATCAATATCCTGTCATTTTATCTTTACAGTTGGTACTTATATACCACATGGATCACAGTTCTCCCTTCCTCTGTAAAGCTCTGATAACCAAAAATATATGCTTTCTTGTATAATAATAAAAATGGCACATGAAGTAGGGAAAAGCTTCAGTATTTGTTAGTTTGGCATGTCTGCAGAATGCTGTGCCACCATCAGGAAGACCATGTTAAGGGGATGAACTATAGTTCTCAGGCCCTGGAGGCTGAGTGCATCATGAAAATCATGTTCTCTGTCTCCAGGGAGACTGGGTTGGCTGTACTACTTTTGTAGCACACCCTGCCAACTGATCCACCAAATGGCACTAATACTGACTTGTCTGCTCTCTTGGCCAGCATTACAGGGCCTGTGACTGCAGCCAGAAGCAAACTTAGCGGACAGTAAGAGGTGAGGGAGGGCAACAAAAGAAAAGAAGCATGAATTAAAAAACTGATCTGCAGAAAAGCTCTCTCTTCTAATGAGGTCACATTTAAATGATGGAATTATGGCATTCCAGTAACCGATTTATTCATGCATTTACAACGTTCTGTATGTTTTCTAACACATTTGCAATTTAGGCCATAAAAATACAGACTTTCAAAATTCCTACAACTGTAAATCCACAAGTAAACAATTCGCTGCTGATCAATCTGAAGATTACTAGACAGCACAGATGCTTACCTTATCTTTTGTTAAAGAGTGTTTCTTGGTGATTTTTGCTTGCTGATTATTTAGAGCAGTAACAGAAGGGCAGTTGCAGTGACCAAAATCCACCTCCAGTGCAGTTTTACCTTTACTTGTCCTTCCCAAAGGCACAGGTTTTGAGACCTGTGAATAAATATTATTGAGGAGAAGTAATATGTTATTAATTGTTTCTAATTCCTTGCAATTTTGTAAAGTACTAAAGAAATTCACATTTTGTTAACTGGAGAGAGAGCTCCAACAGAACTGCAGTAACACCTAAGGGCAGCAAGAAACTCCTGTCGCAAAAACTACCACTCCCAGGGCAGATATGTGAACAGGAAGACACTGGGTGCATCTACAGTGCATTAATGCACCTTTGTTACTGGACATTAAGTTTGGTACCTCTAATATGAGGAACTACATAAATGCACAGTAGCTGGAGCTACTGCACAGTAGGAAAGGCACACAGTCTTGTTATGCAGCTTTACGAGCTTATGTTATGAGCTTAATGACTAATTCTGCTACACATTAGCACAACTTTTGCCATGACGTGTTAATGCACAGTAGAATTAGTCTACTGCAGATTCAGGATCTTGTATAGAAGCACCCAAAGAAGCCCAGACCCTAAAGGTTTTTAGTGTGCCTCCTTCCCACTGACTTCAATGGGAGTTGGACATCTAATCCTTTTGGGGAGTCAAGCCTTAGCCCACATATTCTCAGGCAGATTTACCACAAATTAAGCTGCTTTTCCCCAGAAGAATACATGGAGAAGGATGATGGTAAAAATGTTATCTGCCTTCCCTCACAGGAAAAGTCCTCTTGGGGTTCAATTGCCTCACCTGATGTCCAAGGGGAAATCTGAATAACATGCACCACCATGGATTAAAAAGTCATTTTATTTTAGCCTCCAAGCCTCAGTAACTTTATTATACTAAGTAGTGAATGCTCTCCCCTAGCATTCATGTGACCTTTTAAAAAACATTTAAGTCCCCTGAAATCTATTTGTATTTAGTCATATCTAACAACAAACTACCAGTATATGTATGTATGTATGTATACAGGCAAAGTTATTATTAGAATAAATTCAGAACTATATGCTGATTAAATAATATATTTTGTTCTAAATCTAATCTAATATTATAAACACACTGTTGATATATTTTGTATTTATGTAAATATTTAACTATATAAGCATATTACATATGCATATTCATATTTTTAGGCTATAAATTCAAGTCACATGTGTCTATACCTAAGTACATACAAACACGTACACATTTTCATGTAAGGAAAAAAGTGCTTCCATGGAAACTGCTTTCAAATTTAATATTTTATGTGCGTCTTACCCTCTCCTCTATTATAGGAAGTGAAAGATCAATGAAAGGCTCTTTTACTGTGGAAATCTTGAAGGAAAACAAAAAGCAAATAAAATACAAAGAACTTCATTAGTATTCTAGTATGCAGCTTCCATGTTTTATCATATCATCACAATACTACAAAAACCTATAGAAGCTAACTGTCTGTGAAAGATCTATTTAATCACAATGAAGAACTTCCCATAAACATTTCATTAAATATTTATTTTAAGCTAATTTTGATTTTCATTTTGGTTTAATACATAACGGAGAATGCCACAGTGAACTGCAGCATAGAAAAACAATGGGCACAGTCATACAACTTGAATCCACACATAGAGGGGAATCTCCACAGGTAGATCTCTCCCCATCCACTCCTTAAGAGAGTCAACTCTCTCTCCACTAGTACTCCCCCTGCCCTGCCTTGAGGCTCTCCATTAGCAGAAATAAGAGCAGGGAAAGTAAGTAGGAGAGATGCATCTTGTCTCTGATCTAAGAACAAGCTGAACAGCATAGTAAGTCCTTTTTTAAAAGTGAGTTCCAAAGTCAGATGTCAGATAGGAAGCCATTGGCAACCAGGGGCATTTATAGATGGGCTCCAGGAGGCTGAGGGAGAGCGAGGTACTTTAATTAGCGAGCCTCTGAGAACCACGCTAATTAAAAGTGCCTGGAATGTCATGTGTATCACTGTCACATATATGGTACATAAGAACTTTTTACTTCTTTTTTCTTGAAGTTAAGACATAGGCCATTTTTAGAAGAAATACTTTGTTTTAAAAAGTGTGTCCTATACTGCAATATAGTTTATCAAGAGGGTAAAATGGCAATATTTTGTTTAGTCATATTTGAAGTAACACAGTTAGCTTCAAGTCAGCAAGACTGGATGGACTCCATCCGAGAGTGTTAAAGGAGCTGGCTGAGGCCATCGCGGAACCCCTGGCAAAGCTCTTTCAGAATTCGTGGTGCACAGGGGAAATCCCTGATGACTGGAAGAAGGCCAACATTGTGCCCATCTTCAAGAGGTGGAAGAGGGAGGACCCAAGCAACTACAGGCCAATCAGTCTAACCTCCATCCCGGGGGAAATCCTGGAAAAGCTCATTAAAGAATCTGTGTGCAATACACTCGTGGAAGGTAAGATTCTGAATGACAGCCAGCATGGCTCTGCTGCAGGTAGGTCTTGTCTTACCAATCTCATCTTCTACGATTAGGTCTCTTGCCACCTGGACGTGGTAGATGTTATATACCTAGACTTTCAAAAGGCTTTTGATCTAGTATCCCATGATATCCTTGTGGGGAACTGGAAGATTGTGGGCTCGGCTGCTCGATGGTTCAGTGGGTGGGAAACTGGCTAAAGGGTAGGACCCAGAAAGGTCTCATGAATGGATCTGTGTCGTCCTGGCGCAAAGTGGCCAGTGACATCCCTCAGGGGTCCGTGCTT
>NW_017729026.1:40652840-40696706 GCF_001723915.1 Gavialis gangeticus | reverse complement strand
CTCGTGTAAAACTAAAGAAGTGATACTCCCGCTGTGCTCAGCACTGGTGAGACCACAGTTGGAGTACTGCACCCAGCTCTGAGCACTGCTCTTCAATAAGGATGTGGAAAAACTTAAGAGGGCCCAGAAAAGAGCAACCTGTATGATTAGGGACTTGCAAGGCAAGCCATACAAGGCGAGGCTGAGGGACCTGGGCCTCTTTAGCCTAAAGAAGCAAAGGTGGAGAGAGGACTTGATAGTGGCTTCCCGCTATATCAGAGGAGTGCATCAGGAGCTTGGTGAAAAATTGTTCACTAGGGCACCCCCAGGAAGACCGGGACCAGTGGATACAAACTCTTGGAAAGCTGCTTCAGGCTTAATACCAGGAAAAACTCCTTCACAGTCAGGGTGTGCAGACTGAGAAATAAACTCCCTACAGAAGGGGTGCAGTCACCTACCCTGGAGGTTTTCAAGAGACTAGACAGTCACCTCGCTGGGGTCACCTAACCCCAGTTGTCCTCCTGCCTAGAGCCGGAGGGGGGAGGCTGGACCCAATGATCTGCAAGGTCCCTTCCAGTCCCTAACAATCTATGAATCTATATCCTCAAGCAGATTAAGTCATGTAACTACTTTATTGGCTAAAGCTAAACAGCTATATTTTTTTTCAAGTTATGCATCTGGACTAATAGAGGCACTTGCAAATTAAGTAAGGCAACAGCATAGAAAAATCAATTAATCAGGTGTTTAAAAAATATGTATTTTTATTCTAACATTCTATTTTGCTTCTGGCACCCCATAATCAACTACCTTACCTACATAGTTTTTTTCTCTCACAGGACTCTATGGGCATTTTTACACATGCTCCAGGAGGCGCCAGGGGGCACTTTAATTAGTGAGCTACGCTAATTAAAAGCACTTGTACATCATGTGTATCAGCATCTCCTGCGCTGAAAAATGGCAGCAGGGCACTTTGAACTAGAGCTCATTAAATGAGCTCTAGTTCAAAGTGCCCCACTGTCATTTTCAGCTTGCACATGCTGATACACATGATGGCAGAGTCTGCTGGAGCGTGTTTATTTCCATGTTCTAGCAGACTTGCTTAATCGAGTCTGCTCCAATGTGCTGGATTTCCAGCACGTTGAAGCCAGCTCCCTGCATGTCTTTAGGAGCCCTATATGCTTTCTCTCATATTCTGGTGCCTGGAATGTCCCACCATCCCCAAACCTACTTGTTAAATTCCATCCATTCCAACAAATGACTTCTAGCAACTTACCTCTGACTAACTAGGAGAAGATAAAGTGAAAAAAAATTAAGAAGTATACATAATGTATTGAATGATCATGCTTTCTTATTACTATTAGCTTTCCCCTCATTTCCCCTTTATACATTCATGACTTTCAGGTCTCCTGTTAAATTTAGTTGCTGTAGTTCACGTACCAAGGACCACAATATTTCTTTTTTCCAAATCACCCAGCATTTTTCTGGGTGATCAAGAATAATATATGAGGATTAGAACTGCACTAACTACATCTATGCTTAAATACGTTACTTTTTTGTCAGCAGGATACTGTATAAGCAAAGCTTTTATAGCATGGTATTTTGTAAAAATGAGGTAATAGCCAAAAGCTTTTTTTTGCCACTACTGGAAAAGAAAACTGAGCTGGAACCTCATTTAAATATGGTTGACTAGTAAAGTCCTGACGTGTATGGATGGAATCTAAGAATAAAGCAAGATACAGTACATTTAACTCCTAACCCTTCTAAATTGCATGCAGGTGAAGTTCTTCATTGATACTAGAAACAAACTACAGTATAATCTGCCCATCATAAAGGGGAGATTACCTGACACTGCAGAACTGAGATTAATTATTCATAACGAATTATGTATTTTATGTTTATAACATGAAATATAATGTTTTAAAGAAAACTCAAACACAAGTTCAATGAAAATAATCCAAACAATGCAATATAATCAAAACAAAAAACTGTCATCCTTATGAAGTTATAGAAACCTGTAAAGATGACAGTAACCACTTATTTATAATAAAACATTATTGCATATTAATAGTTACTTATTGTTAAAAATATTGATTTAAAAATCAAAAGTATTTCAAATTAGGATAATCTAAGCAAATATCAATTTTATAATATCAATTTTAAAATATAAATTTTATTTATTATTTTTCTATGTCCATTAATTATAATTAGCATTTCCCAAGATAAAGACCAAGTCTGAAAGGAATAACCAGTAGGCCATGGAAGACATAAAGATTAAGGGCAGGTACTACTTTACCAACATTTGGCTGAGTTGTGATCAGGGTTAGTAATTAGTTTCATTTTCTGAAATAGAGTTCAACATTCAGAAGTTTGGGAAATGCTGCATTAAATATGGTATCAGTATTTCCAGGACAACTGTAAAATTTGAAATCTCCAAACTTAAAATAGCTAGATACAAACTACTACCAGAATTTAAGCCATTTCTAATTCACAAGACTCCTTCGTAGAGGTTTTCCTTGCCAACCAGAGTTTTAAGTATCCACAGTCAATATTCTGTATATTATTTTGGTTACCACGGTATACAGTTTTGAGTAACCACAGTTTTCTGTGGCCACGCATCAGCCCACCAACCCCCTGGCCCTGCTCATGCCTCTCCTTCTCCCCCACAGCCCCTGCTACCCCAGCCAGAGGTGGCCCCCAAGCCATACCAAAGGTGTGCATGGTGGCAAGGAACAGCAGGCCCGCTCGCTGCTGTTCCCTGCTGCACTCCTCCATGACCCAGAGTGGCAGGAAGCAGAGAAACCACGCGGGGATCTCATCACTCGCCACTGCTCGCCCCACGCTGCCCCAGCAATGAGCTTCCTGTGCCTGCTGCTGATTTGAGGGACGCAGCCCCGCACCACTGCCCTCAATGCAGCCCCGTGTGTAGGAGGCACATTGCCAGGGCAATGTGGGGCAAGCAGTGGTAGGTGAGGAGATCCCCGCATGGCTTCTCTGCTTCCTGCCGCACCAGATCATGGGGGAGGGAAGCAGGGTGGCAGGGAACAGCAGGTCAGATCATGGGACAATCCGAGCCCAGTGGCTCATCCAGGGGTGCAGGCAGGTGGCTCCCACTGCTGCTGGGCTCCGACTGTCCCACAACCCAGCCTGGCCAGCACCCCATCTGCAGGCTGCTGACTGGCGGGCACAAAACACCCCCACCACACCATTCAGACAGGTGGAGGAGAGGAAGTGCTGCGGTGTGCTGTGCAGGACTGGCTGACACATCCCTCCCCTTTCCTTCCCCCTCCTCCTCCCCTGCGTAAGAGATGAACATGCTGGGGGAGCTGCTGCCGCCGTGCCCTGGGTGCGCTCTGTTCCCCGCCCACTGGCACGTACCCCTTATAACCTAAATGCCCCTAGAGGTATGCCTACTCCCAACTGACCCCGTGTATTAAAGGTAAGTAAAAAATATTTTTATACACTATACTGTATAGTATTCAAGTCCCTGATCCCATTTCCCCCATAAGCCTTTAGTTTTATCAACTGCGGTTTTGCCAACCACAGGAACTTTCCGAAACCTAACCCTCGTGGTTGGCAAGGGAAACCTGTATGTATACAGAGAATATTTTAAGGATGAAATAAGCCATGTTACTAAGAAACCTCCAATAAAATCTTTTTAAAAAACCAAACAATGTGAACAAATCAATATGCGATCTATTCCATATCAAACTGAATTCCAAAATACCTACATTTTCACATTCCTCACACATGACAGTGCTAGTCAATTCACCAACAAAGATCCTATCTATGAAGTTCATCTTCACACCCTCTCTTCCATATGCTGAAAAAACATTGCTTTTTTTAATGTGAAAAAACAAATCCAATGCCACTGTATAAGTACAACATAATAGTTTCTATTGTTTATTGTTAAAAAAAACCAATGTATGAATTACGTACAAAACACACAATAACATTATTAATGTAATAAATACTTCATTTACTGCTAATATGGCATGCTTCATAATATTTATAGAAGTTATTCAGTGATACAATTAATTCAGCCTCTCCTGCCCCTGCTGTATCAGAATAGTGCTGCATCTCTCAAGAGGATTTAAAAAAAAATTCTGATTTTCTTTTTAACAAAGAAGCACGTAATCAGCCTTATTTATTTAACATTCTGTTGTTCCAAAGCGGGCACTATAGCAGCAGATACTGACATGTTTTCTAAATGATGGTTTCTAAAACTGCCAAACTTGAAAGAATACCAGAAAGATATATTTATTTTGTTTCATGTTACATTTTCAGTAACAAATTACAGATTTGGAAGAAGCTAATCTTTCAAACAAACTTCAGTACTTTTGGGCTGTAAGAATAAAACCAATAAGCACATGCAACAACGACTTATATAAAAAGCTCAGATTTGGAAAATAATCTTGCCCTTATTGCAAAAATCATTATACTGCTTTTGTGTTCATATTCTTAAAATGCTCAGGATGTCAATAATTCAATCAATGAAACATTCCAGGTGCTCTCTTTGAGTGATACAATAGTTGCACAATAAAAAAAATCAGAAGATGCAAAATAATGTATTTCCAAAAGTAAAATTAAACAGTACATTCCGGAGTGATAATAGTAACAAACGGAAGCAAGCCAATACATACAAGAATTTCAATATTTTGTGTGTGCACTAGATGGCACTAGATAATAAATAATAGATAATAAAATTTTACTTAAGCCATGCACAGCGCTCTAGAACTCCAGTTTGTAATAGACAGTCAATATAGAAAAAAATTACATTTGAACAATTGTACATGCTTTTTGTTTTTAAGCGATTCATTAGGAGGTAGCATACCTTTGACTTTTCTTTTAGTTTCCTCATCTGCTGTTTTAGTGGTTGGATTATTGAATGCTTTTAAGATACCAGTTTGTATCCGCTATTAAAACAAATATATATTTTCAGGAGGTGATAAGCAGTTTAAGAACATCTAAAAATGGTTAGAATTTTGTCTCCATTATTTCTAGAAAGAAGCATAGTTTACTAAGATTTTAAAATTATATGATCATGCTTTTATATGACACAAGCTAATATATAACTTTTGTAATTAACATTCAAGAACTTATCTCCCCATAAAAAGGGACCACTTTTAGGTTCATAATGCATTTACCAAGGAACGGTGAGATTATGCGGTCAACATGTTTTTCACTTCTGTTATTGCTTGGCAAGACAACAGCAAAATGACAATGGAGAAACTGCTTCCTTCTACAATGACTGACAAGAATATAGAAAGTGTTTAAAGTCATGGCTCTATAACCATTTGTTAGACCTCTGCCTTACTCAGATCAACACCATTCTTCTACTGTTGTGTTTAGAAAGTACTAAACTTACATTCTTTTTCCTTCTAGTACTAACTTATGTTATCATACCTCAATGGGTATACAAAAAACTCCTATTATACACAAGGATTACCTATGTATACTGAGAAAACAATACTAAAAATATATATTTTTGGACATTAAACATATTTGAACATTAAGGTGTAATTTGCACATAAAAATGGTAAATTTCCCCACTTCTCAGTCAAAAAATAAATAAATAAATTTGTGGTAATGATGTCTCATACTGTAAGACTTCAATACAGATGCAGACTATACCACAAAACATTTACCAGGAAACTATAAAGTATTTATCAACTAAATGATTGTCAAGTAATCATTATCAATGTATTCAATCTCCCTTACTAAATGTACTTGCTCAGTACTGCAATTAGTAAGGCTCTACTGTAATACTGTATCTGCTAAAAGAGACACTGAAGTCACAATTAAGCTAATATACCACTCCAGAAATGAGTTCCGACGCTTCAACATTTCTGTACTACTAACAAAATATTCCTCACTTTTACAACAGCAAAGTATGCTCCACTCGGGCCATATAAAAAAAAATGCTATAATGAAGATATCCTTAGAGGTTCAATTTCCAGTTCAACCACTCACAGACATCATACTTCTACCTCATGAATATGTGACCTGGCTTGCAGTTTATCTCCTGCCATCCCAAGCTCTGCTTTGATCATCTTAAAGCCAACAATATACTAAAAGGACTAATCAATAGGTAATTCACCAAGCTGAACACCATAAATGGGTTTAGGGCCATAAGCAACCCCTTTTGTTGGGATTAGCGCGTTGAACCATTTATTTAGGTCAAAGAAAGACATAGTCCCTGAATGGTCAGGGTGCTACTAACAATGGCAGCAGACATTAATCAATTAGCAGCAGGGTTCAGCTACTTCAAACCCTGGTGTGAAACAATCTCCAGCACACATTGCTGGAAACAACAGACTGTGTAATTTTGATTGTAGTATTGACAGCCTTTCACTTTTAAAGTCTAAGTACATACATGTACTTTTAGAAAGATATGGAGAAAAAATAGAATACCAAAGAATCTGATGTTGGTTTCACACCACCAAAAAGAGAGAAAAATCTCAGGACAATTAAAAGAACCATTTTATAAGACACATACAGAGGGGAAGCAAGCAAAAAAGTAAATTTATGTAAAATTATGTCAATCTGGAAAAGGCTTTTATAATATATACTGTAAATACATGTTAATAATATAGTATATTAATATCAGAGGACCAAGTAGCTACGGTTTCAAAATTAATCAGGGCAGGAAGTATAAGTGGCAATTAGACTGTTCAGCTAAATAAAAGGTTTTCCACAGGTACACAATGAAATGCTTAGCTGCAATTTTAGTAGAGCTGTTACCTAAACTTTACACTCAAAAGCAAGCACATTTAAAAACAGCATGAAAGAGAAAGGTTAGTGGCTGTAATCATTTCTAAAGGATTCTGGTGGCAGACATATTGCTGTAGGCTTTCTTCAATCAAAAAACACATGGTAGTGACACTCCATAACAATAGCACGATTAACAGCTGTGGAGTTCCCATGACAGACAATGCTGCTACTGCTTGTATCTGACTGGCACAACTGTCCAATGCTCACAAGATTGAATAGATCCACAGATCTGACATTCTCAGTTTGTCACACCATCTATAGACCCGAAAAAGGGAGGAAAAAGAGCTTTTAGTCGTAATGTCCCTTGCTGCGCAGCCCGGAGGTGATAGAGTCACTGTTCATAGTAATGCACCATTATGGCAAAACAGAGGTTTAATTGCAGTAAAGGGTGGGACCAACCTTCACTTACCCGAAGACAAAGGTGACAGAGATACTGCACAGACCAATTCATAAGAGAAAATATTTCTCAACATGTTATGTTGTTCTTTTATTGTGCTTATAACAGCTACTATTTCTAGTAAAACTATTTAAAGGCCAAGTAACTATGCACATTGATACCACCATAAGGACAGCACATCCATTGACAACAATGACATTTACTGTCACATTTTTGTTAATCTGTTCCTCAGGAGGAAGAAAGCATCTGAACATTTGCTTAAAAAGGCTTTCCCTTGATTTTACTGCACATCAAGAGTGAGGGAAACATTTTCAATTATTTTATACCAAAAGAACAGTATAGTAATTTCCACCTCTGCCGCAACATTAAAAAACAAAACAAAACAAAACAAAACCTTTAAGTGTCTCAGCTTCAACAAGGAGAGGGAAGGAGTGTCTTCCTAGTCTGGAGGTCATGGCACTCTTCTGCGGTGATATTGTGGGTTTGACCTCCATCAGGCTAAGAAAGGCCTAAAACACAGGTCTCACAACCTGAATAAGTGCTCTAATCACTAAGATATTGTACACTACTACCTCCTCCTTTGGTCACACTTTAAGAGTGAGCCAGTTGCCTGTCATGAAGGAATTAATTAGTTGATTATATGTGGGGGGTTTCAATCTGTAAATCCCAAACATAAACAGGCATCTAACTTAGGCACTTAAATCCAGGGAAGAGGCAGGGTAAATATGCACCTTATAAATTAACTAAATAAGATATATATAGAGAGAAAGCATAAGCTCTTGTGAAACTGAGTTCACTTCATCAGATACCTTCTTCTACTTAGAGTTTCTTCTTGCCTGGCTTTGGCATCCTCCTTTGTTTGGCATGCTGAGCATTGCAAATTTCACTCTAGTGCCCAAAAGGTAAGGTGCTAAATAAACTAGCAACAGAACACATTAAGAAATACTTACTTTTACAAACTACTCTGTACAGTGTTTCTGCCACTGGGCAATTGAAGGTTGGCCTCACCCTTTACAGTGCATTCTATTGCGTAAAAGGGGGAAGGATTTAATTAAACCAGGTGTCATTACCTCTGTGATGACTACCAGTGTGCACTACTCTTATCCTGGGGTAAGTGGAAGCTGAACTGCGGTAACTTACCACAATTTAACTTCCACTAACTGCAACGTAAGGGCATGCACATGGGCCATTACTACAGAGCAGCTGATAGGATGAAATCCTTTTACTCTGTATGTCCGTAGCCTGATTCTCTCTCTTTCAAGCATAGGGAACAGCGGCACTTGAAGTTGTTAATTCCTTTCCTGGAGCAGGAAACCTAACTTCTGTTGCAGGAACGCTCACCATGTTCAAGTCCCTTTGTGATTCTGGTCCTTAATCGATAAAGATATGGATTAACTGATAGCCAGAAGTGTCAACTGTCAGAAAAATAGTCCCATCATGTCCAATACACAACAGAATACTGCAGCATACAACTCTTACAGGGGCTGCCTCAGTGCACCCGTGGCCTGGCTTATACTACTGCAGCAGTGAGGCCCAAAAAAGGACAGAGCTGAGCATGCCTTGTCCACCCATGCCTGCTGACATGCTCCTATAACTGGGAGTGTACTAATAAAGCAGCTTCAGCATCTACTTTCAGGACTGCCAGAAACTGAGGGATCAAAAGCAGACATTTGGAGCAGCTTCACTGGTGAACTTCCAGGTTTGGAGCAAATTACTGGGCCCATGTGTTGGAGTGTGCTTATCCCCATCTTGTACTGCAGGTACAAACAAGCCCCATACTCTAGAGAAGGGGGTTCAGGTCAGGCAGAGGCCCAACCCCAAAAAACTGAAGTTCACACTTCAAAAGGCAAAGCTTTTGACACAAGAAGTCCAGTTTTAAGAAACTAACACTTAAAACAGAGATTTGGTAGTTTCCACTTCTTGAACAGAATGGGAGAGAAACTATAACCCCCTTGAATAATTGATTACTAAGGATATTGGATTAGTGATCTATTCATACTGTATTTATTCAGTTTTAAAATGAAGTTTTTTTGCCCCACTTAACATGGGGGAGGGGAGGAAGCCCCTCGTCTTGGACTCCAGCACAAGGTGGGAAGGGGGCAGACAGCTGCCTCCCCCCAGCACCTCGGCCCCTACTCCCCAACCTGTGCTGCATCTCTCTCCTCACTGCAACCCCACTTGCCCCTTGCTCTAGTGTAGGCATGCTAGACCATGGAGCAGGCCCTAGCCTTGCCCCATAGCAGAGGTGCTAGCCCCCTGCTCTATGCCCCAGCCTGAATGTGGACAGAGCTCACCAGCACAGAGCAACAGGAAGCACAAAGGAGGGGCAGAGGATTCAGGGGAAGGGAAGATGAGGGAAGAAGGATGGGGACTTGAGCCTGTTAGCAGAAAGGGGCACAAGCAGTGTAGGAGGGAAGACACGTGGAAGGTGGACAGGACTGCAGGCACAAGGGAGAGGTAAGTGGGGGAGAAAGGTGGTAGGGGACAAGGTGCCCACCCCTCCCACTGCCTCCACACCAAATGTCTCCTACCACCTGCTACTTCCAGCCTGCCCCTTACTGCTCTTCCCACTGACTGCCCCCCCACTGTTTCCCCCACCACCTGCCCTCCACACCCCACCGCCTGCCCCCTTACTACTCCCTTCCTCGTTGAGTGTCCCCCCCACCGCCTGCAGGATTGGTGGTGAGGTATGAATTTAAGACAACCCTTCAATAATTAGATTCTATACATGGAGAAGTATAACAAATGTATACATTTTCTATGTATAGAATCTAATTACAGGTTTCCCCCGCTTTATGCGGGTTCTGTATGTGCAAATTTGTTCTTATACGATGACCCTTTTTATACCAAAAATTCGTTATATGCAAGGTAAATTCACTCTTATGTGATCGATGTGGTGGAAACCTGTGGTCAGCTTCTTTGTGCAGTGCATTGTGGGAGTGATGCGCACCAAAATATCATCTCCTGTGTGGATCTGTGCTCCTCGCTTGTTGTCTGCAACACGTGTTTCTGTAGTTGCCATCCTCATTATGATAGTGCCTTGTGTTTGTGTGTACTGTCTGCTGTTGGTGAGTACCAAAATTGTCTTGTAAAAGTGGTAGAAATGGGTCTGGGGATCAGTAGAGTTGAGGTCTTGGAATGTATCCCTATTTGTTACATTGTAAAGTGAGTTCCCTTTATGCAAAATTGAGTTACGCGTTGTTTTCCAGGAACATATGTACAGCATAAAGAAAGGGAAACCTGTACAAGGGCCTGTACAATGGCCGTGAATTTTAAGACAGTTGTCTTAAAATTCACGGCCATCAAGGATTCAGATAAATATGGTAATACAGATGTGATTTACCATTATATATAAGAAATGCAAATATTCCTTAGATATAATGTAAATCAGGGATAACATCTGGCCTCTCAGGCAGATGCACATCTTTGGGGAGGAAGTTATCTGAACACTATATACATGATCCCTGACCACTGAATAGAAAAATATTCTCTATTGAGAACTCCTCTAGGAGGAAAAGCTGCTTGAGACAGACCTCTAGCAAGAGACTGATGTTACATTTTAGTCAGAAGTGTAGGATTAGATCTTACTCTAGTTTTTACGGTTATTTTCTAATATGTCTCTTTCAATCTTCTTACCATTTATGTGATGTTCTTGCTTATGTAATAGACCTTTTTGCCATTTCTTATATCTTATTAATTGTCTATGATCAATGTGATTTCAGAACAATTGATATCTACAAGCTAGTTACACCTAGGGGAGTTAGGATGTACAGTTTTATGCAAACCTAGAAGAGTATGACTCATCATCTGGTAAGATGGTTCTACTGGAGCTGCAAAGGCCTTGACTGAGACAGGTGGAACTAAGGTATACTGGGGTGAGAAGTTACTTCAGGGGCAAATCTTAAGTTGGTTCTCCACGGCGAAGCAGCAGAATGGTGAAAAGAGGTTTGGAGTTTTGACTCTCCCCTAAAATAGTGCTAACCAAAGTTATAATATAAAATGTGACAACTTACTTACAATCAGCTTTGAAATACTTAAGTGAAAATGCATCAATTTAACTGTCTTTTCAGAAGCCAACTTTACACTTAGTGGTAGAAGCAAACTTCAGCTATGTATGTACTAATCAAACATAGAGAATACGAAGTAAATTAAAAAGTGGATATTCAATCTAAAATTAATCCAAGTTAGTTCCCTGAAAATATATAAAGATTTTACCTTTGTTTCTTCTGTTCTCATTGCATCCAACAAGTAGTGGAGAAGCTCTTGGCTATCCTGCTGTTGGAAACCCTTAAACCGAGGGGCCCTATGAAAAAAGTATAAGTTTAAAATGACTTTACTACTACTAAAAGGCAGCTGTATGTTACTGATGTGCTAGCTTAGGAATGTCAGTCACCAACTCGGAGCACACCCATATCTGATATTATAGTCTTTAATTTACTACACACTACTTTATTCCATTTATGAAAAAAATATTAACATTAAATATATAACATTAAATTACTGAAAGCCAGGAGGATCCAAATATATTTCTAAACCATATGAAGATCAGTAAAACGGTGAAAAAAAAAAATCAAACGCTTTCAGGGGCATTCTTTTGTGGATACCAGGACCACTAGATTTGGTCATCTACATGGTCATTTAAGTCTCCAGAGTGCCACTTACACACAGGATATCTGGGTGTGCACATAGCTATTCACATTCATAAGGCTACATGAGCAAGAACAGAGTTGTCAATCTGAGCATAAGTCACATTTTTGGGACTTACAAACCATGCCGAAGTGGATGACTAGGTGTCTGGAGAAGAACAGAATACCTACACTTTTGACCATGCCAATATATTCTTCTCCTAATTATAGTGCATTAATGAACATGTAGATGCACCCAAAGTACACAAATTATGAATATATGGTAAGTAAAAGAGTAAGTAGCCTCAGTAGCGCTAGACAATTCTTAATATCAAAATTGCCAGGGCCTTCCCTCCATTAGGTATCAAAACTTTGAAATCAATGGAAATCTTTCCCAGTTTCAGCAGTAACTCTTGATATGTGGTAAACATTTGATGAGGTGTCAAACTAAATCAAAGAATCATTCAGCTAACATAGGAGTGATATATTACATGTCTGCTACTTCACCACCCATTTTAGGATTGTAAGCTTAAAAGGCATAAAGCAGAAAATTGCAGCAGGCACACACTAATAATAGCAAGTGTAAAACAATTTGTTTCTGATTTGAGTAAGCCCTTCTTACAAGTCTTAATTACATTCACTTCATCAAATTAAGACCCATTATTATGTACAGAGCCTACATAATTGCCGACTGCCTTGCCTTTTGGATGGGACAATCAAAGTTTGCCAGCACCTTTCTTGAAGACCAGGGCCACAGAGAAATCAACACACGATCCAACAGCGTATTCTTAAATTGCCCTATTCATTCTTTTCTCATGTTAATTCTTTTAAACTACTTATTCACACCTTCTGGCATAACTAGAGGAGAAATAGCAAACCAAAGACAGTTAGACTGTTTTGCAGACAAATTTTGTAGCTGTGTATTTTCTCTCTCCCACTGTATGCACATACCTAGTCAGGCTGTGATCACGCTGCTCAGACAACCAAGCATTCCCTTGCTGGTATGTACCTCTACGTGCAAGCTGTATCCATAACCTGAGAGTTCAACAAAAGTATTCTTACCCCAATGAAAGCTAACAGGCCAGCATTTCTTTAGTGTTAAAAAAAACTAATAAGAAAATGGCACAGATTAAAATAGTTATAGAGAAGTGAAAATTAATTCCCAGATTTTATTGTAATCATCCTGCATGGGTTACTCCTATCTTGCCCTATATCCTAGAATCATTTTCCAGAACCCTGTTTGTCTGATTGGTTTGGTCACTTCATCTATGGGAGAACCTTTTGCAATTCATACTATCACCTAAGACAAAATAAAAATTATTTTTAGGGTCCTAGGCTTGTTATTAAAAAATCGTCCTTCATCTGGTAATCATTTATTAATGGATAATTTGATTAGGCTGTTCAAGCAAGAAAATCTGTATTTGTCCCAAAGAGTTTATAAGATGAGAACAATGTGAGAGGCAAGGATATCTTAGGGTGATATTTTTGATTTAACTATGATTTTGGGATAAAGTTAGATAATCTTTTGAATGCAAGGCATTCTCTCTTAGGTCTGATCACAAGGAGCCAGGCACAGGATAGTAAAAACCAGCAGCAGGAAGGGGTGAAAGAATTTCTCCTTCCAAGGCTGAGTACAGATGAGGGGCTCTGATCCCCACCCCCAGGTCCCCAGAACAGCTGGGAGGAGAGTGCATGGCAGGGGCCTCTGTTTTACCCCCTGCCCAACTGCCTGTGGCTCACAGCTGAGCTGTCCATCGCACCAGAAACTGGGGGCAGGGGAGCAGAGCCCCCACTGTGCAGACCAGGCCCAGAGCCAGTGGGGGGACTGCACAGCAGGCGGCTCTGTTCCTCCTGCTCCCACAACTGCCTGATAACTGCAGCCAGGAGCTGCGGCTCAAAGCTGGGTTGTCTGCCACACTGAGAATTGGGGGCGGAGTAGGGAGCAGAGCCCTCATTGCACGGACCCAGCCTGGCCTTCTTGGATCCAAGCCAGCAAGCTCTGTTCCCCCACCCCCTTACTCCCAGTTCCCAGTGTGGTTGACAGACCAGCTCTGAGCCACAGCTCCTGCCTGCAGCTGTCAGGTGGCTGGGTGGGGGGGCGTAGAATGGAGACCCCTGCCAAGTGTTCTGGCTGGGTCTGGAGGGGGCCGTGGCTGGTGGGTCCTCTGCTGCTGCCCCTCCCACTGAGACATGGCAGGAGGGCACAGCTGTGGAGCAAAGCCATGCTGCCTGGCCCTCCTGGCTGGCCAGGAGGGCCAGGCAGCATGGGAGGGGGGAAGCCCCTGCCACCTGGCTCCCCCAACTATGGTGGCTGAGGGGGCCAGGGCCTCCATTCCCCCGCCTGCCCAGTCCAGCTCAGCTGACAGGTATGGGAGTAGGATGCCAGGCTGGGGGGCAGAGGCTTTGCTGCTTTAGTTCTGTGTCTGCCTGGGGATGGGTATGGCCTGGTACTCTGCTAGAGCAGACAAACACAGGCCATGGCTAGCTTGACTGCCTTGCGGGGAGGTGGGGGTAGTGGAAGAACCACAAAAGCTCCTGGAATGCTGGGGGACTGCAGCCTAACTTGAGTTGGGGGGAGATGGGACAGAAGTTCAATATACCAGTCTAACCCAAACCAATTAAATCTAATATTATATCCATCCAAGTCTATCTTAGATGGGCTTCCACCATTTTTAGACCGGTCTATGTGCACCCAACTTTTGTTCTGTTACAGGTTTAGACTGGTTTTTGACCACCTAAACCAGAAAAAAGTGTAATGTCTGCACCTAGTTTTAGATTCCGTGCAACCTTAAACAGCGTATGAAAAACAAGAAACAAACTCCATATGAAATGTATTCATGTATGCAGTGTTACACAGTGTAATAGATGAACCCAGAATGCCTTTACATTCCTAAATATCTCAGGAAGGCCATGCCGTTTGAAAGGGAAATAAGTTAATAAAAGAGACTTCTGTACACATCATCACCACGCACATTTTTTATCTTAGTAAAATGAATGGCAGAGACTCTATGACTATAAAAAGACTTGATGTGGATTTAAAAAAAATGGTTATTCAAACATTTTAAGATAGGGAAATGGTGAGGTAAGGCACCCAAACGACCTAAGCTCCACTATGAAATAATACTGTGGGGAGAAAGGGGAAATCTAGGCTCCTAGGCCACATCAAAAAATTGATTCCTCTTTCAATGCTTGTATTGCTTAGATACAAGAACAGGGCTTGGGAAATATGTAGAGGTAAAAAAAATATAGTTAGAATGTCACATTTTCAAGGAAGTACATGTGAGCACACATAAAAGATGTGTGTATACACTGTGTGCATCTGTCTATGCTTAACTCACAGTACTTTAGCAGCTACTGAATATCTAAAAGATGAAATTTTTATTCCTTGCATTTGAAAGCTTGTCTAATTGCATCCTGATGACATTGCTGGTCAAATAAAAGCTACCACCTTAAGAAATCCTTCCCTTTTGCCTAACTTCTGGACCATCACAGCTACACCATTACTCTTACACTACCATTTTTATGCTTAAAATCTAACTGATTTTACACATACAATATAAAATATTTGCCTACCAGCACTACACTCAGATGCTTCCTATGTTAAACAGCATTCTGAACTATCACAGAATTCAACAGCACCTCAAAAATTGCAGTCTATTCCCAACAAACTTCTAGTCTCTAGGACTTAAGAATCTGTGAACCAAAAGATCCACATGCCTTAGGAAACACACATCTGGTGCTGCCCTTGTCCTCTCACAGCATATCGTCCTTTGAGCTGTCCTCCTTCATGGTGTCTGGCATCAGCAGCAAAAAAGGCAAGCCAGCTTGCAAGTCAGCACAAGGACACACAAGGAACATTGGCAGTTGCTGGTTTCACAGTTATTATCCAGGACAAATGAAGACTTAAAGAGTCTATTGAAAATATTTAAAAAAACAGAAGCAACAATATCTCCCTCATAAACCCAAAAGAGGCTAAATTTGCTCAGGCTGGATCAGTATTTTTCACCGTTTTTGTATTTCTAAGTTACACCAAATGACACATAAAATAAACACTTCATCTAACAGTAGACACACAGTGGCCTAAATCATGCTTGCCATTTAAAACCCCACAAATCACTTTCATACCAACAATCCATCTGCAGGATCTATTTTAAATATAAATTTATAATCCACATGAACAAAGACTTCAAGCAAAACTGAAATAATTTCTAATTCAAAAACTGACCAAAAGATCTCTGTGAATATACTTATACTGAGTGATAAGTTTGCTATAAGAATCCTTCTCAGATGAACTGTCATAGGACAACTTGGATCTATAGGGTGCTCATCTCCAGATACCTTGGAACTTAAATAAGATTGTGTGTGTTTATTCACTCTTCATACAGTTTTATTTCACATTAAATATTACTTGATTATTAACACCAGCCCCTGTCAACATATTAAAATGTTCCCCCTTTCCAGAAGGAGGATAATGCAGCATTGCACTTCAACATGCCACATACTTTTTTTGTCAGCTCTTAAAAAGACTCACTGGCAAAGAAACTGAAAATTACAACAACTACTATTCAATTGCATGTTATCAAGTGTATCAGGTGTGTGTAAATAATGAAAAGAATCCCACATGCAACAAATCAGTTCTTCTCTTGGACATGTAACTGAATGAATGATCTAGTATGGCCAATACAGTCCTTAATGGCAGGAAACATGTTAAGTATCCTTCCAAAAGGTAAAATGTGCTTATTAATGTAAAAAAATAAAAGGCATGTGTACCCATTTTCCAGTTTACAAACACATTTCATAACTTGAAACACTATTATAAATTGTCTGCTGCAAGTGGAAATGTCTTTCCAAGCACTTGCATTATTTCATTAACCAATCTTTAGCTTTATTTGTCTAGTTTCAGCTTATGCAGTGAACCAAGATATGTTAATAGTTGATAAGCAAATAATTGGGTGAAATTTAACTTAATAGATAGCAAACATTCTTTTCTCATGAAGCAGCCAATCAAAATATGTGAATAGCTGATAAGTGATTAACTGGAATGAACAGCATTAAAATGAAAACAAGACAGAAGACCTAGTTTAAATTAACAGCCTCCTATTTCAAGGCAAATCAACACTTCTAATTTTAAGAACATATAACCAGCTTGTCCAGCACACAGTAATTTCACTTGTCCAGACAAGGTCTTTAGGGGTTCTAGGCATTCAGATTTAATAATAAGATTTTCCTTAACCTTGCATCACAACTGCTCAATTTTGTGTTGGCTACTTCATACCAAGAGCATGCAGAAGAATATATAACATTACCATTAACAATTATGTAACACAGTATACATGCAGATCAAATGCTAATTTCCAAATCCTTATCGTTTGCACTGTGTGTTTTACTTTTTATACTTTACTGAGGTCATCTATTTTTAAAATATGGCAGGAGCCATGTTATTTTCTTTGGACATTAACTGGAAGTTAATAAACTGGGAAATCAAAAAAGTTGGCATAATTTTTTGTTTGAAACTTTTTTCATCAAAAAATGAAAATGTAAGTTTACCAAAACATATTCTGAATTCCTGTTATTTATTTTCCTGTTTCACTCAGAAAAAAACTGAAATAAACCAAAATGTTGAAATATTTTGTAGTGCTATTTTCAAAATGAAGTAGCTTCACAATGTGCTTTCTAATAGTCTCTCTTGTGGGGGTCTGTTTTATATCTCCTTTAACTAGCCATTTTTGCCTTAGTAATAACAACAGAATACACTCTAGCTCTGCCCTTCTTTGTGCTCCCTCACCAAAGTGATAAAGGCCATGGACCCAACCTGCTTCTCAAATTTCCTTTCAACCAGTACCCCATATTTACTTGACTTGAAAAAAGAAGGCTGGCTCCAGTAGAGAAGCTGTTCCTGCTCAGACACTGAGACCTCATGGTGGTCTGGGAAAATAAGGAAAATGGGCCAAGTTCTTAAAAAGGGGGTTAGACAAATTCACAGAAGACAGGTCCACTGATAACTATTAGAATACTAGACATGCCCTGCACATATAATCTCCCCTCTAAAGCATTTACTACTTGCCACTATCCAAGTGAATACTAGGCTAGACAGACTATTGGTCTGACCCAGTACAATACTTCTTACATTCCTGTGCATGGACTCTGGATGACGAATGTCCCCGGTTCTGGTGGGAACTATTAAAAACCCCAAGGCCAGACTAACACTGGTGTATATCCCATAGGCTATTCTGCTGATAACATTAGGGCTTCTGAGCCCATCCATGTGGTATCAGTCTTTCAGCAAATGTCCATGGTGCCGTATCAGTGGAGGCAAGGGGGTGGGGGAAGGGGATGGTTATCTGGTATCTGCAGATCTTGATTGTCTCTGTGAAGAAGACTTTGTCGATAGAGATGAGATCTGTGTCAGGGGGAGCACTTGCCACCAGCGCTGCTTCAGACATGAACAAGTCTGGTGCCGGACAGCATGACAGAACAGACAGATAGGTAAAGTGAGATGGTGCCAGGAGTAGGCTGCATTGGCACCACACGTACGGGTTTCCCTCGTTTTATGCAGGTTCTGGATGTACAAATTTGCTCTCATGAGATGACCTTTTTTATACCAAAAATTCATTATATGCAAGATAAATTCACTCTTATGTGATAGGTGTGGTGGAAGCCTGCAGTCAGCTGCCTTGTGTGGTGCATCGCAGGAGTGATGCGCACCAAAAAATAATCTGTGTGGATCTGTGCTCCTTGTTCGTTGTCTGCGACATGTTTCTGTAGTTGCCATCCCCATTATGGTAATATTCACCACCACCCTGTGCTTATGTGTACTGTCTGCTGTTGGTGAGTACCAAAATTGCCTTGTAAAAGTGGTAGAAATGGGTCTGGGAGTCAGTACAGTCGAGGTCTTGGAATGTATCCCTTTTTGTTACATTGTAAAGTGGGTTCCCTTTATGCGAATTCGAGTTATGCGCTGTTTTCCAGGAACGCATGTACAGCATAAAGCGAGGGAAACCTGTACAGTACTAGACTGTGAGCTGATAATGACCCCTATACTTTTTCAGGCTCAAGAGCTGCCAGCATCTTTGATGAGCATGCTTGCCCCTTGTCAGACAGGAATACTGAACAACGTTTTTTTTAAATGAGCTCAGGCAGGACTCCTCTCTTTATCTCTTATGCCCTGGATCCATGTGCATCAGTGGTAACACAGCTATCTTTAAATGACTGTGAGATTCTGTAGGCCAAGAAATCTTGGAGGTAGAAATCAGTACTGGGACTGGCACACCTGGGTCTTCAAGAGTTCTGGGTTCTGCCAAGTTGAGAAATCTCAGAAGCTTTATCGCTTTTGTGCAAGGATCCGGGAAATGGGAATGGGAACGGTATGGCTACATCCACCTTGAGCTGTGGAACTCTATGGAGTCAACTCTCTGAGTCTGGTGACAGGCCAGGATAGGTGTGGGGTGAAGAGACAGTGGCATCTACCTCCTGCGTCCTGGAGCTTCACTAAAGCAGTAGCTCTAGCCAGGAGCCACATTGAAGAGGCAGTGAGGCTAGACAGCTCACTGTACACATGCGCACAGCCAAAGGTGGATACAACTGCACCCCCAGGTAAGATCCTGTTCCTCTTTTGAAGGCTTTTTGCAAGATGAGAGGTACTCTGGTAACATGAAGATGGGGTGCAGGAGGATTTCCTTTGTTTGCCTCTGATTGGAGATCCACCTCTAGATCTTGTCTGGGACTGTACAAGGGTGTTGAACCTAGCATTGTTCAAGAGGAGGGTCCCAAGTGCTGGAAGTGTGTGGTGCTTAACTGCGGCCTCTGACCCCAAGTTCAACGGAGGCTCTTTATTGCTAGCATTCTTATGACAGTTTTCAGTGCATACAGATGGTAAATACAGGACTTTTCATCAACACAAAACGGAAGATAAAATAGAAGATAGGCAAAACCAGAATCCTTTTCCATTCTGAGTACAACTCCCTCACTCAGACATAGATTTACAAAGCAATTAAGAGAAAAATCATGAATAACTTCCCCATTAATAAACAAAATGTGAAGCTAAGTGTGCTTATTAAAAGTAACTGACTAAAATATTTTAAGAGAGAACTGCTTCAGTGGCTATCACATGATTTTATTGGCTTAAAGAGAAAGGGAAAGGGTAACAATCAGCAGGGGTAATGTTCAATTAAACTGTTTCTTTTAGAGTTCAGTTTCACAGTAGTTCTTGGAGCCTTTAACAGAGCTAGAAGAGGGTCCTTTTTGCATTGTTTTTAGACTTTCCTGTAGTTAATTAAATCTTCATTATAGCTAAAAGGGATTAACTAAAAGAGGAGAGAGAGATAGAGAGGAAAAAAAGAGAAAGAGGAGAGAGATATGGAGAGAAAGAGGATGGGACTATAGTGGGCACTGTTTTAAAGGCAAAGTGTTAGGAAAATGCCTTTTACAAGGCTACAGTGCAAGGTTTGGCTGTTTCACTTTGACTGACAGGTGCTGTCATTGCTAACACACTGCTTAATAGATGAGCAATTGGGTATCCATGCCTGTAACGTGTTATATAATACTACAATCAATCCTAAATTTCTAATGCGCTGTGGAAAAATTCTTAGAATGAGAGAGTTTGGGTTTCATTTCTTTTGAGGGTGGAGAGGAAGAGGTAGAAGAATATAAAGAGATCAAGCAATACAATGACACTTCTACAAAAAAGATTCCTAAACCTTATAAACCAAAATGAGGGGTTAGAAGAATTGATTCCCATTGATACATAGAAATCTGACAACTAAAAGATGTACATTCTCGTCTCCTTGAAAATATGCTTCAAGCAAGATCCTTGGCAAAAGTGGAAGACTTTAAGATGGTTGGTTGAATTGACCGCTCACAGATGTGCTGACATATGGAAGCCAGTGCCAATGCGCTACAACCTGTTGTACAGTGTCAGCAGTATAATGACAGAACAGGTTGAACTCCTGTTAATGGCCATAAGTAGTGAAGGACAACTGTGACAGCTATGTGCATGTTTCTTAAGCCTATCATTTCACAACTGATCTTGATACATCAGCTAAAGAGATATTTCTAGTGATTATCTACCATTTTTTTGCCATGTAAATTAGGAATTAATTAAAATGTGCATTACAAATACATGTTTGCTGTTGAACAGGTTTCTTTTTTATAAATAATCATCATTTTAAAAACCATCTTAAATTAAGCTATCCTTTTTTTTTTGAGAATTAAACTATGCTTTAAAAATTGTTCAACCATATTACAAAGAGGGGCTATAGTATACTGTCTTTTAAAAACATTTGCACCTGTGCTTCATTCACATGAATGTTTACAGGCAAATTCCCTGGCTGAAAGGTAAATTTTGGAATGTATTATTCTGGAAAACCTTAGAAACAACTATAACCAATTAAGAAATATTTAAGAAATAGAATATTTTTGTAGGATTACTAAAAATGGAGAAGAATCATCATTTATTTTTTTCAGTATGGCTCTGTCTAGACTACTCAGCCACAACAAGCAAGGCAAAATGTATGCTTAACATCAGTTGTGGAGAGGAAATTCTGCTTGTTGTCATACTTTCCTCCAAAATGGTCAGTTGCAGGACCAACAACAGTTACTGTCATTCAAGAATAGCTGGATTAAAAACTGACTCTCTTGTTGTCCTTGTCTTTTTATGAATATGTGTGCTTGATCTAGCACCCAATTTTGATTTCAGTGAGAAACAGTGAAAGAGCAATATGCAACAACTTTAAGATTAAAAATAATTTATTCCTGGTCATTTATGGGTAGGTCCAGCAATATGTATGTTAGACATATTTATAATTTGCAAAGCACAGGTATAGTAAATTGCTCTGTGTAAAGATAAACCTTAGTCAAACTGGCAAAGCAATCACTGTGCTTCATTTAGCTCTAAGAAACAGTTAAGCAACTTTATTAAATAGCTGTAACCTCCACCTCAGTCACAGGCACATCCCTCTGTCCTGAATACACTATACATGGGCAGACAGATTTCTGTTAGCTACTATTTTAGAAGATTTTGTGGTCTTCTGGGTATGTTTACACTGCAAACTATGGGACAGCACAGACAAACCCAAGCTAGTTAGGAAAAAGCAGCCTGGCCATGTCAGCCCAGAGTTCTGTGTGGGTTGCCAGAGAAATAAAATACCTCATTTCCTCATTCATTTCTTCTGGAAGAACCTGCAAGACCCTGGACAACCTGCATTTTTGTCTAGTTGGTCAGGTGAAAAGAGCAAAAAAATCAATTTCAATCTTGCAAATTAAAATACCTTGTTGATAAAGATGACGAATAGTCACAAAGTATATATATGAATCCTTTTCTACATAAATGCTTTTTATTACTGCTAAAGCCTGATGTATCCATCACCAGAAAAATATAAAGAGGAAAAATAACTAGATTTATAAATACATGTGGGGGGGGGGTTTCCAAACAAAACATAGTTTTACAATGTTGGCTGAATACTCATATTTGGCCAGCTTCAAAAAGATACAGATTTTACCTTAGAGTTTTCCAAAGTCCTTATTTAAAGTGCTTTCCAGGTTAGTTAAATAGGCATAGCAGGAGGTCAGTTTTCCTCCTACATCACAGTGCATTTACTCAGTTGAGCAGCAATGCTTTTACCCTCTACTAAAGTAATGAGGTAGTTTGAGTACTGCTAGAAGATTTTTCTTTTTTTCATCCTGAGCTTAAATGGGCCACCCAATATATATGATGTATTTGGTTTCATTTGCAAAACTGTTATTTAGCAGTGAGCTACTACTTTTAAATCCCTATGTTCTCCTCCCCCAGCATAAAAAATAAATAATCTTTAATTAAATATCAAGCTCATTTGATTTACGAATGGAAATAATGCAGTGTCAAAGTAAACTGAAGTACCAAGTTAATCAACGCTTGGATAATCGCTTGCTGGTTTTTAATAAATAACTATTTGATCATCATCTCTGCACAGCAATTTGTGGTTGAAGACTGAAGCATTTTCAGAGCTGCAGGTGGGCACCACATTTATCTGAAAGTTTTAGATATCTGGTCCCTACATGTTCAAAAATAGCTATAGTAGCTCCAGTTGATTCACCTTACAGGAATCAGATTTTTCAGAAGGTGGGAATTTAGCATTTTCTGAAAAGCAGCAACTCTCAGGTATAATAAATGAACCCCCACCCAAAACTGACCCAAAAATCACTAGTCCCATTTAACTTTTAGACAAATGGAGCTAACCACTCAGAGCAAGAACAAGTTCCAAGATCTGAACACGCATCTCTTATCTCTTATAAGCAAGGTGGCATGGCTTACTGGAACTGAGCAAGCATGCCCACTGTGAAATCTAATTTAGAAGAAAATACTAGGTGCCTTTTGGGTCACACAACATGGGAAGATCGCAGCTGCTATTCTGTTTGATAAACTGAATGGTTCTGGGAAACAGGTGGTCATTGCACAAGCTCAAAAAGGGATGGGGAAGGCACTGCACCTGGAAATTGTGAAGACGTATGAAAGGGAGACAGCTTGTAGAAGTAAACTTGCTGCATTCTGCAGCCTCTATGCTAGCAGATCAGTCCATGTCTTTGGGTTTTAGTAAGGCTTTAAAATATGAATTAATCTTCCACAATTGACCACAAAAGTACAGGATTTTTATATGAGATCAGACAGTCTTTATAACTATTAATTAAAAACCGTCTGTGACTATAAGGCACAGAGGGGAGAGAGAGAAGAAAAAATGAAAAAAAATGCCTGTAGGTGTAGCTGTCCACTATGTATGTGAAACGGGCTGTATTCAATTCGGATTCGGCCCGAATTGGGGACAGTGATTCAATTCATTGATTTGGATCACTGTCCCCAATTAGATTGAGCCAAATCTAAGTCTGAAGATTTGATGCTGATCAGGAGAATCAGCAATTCAGCCATAGACACAGCTTTAAATGTTTTTTCTATATACCTCGAGGTACCAGGTGCAGCTTGTGAATGTTGAGATGCTGGGGAGGATGGAGCATCCCACAGGAGTGCAAGTGTCCCCCCAGACCCAGGAGGCACCAGTCGCCAAGCAGGAGGGGTGCCCCCCCATGCGCTCCTCGGCAGAGCCGGAAGTGGACTGGAAGTGCTTCTGATCTACTTCTGGGTCTGCTGCTGAGCACGCTGGGGAGCCCCCCATGCTCCTGTAGGATGCTCCATCTGCCCCACCATCTCAGCATTCACGAGCCACCTGGTACCTTGAGGTATCTAGAAAAAACATTTAAAGCTGTGTCTATATCGAAATCGCCAAATCTTTCTGAATCTCTCTGATTCGATTCGGATTAAAGATTCGATTAAAGATTTGGATTAAGATTCGATTAAAGATTTGGATTAAGATTCGATTAAAGATTTGGATTAAGATTCGATTAAAGATTTGGATTAAGATTCGATTAAAGATTTGGATTAAGATTCGATTAAAGATTTGGATTAAGATTCGATTAAAGATTTGGATTAAGATTCGATTAAAGATTTGGATTAAGATTCGATTAAAGATTTGGATTAAGATTCGATTAAAGGATCTCTTGATTTGATTCAGATTTGGAGATTTGGCCACTGAATTGGGCCAAATCAAATCATGGACTGAAGCTTTGCACAGTCCTACCGTCCACCTACAACTAGCAAAGGAAAAAAAAACCCTATGAAGTTCATACAACAAGTCACTGGAAAAGATGCGATAGCCTCCAATGCTCTGGCTGAATGGATACAGGAGATCCAAGTCCTACTCTTAGCTCTGTTATTGGCCTGCTGGGTAACCTCTGCTGAATCATTTCATCTCTCTGTGCCTTAGCTTTTCCACCTATAAAACAGGGATGACAATACCAATTTCCTTTATAAAACACTTGAAAGTCTACTGATAAAAAAAACTATTAAAGCATCCATAAAGGAAACTGCTCTACTGGATCAGGTCAATGGTCCTTTTAGCTGGCACCACACATTACAGAGGAAAGTACATGGATCCTTTTTGCAGCCAACTATGAAATAATCTGTCCACAAAAGGTTTTCTTAATTCATCAATTAGTAGTTGATTTATGTCATTAAGCATGAAGCTTTACATCCTTTCTAATAATGCTCCTTGTTATGTAACTGGGAATAACTACATATTTTTAACCTGTATACTTTTGCCCGAAGGATAACTTACAAGAAGTTCCAAATGATTACATGGCAAGTTAAAAAAAGTGTTTCCTCAGTCTCTCCCTAACTTTTCCAGTTTCATAAACATCCCTATTTCTCTTTGATTACCAGAAAGGTTAAGTGAGTATGACTAATTGGTCTTGTCTGTGTTATTTTGTGTTTTTTCATCATCCCACCTTTGGTCACCTCTCTAACTGAAGTAGTTTCAATTTTATGATTTCTTCTGCTATGAAAGCATGCTTGTGCCTGTAACCATTTCTGTTACCTGTCTCTGGATGTTCTTTTGTATTTTTGCCCATCTTCCTTCCAAAAGCTTGATCAGAGCTTAAATGAGTATTCCAGGTGAAGGTATACAACTGAATTACATGATTACAATATCATATTTTTAACTGTTTTTTCCAAATATAATTATTTGGCTTATTTACCTCCACTACATAACTATTATTATTAAACTATCCCAACCGGCATACATTTCTTTCTCCTGAATGGAGAAAGTAAATTTACAACTGAGGAAAAGGTGCAAATGGTTTAGTTTATTCCTGCTAACATGAGATATCATAAGCTTGCTAAGAAGAATTATCATTTTCCTTCATCTTGCCCATTCACCTAGCTTTGTTAGGCTTCTTGTCAGATTAGTAAACACTGAGGAATTTAGTTTAAACTAACGTGTACTATTGGTATATTTTTGCATGGAGGGTATTCACTATATCATCATACATGAACACAAGAAGAATATTCAGATGGGTCCCCTCTTCCCTGTTGCGGACTTCCAGGACATAGACCAGTAAATCTCAACCAGGCACAAGCATACAAGTTTCATATCCTATAATAATTCTTTATAGCTAGCCAAGAAAGAAGCAACCAATTCTATGCTCTCATGTTGGGCAGTACACAAAAGGACTCTTTAAAAAATAGTAGGATGGTATACAGATGGAGAAGTGGAAAATTTTCTGAAATAAAAAAAAGTTCTCCTTGTGGAAAATAATCCTTTTTTCTATAAAAGACTCCTAACTAATTGATTAATCAGAACGAAGAGAAAAGGGTAATTCTTCTCCCTATGAACCAGTTTTACCATTACCCTTCTCATCAGTCATGATGAAGAATGAATAATAATCCAAGCATCCTATGAGGTTTTTCTCTAAAATGATAATTAGTCATTTGGGTGTCACTACAGTTACCCCACTCCTAGCAAATGCATTCCTCCCTTTCTAGATTATGCTTGGAGAGAGCACTCCCTTCCTCACTAGAAAAATCTTGTATTAACACCATCCATGACACCAGTAACAAAATCCTTGTTCAACAGTGTTAATGCAGGAAAACAATCCAAATACTAATCTATTTTCCCAGAAAGTACCAAGCAGTTTTTCCTATAATTGAAGACACTCATTTGTTCTGAGCACTCAAGTATTACAACATTAACTTGCTGCACGGATCTAAACAAAGTAACTGCACTTCTTCCACTGAAAAAATTACTCAGCCATAACAAATCTGGGAAATATTTATGTCCTCTTAATACATAAATGTTGTGTCAATCACTAAGTCTCCAGATAAGTCAGAAGTCTGCAGTCCTAATATTCAGAGTAGTGGAAAACAAACAGAAGGGCCCTGTAGCTATGCACACAATCTGTCCTAGCAAAACGTCTGACAGCTGCAACACTAACAAAATTAACAGTGGATGAATTAGTACCAGACGCTAAACAGTTGCCACAGAAAGAAAAGAAATGGACAATTCTTTTTTTTCCTTTTCAACCTATCTACCCCATCACTCCACTTCCCCCAAAATTAATAGTAAAATTAACATCTTTTTTATTATTTGATCAGAAATGCATCTCAAATGCCCACTTAGATACTTAATACATACAAACTGCTCCATTTCACTCATGGCCCATTTAGAACTTTATAAGGTACAGTTTACAATTTGAAGGGTCATGTTCCTAATTTCTTTTAATCAAACACCTTACACTTCTCTTTTAGCTTCTTCTCACACCTTTGCTTCCCAGATTTCACTTAGGTTTATTTTTGGAGTCTCAGCTTCTCTTCAATAATGGAAAAGGGACATGACCTCTTTGGTTCATCTCTCTGTTACCTTTACCTGTGCATTCTTGGCCACCTTCTCTTTCCCTGCTTTTCCTTTCCTCCTTGGCATTTCAAAAAAGCTTTCTTTCACAAGCACTTTCAGCCTTAGATAGTACCGAGACTTATGAAATATAAATGATTATATATTGAAATATAACAAACAATACGAGTTAGGTTGCCTACTTCTGTACAAGACCATGCATATTTATATTTGGGCACAATACCAATATACCAATATCAATATAGTTTCAAACAATACGAGTTAGGTTGCCTACTTCTGTACAAGACCATGCATATTTCTTTTTGGGCACAATACCAAATGTCTAGGTGCCTGAGGTGCTACATAAACACGAAAAAGCACATCTGAGTATTCCGGAGGGTTGCCTACATCAGATGTAATTTACAGTTGTGCATATCATATTTTGTGCCAATAATGTAACTTGTGATCCTTTAGATAAGAATGTATTGCTCATTTTCCTAGGGGGAGCAGGGGTGGGAAAGGATCATGCTAATACAATTTTTTTCACACCTATACAATCATATATACCAATGTGGACATCCAGGAAAAGAATCAAGTTTGAATGGATCAGCTTTATATTACACATGACAGCAATATGGTTACTGGCACACAGCAACTGGACTTCTAATACTCCTTACAGGCAGGTGGATGCAAACATATGAAGAATGACAAGTTCATCATGAGCTGCAGAGCACTTCAGCATTTCACTCATTTAGATTTATGTAACTGTCACACCAAAATGGTTTGTGAAATATTAACCTGACTATAATATAAAATATATTAACATTTATAGGGTCAAAATCCAGGGATGGCTCATTCATAATTCCCCACCTTTACAAACATCCTGGAAACTGTATGTGATTTTTTTCAAATGCCATTTAGTTACAGTAAAGAGGGTCTTCACCCTATTCTTTTCTGAGTAACATAGGAATAGAATGGACCTCCTGAATCATGGAGGCTGATCCTTTACTACTACCAGCAGGTATATCATACAGCCCATTTCATAAACTCATATTGAAGAAAGATCTATTACTAGGCCAATAAATTATGGTCTGAGACACTGACCCATAGGATGGTGTGGTGAACTAAGAACTACATTTAAATATCAATTTTTTGCACTCAAGGACTTCAAATTCCTACACATTCCCATTAAAAAAGAAATAATATATAAAAAACCCCAAAAAACTAACTGGTAAAATTCTGCACATCTATGTGGCCATTTCTCCCTTCTTTTGTCAATATGGATGTTAACTCTTTTCCCCAATTCCTGAGAGAACAATGCACTGGATTCCCTGGGTCATATAGAATTTTTCCTTTTATGGTTATTTTTCAAAGGAAAAAGTCATTTTTCTAAGGAAGAAGACTTTGACTTTATTTCAGTCTATTTTAAATTATTTCAGGTAGCAGTGCCAACAATTTTAGAATATATCTTTATAGCAAAATCAAATTTCAACAAAACTTTAAATACATCTCTGTTCTAACAAGCTGGCTAGTATTTCAGAGTACCTGCCAGTTGACACTAGCTTCAAAATAATGATCCAAACAAAGAAACCTGGCATCTTTATTCCAGTTTACATCCAGCCATTCTCTAATGAGGCAAGCTGAGCTCAAATGGATTCTTTGGCTAGTAATTATATTTGGCAAATCACTACTGCTGTCTTTCCAGTGCTTTAAAGCATACTGAAACAACAAGAAAACCACCATTTGACTAAGTGGCATATCTTCAGACACTAAGAACAAATGCAGAGAAAATGCAGAGACTTAACAAAAAGCCCATGTTCTTCTCTTTATTAATTTTTGCTAAATGGCTTAGGGAACACATTTTCAATAGGTCAATAATTTAAAAACACAGAATTTTAACAATTTCAGAAATATGAAGTCTCATCTCTCTCTCTCTGAACTCCTTAGTAAAATTTTTTAAAGGGTGTTTGATGATGTCATAAAATTGTCAAACTCGACAACCAAATTGCAGCTCCCCCTCTATCAAGCTGAGAGAAGGGAATGATTATTCCTTGTTGTCATTGACCCTAAACTAATAGACAGCACCCCTGCCTTTAACTTCTGTGTTGAAGAAAAGGTGAAACACAAACAGCAACCTTGATAAAGATCTTCTGAGAGTGAAGGATTTTTGTGATGTTATCTTTTATTGGACAAACTGTTCATCCAATAAAAAGATATCACCCTAAACAGATCCTTGTCTCTCACATACTTCTTGGACCATCACAGCTACAACATCACTTTAACACTACTGTAACAAAGGTCTTAAAAGGAACTTCAAGGCTAGGGACAAAAGTTACACATAAACCGGTTTAAGTACTCAGAAACTGGTTTAAGATAAACTTGGTTGAATGTAATATCAGACTTAACTGATTTGGGTCAAACTGGTTATAAAACTTCTGCCCCAGGCCCCTTGCTGATTCAAGTTAAATCACAGTGCCTCAGCATCCCAGCATGTTTTCCAGCCCTGGGCTGGGCTGGGCTTTCTGTTCTAGCAGAGAAATGTTGAGGGGGGAAGGCAGGGACTGACCCCTCCAGGCAAACCCTGGCTGGAGTCTGGGGTCAGGGAGGGGGTGCTAAACTCACTTTCTCCAGAGTACAGAGCTGCCCTGCTGCCAAACTTACTGAAACTTACTGTAGGCTGTGGCAGTGGACTACAAATCCCCAAGGCACCTAGAAGCAGGAAGAGGAATTGATGAGTAATCCTGGAGAGTCCTATTGCTGTGATTCTGGATTGCAAATCGCAGAGACCTCTGAGGCAGCAGGAAGAGGAAGCAAACACACAGCCCATGCTGGATACCTGCCAAAGAGGCTTGCTCTAGTGCCCCAGGGCTTCTGGCCTGAGCCACTGCAGGCATATGGCTGCATTTCCTGATTCAAAAGTAAATGCGTGACCACTTGTTTCTCAGTTTAATCACTGCAGTTTAAACTAACCTGCAAAGACTGAATTGATTCAGCCTCAGACTTCTGACTGTCTGTACTTAGCCCAAATGAAAGAAAGTGAGGGTAGATAAACATTCCATCTGAAAAGGTTAAAAATAAACAGGAGAAGAACCTTTACCAAAAGAAACACTGAGGAATTGTTCCTAAGAAATAAAGCAACAAAGGGGACAAAAATGTTTTAAAAATATACTGATATAACACAAGAAAAACAGGGGGGGGCAGGTTATGGTGTACTGAAATCAAATTAATAATATTAATTCATGAAAGTTGTTAAAAATATGTTAATTCTAAATACTGAACAAACAAGTGATATTTCCAGGCCAGAACAACTCAATTCTAGGTTTTCATTATAGCAAGTAAAACAAAATTAAAATTTAATTACAATTTGAATTATAATTCCAATTTATAAGGCCTTCAATATTCCTCAAACCACAACATTTAAAAAGTCCATTTAAATTAATAGTTACAGGAAGTAAAATAAAACAAACAAAAAACCCCTAAAGCATACATATTTGGAACCAGTCTCATCTGTCACCTTGTAGATGAGTTTGTTTCGAATACATCTTCTTATGTGAGTCAGCATGGGCAAGTGATGTTTTGGTAAAAATAAGTCACCCTGCACCTATCTCAAATGATTCCTCTAGTCCAGAGGAGGACAATTATTTCAGCTGGAGGGCCATTTAATGAGTTTTGGTGAGCTATGAAGGACTGCACACACAAAATCTTTCAGAAGATATCATTTAAACAAATTATAGATAAAAAACAAATCATACTAAAAATTAAACATCTACTATAACATACTTTAATTTTATTTAAAAAATATTTTTGTCCTGATTTATGTTATGTTGAGTAGTGTATATAGAGGTGATTGCATAATCGCTCAAAATAAAGTGTTACTTTTGTATGGGGGGGAGGGGGGTGCTTCCTGTGCATTAGGTCCAAGGAGCCAGCCCAGGTTAGAGGTAGGTTAGGTGGTAGGGGGCACATGCAGCAGAGCTTGTCTGGGCATGTAAAGCAGAGCTGCAGTTGGGGGGCTTCTGCCCCAGCATGTAGGGTTCCAGCTTCAGGCCACCTTCCACCCATCTGGCCACCTGCAGGTGGCTGCTCATCATGTCAGGCAGAGTGGGTAGAAGGCAGACAGAAACTGGAGCCCCATGCGCTGGGGTAGGAACCACCACCCCCCTCCACCCCTTTCCTGGAGCAGCTCAGCAGATGCAGGAGGAGGAAGAGCTGCTAGAGACAGGGGGGGAGCCAAGCAGCACCTGGGTGGCTGCAGCCACACTGGGAGCAGCCCCGCAGGGAAGCTGTGTGCACTGCCTGGGACCAGGGCCAGGGCTGTGGGGTGCAGGCAAAAGTGCAGAGTGGGCTGCCACAGGTGGGAGTGGATTGGGCTCAGCCCCATGTGGAGTGCTGCGGGCCAGATGCAACCAATTGGAGGGCACCTACCCACAAGCTGGATGTAATCACTTGGCGCAACGGATCCAGCCTGTGGGCCATATTTTGCCCACCCCTGTTCTAGTTAGAGGCCAAAGGAACAAGATGAGCTCCATCCAATGGTGCTGAAAGGATTAGCCAGTGTCATAGCAGAGCCACTGACATAACTGTTTGAGAACTTGGAAGTGCTCAGGTGAAGTCCCAGAGGACTGGAAACTGATCAATGTGGTCCCTATTTTGAAGAAGGGGAGGAAGAAGGATTCAGGTAACTATAGACTGGTCAGTCTCACCTCTATCCTTGCGAAAACCCTTGAAAAAATTATCAAGGGTCATATTTGTAGGAGTCCAGAGGGTAATATAATGTTGAAGGGCAACCAGCACAGGTTCATAGCAGGTAGATCCTGCTTGACTAATCTTGTTTCTTTCTATGACCAGGTCACTAAATGCTTAGATGCAAGAGTTGAAGTAGATGTCATCTACTTGGACTTTAAGAAGGCCTTCGACACAGTATCCCATCCTATTCTTATAAACAAATTGAATGGCTTTGCCATCGATGATTACACAACGTGACTATGTGGGTGGCAAATTGATTTAAGGGTCATACCCAGAGAGTGGTGGTTGACAGGTCGGTATCAACCTCAAAACAGGTGGGCAGTGGGGTCCTCCAAGGCTTAGTCCTTGAGCTGGTGCTATTCAATGTCTTCAGTGATCTGGATGAGGGTGTGGAAAGCACTCTGTCCAAATTCACAGATGACACCTAACTATGGGGCACAGCAAACACCCTGATGGGAAGAAACCAAATCCAGGTAGACCTGGACAGATTAGAGAAGTGGGCAGAGAACAACAGGATGAAAATGCTGCAGCAACAGGGACTTTTCACTGGTTAGGACTGTCATGATCATGTTATGGAAGAGGTAGTTAGCTGTGTTTGCCTGAAGATAGCATCTGATGAAGTAAACCTGCAGTTTAAGAAAGCTTATGCTATGCATCTCTGTTTTAGTTTGTCTTTACGCTGCAAACCTACCCTGCCTTCTGCATGATCATGTTATGACATCCTACTTTCATTATAATGATACTTATAAAAGGGAAAATGAACTTTAAAGATGAAGTAGTACCCTGAAAATCACATGTAAAATGGAACAGAGGAGCCCTGTGTTTATAATGTTCTATCAATAAAGATCTTTCTCCTAACTTTCAGCACTCCAAACTGCTAAATTGGCTGAAAGATTTTTTTCTGACTTGTGCATCGCCACCAATAATGAAGGATTCTGAGGGCCAAAACTGCCCTCCATCCTACCTATCTGTGTAACTATTAATGAAAATTTCAGTGGCATGTACTAATGTAACTGAATATATAATCTTCCACTAAGGGGGCTGTATTGGACTGCTATTATTAATGCATGAATCAGAACAGACTCCAAGTTTCGCAGAATGGTATTTCTTGTCCTGGACTGATAAAAAGAAAAAGTTGTAATAAGAGTAAGTGTTAGCTGAAGTTAATAGTAACTAATTAACAAAAAAGAGCTGCTCACCTGAGCAAGAAGGTTCCCTTTTCACACATGTACTTTAAGATGCAGGCCCATGGTAAAATATAGCAGCTCTGATTTCTTTAAAAAAATATCTTAAAACTAGTGCAGTTGCAATACTCCTTTCAGCTTTAACTGAAGAGTTATTTGTGCCCACAAACCAGCTGTCATTTAAAAATACCCCCCTACCTGAAGACAAGTGATCATGCTTTTTGCTAAGGTGGGCCCAAGGTACAAAATCTACTTCCCCCACATGATGATTTAGTTCATCTTTTCTAACTTTATAAAGGATGCTATTTCTTCCCTTCCATCCTCAAATACCTACAGAACAAACACATTTGTTTTAGTCAATGTCCTGCATGCTTTTAGGAGGCAGATAATGCTACAAAGATCAGATTAGTGTTTTATTCACAACCAGCCAATGAGAATTGCATATGTTCTTCTCGGCTAGGGACAGACATTATACATAAACCAGTTTAAGTGATCAGAAACTGGTTTAAACCTGTAACAGAACAGTGCACGTAAACCAGATGAAAATGGCTGAAGCTGGTTTGAGATAAACCTGGTTGAATGTAGTATCAGACTTAACTGATCTGGGTCAAACCAGTTTATGCAGTGTCTGTTTCAGACCCCTTGCTGGTTTAAGATAAACCAGACTCCCCCAGCATCCCAGCATGCTCTCTGGGCTGGGCAGGTTCCTCTGCTCCCACAGCAGGGCTGGCCCCTCTCCCCTGCTCCCTGGCCAGAGCTCTGGCAGAGACTTGCAGGAACAGAGCCTATATGCCTGGCTTCTCCCTGCTAAGCAGGGATTATTCCCTCACACCCTCACCCCCACCTCTACCTTATGCAGACACCTCAGCATTAGCTAGCAGACCACATGCTGGTTACAGTACATGCTGTGGGAGACGACAAAGGCAGACAGGCTTTTTGGAGCTAATCAACAGGTAGCTTAATGTCCTTTCTTGGAAAAGCTGTTTAAGAGCTTGAACTAATGGAGAGAGGCTTTGTTTTTTTAATAGGTTGATAAACACCAAGTGAGGGGTCATAAACATCTCCTGCTGCACTGCTCAGGGGGAGAGGTGGGTCATTAGAGTGTCCTGATGGAACCTGGCCATGCCCCCCCCAACTCAGCCCTGTTGAAGGGAAGGGAGGGCTGCTCTAGCATCCCCTGGCTTCTAGCCTGAGCGATTGTGGGCATATGCCTGATTTTTTTCAATCCAGAGGGGATGTCTCTGCAGTTACAAACTAGTTCAGCCTAGCTAGGTTAGACTAACCTGCAAAGATTGAATCAATTCAGGCTCAGGCTTTTTGAACGTCTGTCTCTAGCCCTCTAGCTCAAACCACCAAATGAAACCTCAAAGTTCTGAACATCAATTTTTAGGACCAATCCTAGGAAACAATCTCCAGCTATGTACATTCTGATCCTGTTTAAAAACAGGATCCACTCTGTCCCAGGTTAAAAACTAGTGATATCTGCACAGTGTGGCAGGCCAGTAAGGGGTGCTCCTGTGTTAAGCTACCCACCTCACTGTGCCCAACCACCCTCCAGGCTCTGAGTGCCTCTGTGGGGGTGTCTCATGTCCAGTCAACCCCTTTCCTGGAGCACACCTGCAAGCCTGGAGGTAATGCTGCCACCACCCAGGGTCTAGACCGATCTCAGCCCTGTGCCCCCAGGAAACACAGGCCTAATAGTCCTTGAGGGTACCTGACCCACTGTAAGAACGTGGGGTGCTCCCCTCAGTCTGAAGCACAAATCGTGGTCTCCCTTAGCCAGACCAAGGGGACCCCAAGGCATAATTTAGACCCTCTCCCAGTAAGTCTCCCATGCTAGGTACAGAGGAGGACTTTGTTGGTTACAAGGAGTAAGTCTGGAATAGGGTACTGGGTATAGCAATATCAGAGAAATCCCTTAGAGCAAACAGTGGCATGGTAGCCTTTAATTACACATTTGTATTACTGCACGCTATTTATTTATTTAAATCTCAAGTAGCTTATTCACAAGTATAATCCAGAGGCAGGTGAAGATTCCCTCTAAAGGCAAGCAGTTCATCAACCATGAGTTTCAAGAGAGAGAGCGAGTTTCAGATGGTCCATCTTCTCTGAGAGTCCTCATTGGGCTGTTGCCCCTCTTCCTGGGCAGTCTTTAACTTATATAGACCTTATAACCTCATTTACCTGATCCAACGAAGGCCAGCAGTTCTTGGCTGCCAGCCAACCGATTTGAAATGCACCACTGGTTGCTGGGTAGACTGACAGAGTCTCTAGCCCCCTCCCAGTCATGATGACATTGCTTAGAACAATAGGGAGTTTAAGCCCCGCTACCCAGGGGTGTGAGGCCAGTCACGTAGGCAGAGGGAGCAGGTTTCCCCCTCCCTCAGGAATGTATTCAGCTCAAGTTACAACTCAGGATCACCTGAAGAAGATGGGGCCAGGGGTGTCTGCCCTCTGCAGTAACCATGGTAACCAAATTGTCAGAGAGGTCATCAGCTGATAGCAGAGTTTGGGGAAGAGACAGAGTTGGCATTCAGCCATACGCCATATATTAGAAATAAAATGGTAAGCACGCTCACTAGTTGCTTGTACACACCACAGGAAGTTACTTCAGTTTAATTCACTCTAATTAAAGTGAATTAATTCTAGCCTGAACGATTGTGGGCATATGCCTGGGGAATTAGAAAAGTGGGGGGAATTAAACCGAAGTAAACCCCCATAGCATGAACACAAGGGTTGGGCATGATCCTCCAGCAGTGGAAGGGAAGGGAAGGGGACGAGCTGCTGGCAGGCCAGACAGTCCCTGAGCTGCAAGGGAGCCCATGCTTCCCTCTGTGGTGGCACCCCCAGGTGGCTCCCAGCATGGGCAGTCCCAGGGGGCACCACAGCCACGGAGGGAAGCACCAGCGCCCCCACAGCCATGGAGGGAAGCACCGCTCCCCCCCGCCCCCCTGCAGCTGTGGAGGGAAGCACTGGGACCACACACAGCTCAGGCAGGCAGGCAGGCTTCAGGGAGGGGGGCAAAAAAGAAGGCTCGTTGCTTTTTTTTCTTCTTCAGTGGAGCCTACCTGCACGGGCTGCCACCGGGCTGCCTGCACAGCCCCTGAGCTGCACAGGACCCGGTGCTTCCCTCTTCGGCTGTTGCACTTTGTTTGGTAGCAAACTAAAACACCTCAGAGGTGTTTTATTTTCCTCCATCCCAAAATCATTTAACGCGCAATACGCCACTGACAGTGTAGACGGCCATACCATTAGAATGGTGCTAAAGAGCATTTAAGCTGCTTGTACATGCCACAAAATTGGCCTTTAAAAAACCCACTGAGATCACCTATGTCATCTAAAAATAATTCTTCTACCTCCCTACAAAATTTTACTAATGCCAATTTCTAATAAAAACAACAAGTTTTAATAAACTGGAAGTATGCAAAGTATTCTGTACACCGTGCAAGGAGGAAATGTAGTAGGCTTGTTATAATCTATTATTATAACTGCATTATTCTGCACTAAAATCCTGTGTTAATGTACAATATCTTGATGCCATGTTATAAACCAACTACACTATCAAAAAATCAGCAGATTATTTTATTTGCAGCATAGTCATTTAACTTGTTTTATGTTTAGACATGTGATCAAGTTTCTGAATTTCTACAGATGTTTTCAAAGAAACATAGAAAAATAGGACTCACAAGGACCTAAGTAAGTCATCAAAGGGAACACAGAGAGGATCCTGTCTTATGCAAGTCTAAACCATCCCAGACAAATTTTTGTCTAACTTGCACTAAAAACAATGGTACTAAACCTTTTTGGACTTGGGTAATCCCTTACTGGACCTGAGGCACCCCCTGAATAGCTTCTGTGAATTGAGTAGCACCCAATCTCAAAAACTAACTTAAATATTACAGTGCTTACCTCCTTGCAAAGGGGCCAGGGGGTAGGAAACAGCTCAGGCTTGTCCCTACCTGGACCGTCTGCTCATCTCATTACACCTCTCAGCACCCTTCAAATGATCCTGCAGCACCCCAGGGTATCAGGGTACCCTGGTTGAGAATAACCGACTTAAAAAGTCCAATGACAAAAACTCCATAATCTTGCAAGGCAGTAAGTGTTCAATTACCACCATAGTAATAATGATCTTCCTAATATCTAACCTAAATGTCATTCATTACTATTTAAGATGGTTATGTTTTGTCCTGTCCCATGTGGCAGGACAAAAGAAAACAGTCCATCACCATCTTCTTTAGAGCAACCCTTCAGGTATTTGAAGACTTGTCAACCCCCACCTCCAATCTTCTTTTCTTCAGACCAAACAGTCCCAAATCTTTAAGGCTTTCCTTTTCTAGGCCCCTAATCATTTTGTTATTCCCTGCTAAACTCCTTCCAATTTGGCCTCATTTTTTTTTTTTTTTGAAGTACAGTTCCCAAAGCTGGACACAATGGTCTAGGTGAGGCATCACCAGTGGTAAATGGTTTGGAGGAATCACTTACTCCATCTTGGACGTAACACTTCTGTTAATACATTGCAATGTGCTACTACCTTTTTTGCATCAATAGAAGACTTCACTGATAGTCAGTTAGTGGTCCACTATAATACCCAGATCCTTTTCTGCAGTTTAAAAAAGCCAATTTAACTGAATCACAATTCCACACACCTACACAAGCACCACTGTGAACATTTTCCATGCCAAGAAATGCACATTACTTTAGGGCTTGCAAGCAGTTTTCAATCTGGAGCCATATGTTGCCTCAGTAGTGCTTCAAGTCCTTGTTTGCTGGGACCTTTTAATTTTGAACCAATGCCAGAGACATGCATTAAAGCACAGGGTTCAATTTTAAAAGTCTGACTTTTTTCTTAGAAAAATGAAACAAAACAAACAGAAAAACCCTGCATATATCTTACATGGTCAATGAATGTCACTTCTAATATATACTTATCCTGGAAACCTGGAACCTTTCTGATATTTTCCCAAAGTTTCTATTAGCTGATCAAAGGCCTGCTGAAGTCAATGGGAGTTGACTTCAATACCTTTGAAGCAGCCCTCTCTAACTTGGCACAGACTGCATATAATCATAAGGCATTAGCTGCAATAAAATGCAATGGCAAAAGTGAGGAAGGCATTGTTTTGATTGGCAGGAAAAATGGTAATGGTGCCCTTCAGTCTTCTCAACCACTGTTAGGAAGAGGGAAGAGGCATCATCTGACTAGCAGAGCAGGCAAGTGGGGCTCGGCCTCATACAGCTGCTTCTCACACAGGAGAGGTTATAGAAAATCCTTTCCCTCCAACAGAAGCATAGAGGAGAGATTGGTAGCTCTTACCCTCTGTTTGGTTTTTTCTGGGGGTGGGGACAGGGGCATTGGTTGCTAGTTTATTTTGTTTTGGCAATTTAGGGGACTGTCTTAAGGAGCTGTGGGGTTCTTTTGCTATGTTTTTAATTGGAAAATCACTTTTTCCTTATGGCCAGATTTGATGGGATAAGATATGAACTTCTGTCTTCCCCATGGAAGCCCAGGGATGGAATAGGATGGAATATGTGGTCACTCTTCAGCAGCTGACAGATAACCAGCGCAAGTATTTTTTCAATAAGGAGTCTGTAAATCAGAACTGGAAACAGACACAGGGGAAGGCATCCGCTAGTACAGCTGCAGAATGGAACTGAAACTTCTAATGCACAGCAGGGAGATAACAACCCTTTCCTGCCCCCCACAAGTCTCTTAAATTACATGTGAGGAAGTGACAGAAGGGTCCCAATAACAGCATGTGGACCAGTTAGAGAAGGTTAGGAAATGACAACCTGCAACAACAATGACAACAAGTTACTGGCCAATGGATCCCAGGTAAGCTGAGTTAATAAAGTTGATGTCTAATTAAACCAGAACCCCTACCTTCCTTCTTGCATTCAAACCTGCTAATTTTTGCTCTCCCACCTGCCTTGCTGAGTTAAAGTGCTATGCACAAAAGCTAATGCTAATTGACAAAATACAGCATCAGGAAAAAACAGCAACAACAGAGATTTCAGTGGGATGTCCCGGAAGTCTGAACATTAGGTTTGAGTTTTATTTAATATATTTAATAGCCACCCAAAAAAGTGGGAATAAAATGCTCTAAGTAAAATTTGCAAAGGATACTAATGAGAGTGAATTTTTACACACATGAGGGAAGAAATTCAGTACGTAGAAACTTTGGTCTGGATTCTATGAAGAAACCAGAAGAACCCAGATTCTACGACGACCCCTTAACTCCCACTAATTTCACTCCACACCTGACAAGATCAGGTCCTTAGAAGTACTTGAAATAAGTAATAAATAAGATATAAAATGAGATTCGATTTATAAAAAGAAAAAAAAAGAAAAGCCCAAGTTATTCAGTCAGGGGAAAGTATATCAGACACAGACATCCAATGACAAGAAAAAAACTGGAAAGCAGTGTTGCCGAAGTAGATTTAGGCATGGTAACATATACCAAATTCAGTGGAGTTTGTAGTGTTACATGATGGTCATAAACAACACCAATGTTATTTAGGACTCAATACACAAAAATATCAGTTAAACCATAGACTTGGAGGAGACGGTCCTACCACATAGTGCTGGTGAAACAACACAGAGAATACCATTCAATTCCTCAACCATTCAACACAGAGAATACCAATCAATTCCTAGGTACCTAAGTGTCAAATACATTAGGAAAAATATTGGAAAAAATCAAAATAGGAGTACAAGATTTATTAGATACTGGGACTGAAATATATGAAAAGTTAAATATCAAAATATTGCATGATTTAGTTAAATGCCAACTAAAGGATTCATGCAAGTTACATACATATAACTTAACAGCAAAAGGGAAAAAAGTTCCCCAAAGATCTTCAGTTAAAATGGCACTAAGTTAAATAAATTTTGGGTTGAATAACTGAAAAAATGGCTAACTATGTCATGTTAGGTTGGAATGTACAAATTCAGATGGGAATGCCACTTCCACTGGCTTCAACAAGAACATCATCCACATTCATAGGAGATGAAAATTTCTGTCTTCAGAATAGTAAAAGCCCTATCACTTGATTAATTTAAAATGGAAAGCAGTGCATACTGGTGAATTGAAAGCAAGGATTAGATAACTGAAGATATTTTATAGCTAATAGTTTAGTTTGATCCATATTATCTAAGAAGTTAATGTTTTTAAGTCTTGGAGATGGCACACTTTGCAACATGGTGCTGAAAGCTACAGACTGTACTTACTTTTGACAGAGCTGGCTGAACAGAATTTTGGGAGAAAGAGGGCCTTTTCCAGCCTCCCTCATGCTATGAAGGAACAAGAACATGGCAGAAGTCAGAGGTCCAGGGCCTGAGAGGTTCACCACCAATGGATCCTTTGGAATAAAGTTTAATTGTGTATCAACATAACTTCTTGTCTGAGTAAAAACAAACTGAATAGCTTGTAAGTTATGTATTGGTTTACCACAGTGGTTGTCAACAAGGGGTACACATACCCCTGGGGATACTTAAAAGGGTTGTAGGGGGTACATATAACTCCATGTGTGCATGCTCAGCTGCAGCACAGCACGCATGAGGCCAGGAGTGCAGTCCGGCCCTGTGGACAGCAGCCGCGTCCAGCTGGTAAGTTTGTCGTGGGAGGAGGGAGTAGGGCTGGGGCAGGGGCTGCCCAGTGGGGCACGGTGCAGGACAGCCACGCGGGGGGGAGGAGGCGGGTCCCACCACTACGCACACCCCGGGAGGGCATGGGGGTGTATGGCCAGGACTTGTGTGCAGGGTGGGGTGGACTGGGGCTGCAGCCATGCCGGACTCTTCCCAGTGGGGGTTGGCCGGGCTGTGCTTAGGGCAGGTGGCAGTGCTGGGACAGGGTTGGAGGGGCTATGACGAATTCTGGAGTGGCTGCAGCCTCCCCCACTAGCCCCACTCCCATAGGTCCCTGTGGTGAGGGGGGCAGTGGGAGTGGGGCTGAAGCAGGGGCAGGTGCTGCCCAGCCGGAGCAGACTGCGAGACAGAGCCACAAGCAGCTCATTCAGGGGGCATAGGAGGTGGTGGCTCCCACTGCTGCATGCTCCCTGGGAGGGTGCGTGGGGGGAACACGTACCCCTGGATCTGCATGAAGAGTGTGGCAGGCTGTTGGTGTGGGAGGGCTGCAACCCCTCTGCAGCCCCCAACTAGTGCCGCTGCTACTGTCTCCCCTGAGCACAGCCTGGCCCAACCCCTACTGGGAACAACCTGGAGCAGCCCAGGCCCCAGCCCATGCAAAGATCGGGGGGGCACGCACTCCCTGTGCAGCAAAGGGAGCCACCACCCTTCACGACACCCAGACGAACCACTTGCAGCTCCATCCCACATTACGCCTCTGCTGGGCAGTACCTGTCCCTGCTCCAGTGCCATTCCCTCCCTCTCTGCGGGAGCCTATGGGAGCGGGGCTATGGGGGTGGGCTGCAGCCACTCCAGAATTCTCTGTAGCCACCACAACCCACCTCCCACCGCTGCCACCACCTGCACTAAAATGCATCCTGGCCCAGCCTCTACCAGGTACAGCCCAGCACAGCTCCGGCCCCAGCCCACCCCACACACAGATCTGGGAGCACATGCCCCCTGTGCCCTCCTGGGGTGCATGCAGCACCAGGAACCACCACCCCGTGCATCCCCCAGACAAGCCGTTTGCTGCTCCATCCTGCGCTCCGCCCTGACTGGACAGCCCCAGCCCCAGCCCCACTCCCTCCCTCCCTCACCATGGGGGCCTACAGGAGCGGGGCTACGGAGGGGGAGAGGGCTAGGGGGGCGGGGCTACAGCCACTCCAGAATTTGCCATAGCTGCCCCCAGCCCCCTCCCAGCACCATCGTCACCCACCCCGAGCACAGCTCAGCCCAGCCCCTGCCGGGAAGAGCCTAGTACCACCCCAGCCTCAGCCCACAGCGGCAGCCTGCTCTGCCCCCTGTATGCAGATCTGGGGGTACATGCCCCCCATGCCCTCCTGGGGTGTGTGTAGCAGCAGGACAGCCACCCCTCCACATGGCTCAGTCCCACGTCCTGCTCTGGCTGCACAGCCCCTGCCCCAGCCCCACAGGTGGGCCCTTGATCTACCCCTCCCTGCCCCTAAAGCAGCAGCCTGCCATTGCCCCACATGCAGATCTGGAGGCACATGCTCCCAGGGTGCACGCAGCAGTGACAGCCGCCCTCCCTCCCCACACTGCCTGGACAAGCTGCTCACAGCTCCATCCCATGCCCTGCCCCATCTCAGCTGAGCAGCGCCTGCCCCTGCCCCACTCCCTCCCTCCCTCTCTGTGGGGCCTTGATCTGCCCCTCCCACCCCTTAAAAACAAGAAAAAAAATATAAAGGGTACATGAGCTGAAACTTCAAGACAGAAGGGATACACTTGTTAAAAAAAGGTTAAAAACCCCTGGTTTAGCATTTTAGCGTAGCCTGACTAAATTTTAGTCAGAAAGAAAAACATGCTTACTTTTGCCCGTTAAAAGGAAAACAGTTTCTGAATCAAGCAAATATAAATTGTTGATTACTAGCAATTTTGAAAGAGAGACTTGTCGATTATGAACTCTAAACTGCAGTGAAATTTACTACTACTAACTGCAACATAGAGCAACTAGTTTATTTGTATGGTTTTCAGGTATAATTTTGCTCCTAATTAGCATTCAGAAAGTTGGGATTTGTCACATGCTACTTTCTGGTTTGTGTCACCTAAATTTATAGCATGGATTTATGATGTGAGGATGATCCTATTAGGATACTAGAGCCTCAGGTGCTGTCTGCAGAGTATCTAAGCACATTTCTCTCTCCTTTTCTATGGAGACTAACTTCACAAACTCGGAAACCACACCAAGAAGGCATGTGAACAAGTAAACAATATAGCTCAGCTCTTGTTTTGTTCATTCTCAATCTGCAGTATTTTGTTAGAAAAATTTTGAAATATTACCTCACCTTCAGTCTGCTATTTTCAACTATGAAGGAATACTGAGGGAAGAGAGGTCTAAAAGGATCTGATTGTCCTCCAAATACACTTATGTAAAATCATGGATGAATTATTCAGTGCCAGCATAATTAGCGATATCTTTCTTCTTAACAATGAATTTCATCATTATCAAGTTCTTTTGGACATCAGAGTTGCCCATAAAAGGACCTTCCTTCCACTTTACTCTGGAACTAGTTATCAACAAACCTAACAGAAGGTTTACTTCTTGCAGCAATTACCCAGTTTAAAAACCTAAAATTTCACTCTTCAGTAACTCATTTTATTAAAGGAATCAGTTTATAGAGATCATAAACTAGTTGGATATTAAAAGACAAAAGAAACTGCGGAGTGAGAATGTGTTCATCCTTAATTAGTGCTGGCCTGCGTTGCCATTTCTGGAGACGTTGTTCTGATCTTGGTTTCTCTTATTACACTTTACAAGCAAACTGCATCTCTTATTGAACACTTACCAGTTGAGAATCTGCAACTTGGCTGATTTTTAACTTTGTTCCCTTTTCCTTCATCTCATACATTAGTTCATTTAATATGTGAGTCTGTGCCAGGTTCTAAAGGGAAAGGGAGAGATAGAGAGATTGAGCTACTAAATAAAACAACTTCTTCAGTTACAAATTGTAAATTTAGGTATAGTCCAGTGGTTGTCAACCAGGGGTATGCATACCCCTAGGGCTACTTAATAGGGTTGCAGGGGATACGCAGAACCCTGTGTGCATGTGCGCAGCTGTAGCACACCACACAGGCAGCCAGGAGCACAGCCTGGTCACATGGACAGCAGCCGGGTCCAGTTGGTAACCTTGTTGTGGGGGGACGGAGTAGGGTTGGGGAAGGGGCTGCCCAGCCGGGACAGGATGTGGGACTGAGCTGCGGGGGGGGGAGCAGTTCCCACCACTACGCGCATCCCGGGAGGGCATGGGGGTCATGTGCCTCCAGAATTACATGTGGGGTGGGGTGGGGTGGGGTGGGCCAGGCTGGGGCCATGGCTGTGCTGGGTTCTTCTCGG
>NW_017729026.1:40651294-40652613 GCF_001723915.1 Gavialis gangeticus | reverse complement strand
TCGGTGGAGGTTAGGCCAGGCTGCACTTGGGGCAGGCAGCGGCGATGCTGGGAGGGGAATTGCAGGAAATACAGCAAGTTCTGGAGTGGCTGCAGCCCCCCACATGGCCCTGCTCCTGTAGGCCCCTGTGGTGAGGGGGGAGTGGGCCTGGAGCAGGGGCCAGTGCTGCCCAGCTGGGGTGGAGCACAGGACAGAACAATGAGTGGCTCGTCCGGGGGGCACAGGGGGTGGTGGCTCCTACCACTGCATGCATCCCAGGGGGAGCGTGGGGGGGGGAAGTGTGTCCCCAGATCAGCATGCGGTGGTGCAGCAGGCTGCTGTGAACTGGGGCTGTGGCAGCGCCGAACTGTTCCCGGCGGGGCTGTTGGGATGGGCTGTGCTGGGAGGGGTAGTTGGGGTGGGCTACGGCGAATTTTGGGGTGGCTGCAGCCCCTCCCGTATCCCCCTCCAAGCGTCACTGCCGCCCGCCCCAAGCGTAGCCTGGCCCAGCCCCTGCCAGGAACAAAGCAGAAGCAGCCCAAGCCCTGCCATGCTCCACCCCGTGTGCACATCGGGGGGCACATGCCCCCTGTTCCCTCCCAGGGTGCTACAGTGGTGGCAGGCACCACACCCATGCCCCCTGGACGAGCTGTTTGCAACTCTGTCCCGCACGCTGCCCCAGCTGAGCAGCACCTGCCCTTGCTCCAGCCCTAGCCCCAGCCCCACTCCTCCCTCACCATGGGGGTCTACAGGAGCGGGGCTACAGGGGGGCATGCAACCACTCCAGAATTCACCGTAGCCCCCCCAACCCATCTCCCAGTTCTGCCGCCACCTGCCCCAAGTGCTTCCCGGCCCAGCCCAGTCCCCACCAGGAACAGCCTGGTGCAGCCCCAGCCCACCCCACCCTACCCCATGCACAGATCCAGGGGCATGTGCTCCCCATTCCTTCCCAGGGTGCGTGCAGTGGCAGGAGACACCACCCCCCACAACCCCTGGACAAGGTGCTTGTGGCTCAGTCCCACACTCCACCCCAGCTGGGCAGCCCCTGCCCCTGTTCCAGCCCTGCTCCCTCCCTCACCATGGGGGCCTATGGGAACAAGGCTAAGGCGGGGGGCTGCAGCCACTCCAGAATTCACTATAGCCCCCCCAACCCTCTTCCAGTGCCGTCACCGCCCACCCTGAGCGCAGCCTGGCTTAGCCCTTGCCGGGAAGAGCCCAGTGTTGCCCCTGCCCCAGCCCAAAGTGGCAGCCTGCCCCACCCTCTGAACACAGAACTGGGGGCATATGTCCCCCACGCCCTCCTGCAGTGCATGTAGCAGCAGGAGTCCCATCCCCCCCCC
>NW_017729026.1:40623775-40651217 GCF_001723915.1 Gavialis gangeticus | reverse complement strand
CCCCCCCCCCGCCAGCAGCAGCAGCCTGCCTTTGCCCCACACACAGATCCAGAGGCACATGCCCCCCCATGTCCTCCTGGGGTACACGCAGCAGTGGGAGCAAAACCCCCGTCTCCACACCCAGACAAGTCGCTCACAGCTGCATACCATGCCGTGTCCTGCTCCAACCTGGCTGAGCAGCACCAGCCCCTGCCTCACTCCCTCCCTCACCATAGGGCCTTGATCTGCACCCCCACTTAAAAATAAGAAAAAAATATAAAGGGGTATATGAGCTGAAACTTTGAGATAGAAGGGGTACACTTGTTAAACAAGGTTGAAAACCCCTGATAAAGGAAAATTTAACAAAGACCCCAGTGAATTTCATAAAAGTCATCTTTAGGGGAAGCAGGTCTCACACTTGGTACCTCTCCAAGAAGCAGCTATAACTTCAAAAACTGTCTTTATGCCTGTGTTGTTATTCCTTTTTCTATATAACAAATAATGTATTCTTTATTTTAGTATTTATCAATTTTAACTCTTGTTTTTATTTAAGTATCAAGCATACAGTACTCTTACATCCCTACATTTATATCACAAAAATATTCAATAATTGTTTCTGAAGCAATATTTTTAAATAATTTTAGATTACAATTTCTTGGGCATGTTGTTAACTTTGATTTTGTATTGATATACTATTTCCAGAAGGTTATACAGTGTGTATAACTGTATACACTGCCCCATACACACAATGTATTTACTCGAATATAAGATGACCCTCAAATAATTAGATTCTATATATGGATTTTTTTATGTTATAATTTTCCAGGCACATAATTGTTGGAGGTCTGCCTTGAATTTGTCCTCCTCCCACTTCTACTGTAGGGAAAATAAATCTGGGTGTCAGATAGTGCATTTGTCCTCTGCCTCACCAATTTCTTCCCGTTACTGGCTCTTGTCTCCACCTCCTTACTGTCAGACCCTGCATTCCTTAAGCACATGTAAGTGTAGAACAAATTTGAAAAAATGACTTTGAAATAAACATATCTGTAATAAATTGTATATATGCAAATTACTACAGGTACCCATAGACTTAGTTCATCCAGAATTGATGCATTCTACCTTTTTTGAAACTGCTGCAAGTTTTAGCACAGGTATTCTACAAACATACTTTCAAAAAGCACTTTTGTTTTTACTTTTATATATAGGGTTGGTGGGATTCAGTTTGTATTGATAAACACTGATTTCACCACACACACATAGGCGAATGGAAAACTATTTCCATCAGTACTAATTTAAATGTATAGAAAGTGGACTGTAGCAGGAAACACTTACTCGTTACTGGACAGTGGAGAAAGAGAAACTAGAAGGACAGAGGGTGGAGAGGTTAAGTAGGAAAACAATGACTCATCAATTAAGCAATTACCTGCTGGTTCTAGCTTAATGACTCATCAATCAAACAATTAGCTGCTCATTCAGTAGGGGGCAAAGAGCAGGCTGGAGGGAGATAAACCCCCACTCAAAGTCTAGATTATTCAAGGCTCCAGCCCAGTGTCAGCTGGGATCTACCCAGGCTGGGCTGGGCCAGTTAAGTACAGGGGATGGAGGACATGTTCCCAGAGCTCCGAGAGTGCTGCTACCCTCCTCTTTTGGTTTCTGCCCACCCGGCTCTTTCCTGATGAATTAACAGAATGATTCAAAGCAGGTATGATTTATGGATATTTACTTTTTATATTCTGCCATGTGAATTTATAAAGCCTTTAACAGTACACTGTCATTACTAAATTGTCTGCCCCGCACAATTCTGAACATTTAAATTGATAAAAATTGAAAACATCTCTAATTTTGTGCAATCCAGAAAATTACATCAATAACTGACATAAATGCTTAAAAATAAACATAGATTTTATCCATCAAAATTATAAAAAATAAAAATTGAATTCAGCCACACCTATATTTATATATTTTTTATATATATATAGTACAAATTATGCAAAAAGGCTCATGATTTACCATACAGTTCATTGGACTGGGCCCCAGAGTCAACAGCATTTCTAGCCATGGCAATCCCACAGCTCAGCATTGCTCAGTATATGCGTGTATTCCACCCCCACCCCACCCCCAAAGGATACATGTGCTAATTAGACCCCTACGCATGACTGGAACTGGGTGTTCTTGTCATAAGTCCTGTAATTCTCCAAAAATTTAGATGCAGATGAGGCACAGGACAACCTGGTCTGGCTCCAGACTAATCATATGTGACAGGCTGAGAGAGGAGGCGGTAGAGAGATTCTTGGTAAACTGCTTTGGGCCCCCTTTGGTGATGTTTGCCAGAAATTTAAGGCTGGTAAAGAAACAGGAATCATTGGAAATGGAGAAGTTGAAATACATTCAACAGAGTGGTTCACCATGATTTGAAAAAGAGTCAGCTGAGGGGGATGGACATTACCATGCATCTTATTCAGATGGGTGACACTGACTTGTCCTTGTGGTAGGTTCCCATCAGCATGGAAAGACTGATTAATGCCTCAAAGGCAGAGAAAGTGGTCAACAGAGCATCAGTGGTATAAGGAGGGCCAGAGGAGAACCAAAGCTCAAACAATGGCAGCAGAGACAAGCGGCAGGGAAAAAGAAAAAGGAATGAAAAATGGAAAAGAAGCACCAGAGACAGATGGCAAATGGACAAAGGCAGAGAGACGGAAACAAAAGGTGTAGATGGTAGCAACATTGATAGCAGTGATGACAGCTGCAGCAGAGGAGACAAAAGTGACCACAGAGGGACAACAGGAGAGGAGTAATGTGGGAGATGGAACATGTACAGCAAGTGAAGGCACTTTGAACGAGAGACAGAAAAGGGCAGAGGGATGATGGAATGTCCATCAGAAGTGGCATGGCAAAAAGACACAGAAAATGAGGGACTTCAGTAATGATTGAAGGCTGCTGATAAAAGCAGCCGTAGTCAGCAACAAGACAGAGACAAGATTGGAGATGAGCAGATGCGATTTTTTGGAAGAACTACTACAGGTGGAGTACCTACACATCCTGATTGCACACCAAAACTGGAAGGTGTGGGACTTCACATTTTGGACCAGAGAAGGGTATGGGAACTTTTGGAAGAAATATGAAGAGGAAAGTGGGAGCAAAGACTTAAGAGGGATCAGATTTACAGCAGGTGAAATATCAAGAGAAAGGGTGATTATAGTTAGAATGTACTTGGATTTGATACAGGAGGACGACATAAGAAGGTGGATGGAAATGTACTGCCATAAGGTAATGTGGGTGGACAAAGTAAGTGACAAATATGGTATTTGGATGGGGGCATGGTGGGTGCATGTAGCGTTAAAAGTGGACGAGAGGTACCTGAGTGGGGCTCGTAAGTTAATTGCGGCAATCAAAAAAATGCAGCAAATGTGGAAAGGAGGGCACATATGTGCAAAATGGCCCCTAATGATGTGTTTTCTAGTGTCAAGGGATGGAGCACAGAGCAGCAGAATGCCTAGAATCCCTAAAATGCACTCTGTGGAGAGCAGGGTCACTTATGCCATGGGTGTTCCAACGCATGTGCGAGCAAAGTCCGACTTCGTGAGGAATGGTAGAAATCAGGAAGGGAAAGTGAGGAAGAGAAGGGGGGCTGAGACAGAGATAGGAATGGTGAAGGAGATTCCACAGGAGGGCGGAACAGGGAAAGAGAGGGGTGTGATATCTGTGATTGAGGTGGTGCAAGAAGAAACAGAAGAAGAAGGGGAGGGGGGAGTGGCAGAGTGCACAGACATGGAGGTGGGAGGGAGGGGGAAGTAAACAAGCAGAGGGAATGGAAGTGGAATAAGTAAAAGAGCTTGGGAATTCAAGAGGGAAAAGGAAGATGGTACAGGGCAAAAAAAAAATCTGGTAGTGAGGGAAATGAATCAGAGTTAGAGCCGGAGAGCAGTATCCATCCATTAATGCCCTTGGGCAGCAGCATGAATACCACGTGCCCCTGGAGGCTTTGTGGGCATGGCGAGCTCCCACAGGTCGTGGTGGTGTTGTCGGTGGCAGGAGCATGGCGGCGGCAAGCGAGGAGCTCCTGCAGGTGGCCACAGCACCGTCGGTGGCGGGGGAAGGGAGGGCATGGCAAGCCAGTGTTCGGTGACCACCCCTAGATGCCTTCAGCAGTGCTGGTGGTGCCTTTTCGCAGGGGGTGCACCGCCATACTCAGGGGGTGCACATGTACCCACATTCACCCCCTACACGTTGCCAATGGGCAGCTGTCGGGAATGGAGACTGAAAGGCAGGAAAAAGTGCAGAGGCAGGAAAATAGAAGGCTTCCTGAATGCAAAGGCAATCCAGCAGCTTGCAGAAGCTACAGGTGTGAGAGTGGGGGAGGGGTGGATTCAGCCACAGTGTGCAGCAGCTATGATGGCCAGAAGCACAGCCCAGCAGCGTGGAGAGCAGTCAGGTCCAGCTGGTAAAACTGTTGTGAGGGAAGGGGCGTGGTGGGGAGCAAATGGAGGCACCCACGGTGGGGGAGGGAGTGGGCCTGGGTCAGGTCTTGCACAGCCAAGGCGGAGCAGAGGGAGCCACAAGAAGCTCGTCCAGGAGGCACGGGGAGGCAGGGCCAGACTGCACTTGGGGCAGCTGGCAGCAGTGCTGGGATGAGATTATGAGGGGGAACTACAACCACTCTAAAAATTCACCATAGTCCCCTCCCAGCACTACCACTGCCACTGCCCAGTCCTAGCCCAGCCCCCCGTCAGGAAGAACCAGGCGCCACCCCAGCCCCAGCCCACAGCGGCAGCACACCCTCACCCCACATGCACATCCAGAGGAACATGCCCCACCATGCCCTCCCAGGGTGTGTGCAGCGGCAGGAGCCACCCCTCCAGATGAGCTGCTCACAGCTCTGTCCTCCGCTCCACCCCAGCTATGCAATGCCTACTCCTGCCCCTGCCCCAGCCACACTCCTTCCCTCACCGCAGGGACCTTGATCTGCCCCCCGCAACACACCTCTTCCCTCCACGCTTGCCCCTTTCCCCACAACAGTCTTACCAGCCAGACACCACTCTCCATGCTGCCCGGCTGTAATACTGGAATTGGATTGGTATCGGCCGATATGACTTGTTAAAAATCAGCCATTGGTACTGACCCAAAAATTCTCTATCAGTGCACCCCTAGTTTTAATATATGTAGTTCTATGCTTTTGATCTGTAGTTATTTTTGCAAGATTAAGTTTTGGTAAAACAAGGATGCTCAATATGTGAAGCTTTGGAAATGAACGGTGATGTGTGTTTTTTAATAAAATTTTGTAAAATAAATAAATAAAAGTTTCCACCAGTATGTTTGCCCTATATGAGCTGTGTGCTTTATAGTCATACTCAGTTCTGTCTGTATTTAAGCAACTTCATAGTTGGTTTCCATTACTGGGCACATGCTCATTTTGGCAGCAGTTTAATGATAGGTCTCTGTGTACAATGAGGTTTCCATGTATACAAATGTAAGATGAGGGGCTTTTTCCCCCATAATGTTCTGGGGAAGAATCCTCGTCTTGTATTCAAGTAAATATGGGTGTGTGTACATGTATACACGTACGCGTGCACGCACGCACACACGCAGTTAGCTGTAACAGTACAAGCTCTAAAATAGATATAAGAATACTGGGAAATAAATGCTTATACCTGTACAGTTCCCATTCTTTGAGAAGAAATACCAGTAGAAGCACTTTCAACCCAGAATACTAGCATCTGCATGGGAAAGATACAGCACCATAAAAACAGTACACCTCTTGTGTGTAGACAAAGTGCTGGTGCTTAATATCTTAAGTTATGCATAGAACACCCTTTTCACACCCACAAGGAAGATAAATACAGTGCATTACTCATGCCTGTCTAATACTGAACTGCAAATAATTGTTGAGTTAGAAATGAAGGTAGCTACACAACCCACTGACAAATCTGGTGCATTACACTTGACATTTTTTTGTTCATTTGCAAAATACTGCTGATATGGGGATTGTTCATTTGTTACTGAAAAAACAACTGGGGTATGAGAAGGGGAAAAAAAAAGGGTTTGCAAAAAAACTGCTAAAACTGAAAGTATAAAGAACCTCTTTATGAAGCTAAATATGTCTACAAACTAACTATTTTAAAAATGCTATTGTTTTTGCATCTTACCTGCATAACAGCATTAAAAAAACACGTATTCCCTAAATTGTTTATTCCTTTAACAGGAATCAATGCACCATTTGCAGAGCCTTTTCCTTTCAATATCTCACTTGCTTCACTGTTTTCTTCATGAAGTCTTATGGTTTTTGAGGAGGAACCTAAAATTAAACAACAGATTAATATCATTGATGTCTGTACAGTTAGATATCTATCATTTAGAGTTTTACCATGAAATACTGCTTTCTTAAAAATATTATCTATTTGAACAGCTAGGTATAAAGTAATTAGTGCGAAAAAGGTAGCAAACAAGTTAGCTTTTTATTTAAAAAGAGAGGCTTTAATACTCAATATGTGACTTAAACAACACTATGCATGTAAGAAAAAAATAAATTGGTGCAATGTCTAATTACATCAGTGAATAAAAATAATTTTAAAATGTTTTTAAAATTGTCTTTAAAGTAAACCACATTAAAAAAAATTTATATTTGAACCTGAAAATATGACAACCTAAATTAAGGCTTAAACTTACCAAAATTAATAGAATTTCTTAATTTCAGCAAAACCTGTGCACATTTGATACCGAAGTTTTAAAAAAGTCAAACCACTGAAAAGGAGGAATTCTCTTCCTAAGCCCTTGGAGCCATAATTTGTTGAAGTGCTAAACCAGCTTTTAACAGCAATAGCAACCTCTGTAGCTGCCAAGGAAGTATTTTCTTCATTTCAGTTTATCTTATTAATTCAGTTCACTGTTAGGAAGCAAGTGAAACTTGTAAACCAATAAAGCATTTTTTCTCTCCTAACTCATGAATAAAAATGATGTAGAAGGGCTGTGATGTACTAGCTCTAAAATACTGAAGGCCAGGAAGATCAGAAACAATCAGTTCAATCCACTAACTACAGACAATACTTTCTTTGTCTAATAAATCGGTTACTTTTAAATAGTCTTTCCCTTTGTGTATCCCTAATATATCCATATTATTTTAAATGGTTTTATTTAAAGTGTTTTGTGCACTTCAATTCCAATTTTCATTCAAATGCAGCTTAATGCAATTTGGGAGTAAAATGTCAATAATATACTATAACATAAAAACTAAAAAATGGAATAAATAAACATGAAGCAATATAGGTGGTTCAATGTGAACAGCCAGAGTATATCTTTCTGTTTAGTAAAAAGCAGTACTAAACCATACCTGCTGAGGAAAATGAATTAAAGTACAAGAGCACTTTTTAAAATCAAGACCTCCTGATTGCTGATTTAAATCATGTTTTATATCACCAGTTTAAACCTTTCTGGTTTAAATCAGTACACCATATGAATCATCAAAAATAATAGCCGTAAGCATAAGATACTAGTTTGTTAAAGCCATATGTATTTTTATTATATATATGCACAGTCCATAGACTATTAGGGTACTAGTCTCCAACAGAAAGTACTGATACATGTCCAGATTTTCCAAATACTTTTCCACTTAATTAACTTAAAGCACAGGAACCTTCCAACTCACTTCAGTGGGCCTACTAATATGTAAGCAGATGTAGAAGTATTTGTAGATTGGAGCTGTTACCCTGTACCCTATTTTCAGCCAATTCAATCCAGCCACAGGTTCAATTTATTATTCATTTTTGCACATTGTGCAAGTATTTAACTTCTTTTGCACTTTTGCACATTGGTGTGCCCAGTTGGTTCCATTGTCCAAATTGGTTTTATTAACTGAGGTTGTACAAAGGTCCAAGATGCTATTTTGGATTTCTGATGAGCAAGAATCCTGGCTTTCTGTTTAAAAAATCACAAATTCTGTGACAAAAGCGCAGGTTCTCCGATTAAAACCCCAAAATCCATGATTAAAATGAAACACCAGTATGTGTGTATTCAAATGTGGGTGCATTACATAGACACTAGAAAGTAGTAACTACTCAGCTTTTTTAGAGCATTTGAAGGCAGACAAGCAAAAACTTCCACCTGAGTATTGCTAGTCTCTCTAAATTATTGTACTTTGTTCAAACTGGCTTGTAACAACCCATTCAACAGCTGGATATGAGTTGTCATCTGTTTTCCCAGATGACATGTCTACTCCCTCCCTTCACTTCCCAATGCGGCAGAAGATCTGTTAAGCAAAACTCAGATGTATAAGATACTGCTATTTGTTTTAACGTAACAAAAAAGACACAAAAGCTTTAATAACCATAATGGAGTATGCTACCAGTGCAGCGTTCTTGTATTTTCCTGTTTGCCTTATTACTTAAATAGAGAAGGGGCAGTGAAGTTAGATAGTCATTAACTTGTAGCCTAGAGGAAATGAAGAGACTTGAGATACACTATTTTAGCCTAGAATTGTACTAGCAACTTTCATATTGTCACAATTGCTGTACTAAATATGAGCATTACTGACATCTGCAGTGTTTTAAGTATTGATTAACAATGCACATCAATGTAAATGAGTTATGGACTTAATAGATGCCAAGAACTGCGATGCTACAATCTACGTCTTGACATATGAGTTCATATATTTGTCTTAATGAGTTATACAGTGAAGTCTCATTAAAGTGTTCTTGAGAAATAACTAACAGACCTATTTATGTTAATGAAATGTTCATGCCAAAAGGTTGTTTTATGTACACTCCTTGGTACTTTCTTGCTTATAAGATGGAAAAATATAATTAAATTTAGAGTAGAGGCAATTTAAAACATATATTGTGGCTGACAACAAGGCTTTGACACTATTTGTATGCTCCCCATAACTCTACGAAGGCAAAATTATTTTTCAAGAAATATCTGAGTGGGACTAAATGCAGTTAGAGACACCTGCCATTTGAAAATATTTCTTAAAATACTCTCAAAGATACAGTCTGCAACCTTGAAACATTCTATATTTCAGTAGTGTAGAAACTTCAGACAGTACACGGATACAGCAAAGATCACTTTTAAAAATACAGCAAAAAAGACAAATGGTTTTGGAGTCCATCATAACTAAAATTGACTCTCACAAACGAGCTACACTTGCAGCAATACCTTCTCACTGACATGCTTACAAAGTACATGCCACAGCATCTGATACTGCTCCATACATATAAAATATCCTAAAGCAAAAAAATCTTGACAAGAGAAAAATATCTTCAAACACCTCACAAATTGAAGACATTGTTCAGTTTTGAAAAGTTAGTATAATCGTTGTATCCCACCCCCACCCACTTATAAAAGTATACCGTATGTAGAAAGAAGTGATGGCTAAATAGAAAAAAGCCAAAACTGTGTAAGTAATTTGTGTATCGGTATACCACAGTTGTTGCATTTATCCATCGGCATTCAAAAACATCTGGGACAGCATCTTAAAGTAAACAATGTTCACAAGGCCATCTGGACAAAACTGCAGGCAAAAATTAAAGCATAAGCATATGGAAAAGCAGATTTTTCTCTTCCCTTTAGCAGTACAGGACGACAAATGTCAAACCTAGATCTGTCCACGCTTCACTGTGCTATGCTTTGCAGCACCACCTGGCTCTCCTTGCACAGCCACCAAATATGGACAGCACTGCCGCAGCAGACCATATCTGCAGGGCAAACTCAATGAACGCATTTCACTTCATGGTTAAATGGCAGCTTCACACAAGTAGCAAGGTTCTGCTGAAACTCATGTATACATTTTTTAAAAGGCAGGAACAAAAGTGGCCAGTTTTGTTTTAGGCCACAAACGCGTAAAGATAAAATACAGGGAAAGAAAATTATGCAGGTGACTATCATATATTTACAAGGGTTACAAATGTAACCAATAAATCAATAAAAGTTGCATGCATTTCACTACTAATCTATCCAAAAAAATCCTTTTTTCTCCTGAGATATTTTAAATACTTTTTGATTTGTATTGATTTCTCAATGACATTTTATTTAAAAAACAAACCAAACTTTTATTGAAAAAAAATCTCAACACGCCTGGAGGCTTACCACACTTTCAGTACAGGCATCACCCCTAATCTAGTTCATTTTCTGTGGCTAAGACAGCATGGTTTTACACCTGCAGAATCTACAGCTTTAAAGGTTCAGTGATTAATACTTCAGTACTCGAGAGTCTCAAGGTCAGCAATAAATGGGAGTTAGACGCTGCTAGGCTGGTAAGACTGGATATGTTTGGTGGGCACGTGAAGAGCTGGTCAGTCAGCCTCCAGCCAACTTAATGTGACACTGGTAAGGACTGAGAGAGCTGACAGTTAACAGTTCTATAAACTTGAGTTAGGCGGCTCTACTGAAAAATAACCCAAGGCTAAATGTACAATAGGTCCTTCCCATTCAAAAAGGTACTTGAGTACAAAAGCTGTTTTATAAACTATCCTTGTTCCAATGTGACAAATATTTAAATTCATCTTTTAGGAAAGAAAAGTAACTAAATCTTGCAGATTCTTTCTGCACAACATCTCTGAGATACAGGTTTTCCTAACTACCCACTTAGCTAAAACTCTCATCCAGTTTCTCATAGGCTGTAAATAGATGTCTCTTTTGATGACGGCCTGATTCTCTGGGATTTGACCTGGACCAGAACAGGCACAGCCCAGTCATTTACACTAGCGGCCCTTCCAAGTTGCATAGCTACTCCTCCATCAGAAGGGCACACAGCCTGACCAGCCTGTCCCAGAAAAAAGCACAGTGACATTACAGACACATACAGTGATGTCTCAGGAAAAGGCATTAGCATATATTATACCGCATACTTTAGAGGGACTTGAAGCAGGACAGTGAACTTGTATGCCTTTAGGGTGCCAGGAAAAAAGGTTTTCTTCTAGGGCAAACATGACATCTATTAATTTCCCTAATCCCACATCTCAGTGCAACATCCTTTTCTCTGACCTTGAAAAACACTGTCTTGTCCCACTACTATCCATCCAGAAAGCTGTTGTAAGGAGTTTTCCTAGGTTGTCATTTTGACCCTCTCTCTCATTCCCCTCTTTCCCTATCACCCATCTCATTCAGATTGGAGATCAACACACATCCCATACCAACTTAAAACCATCACTTTCAAACAAGCTCATTCCTTCCTTCTCCCATGCTGCCCTTCACACTCTGAAGAAGCTTTTGTCAAGTTCCATAAAACTATCACCCTATCTTCATATCCCAGATTAAAATTTGTCTCTGTCCTGATGTCTATAGAAAACTTGACAACAGTTATGAGGCAGATGTACTCTGATTCACATCCATCATGCAAACTGATACTATCAGAGTGGGTTTAATTTAAATTAAATCAGTTAAAATCATGATTTAAATCACCATTTAAATCACTGGTCAGGAAGCCTCGACTTTTCTAAAACAAAAAGTGCATTCTTGTTGTTTGATATCCTTAATCACTTAACTTCTTGAAACTTTGCACTTTTAGAGGGAGATAAGGGCTTGACCCTGTGTACACAAACTTGCAGAGAGACAAGAGGGCTGATAGGTAGGTAATCACTCAGGTCTGTTATTTCTCATCTCCATATACTGCTGTTAATAAGGATGTTATCGCTGGAGACACAAATCCACAGTCTGAAAACAAACTAAGCATCACAGAGATGCTTAATGGGCTCTTCTAGACTGAGTCCCATTGGATAAAGTGGTTTTCTTTAATCTTTACTAATCTATAAAGGAGCCTCTGGGAACCCCATGAGATTGGGCCCCTAATACAGTCCATGGCCTGTTGTGACTTATTTAATACTTTTCTAAAACAGTTACAGGAATATATTATCTCAAACAGTATATAATTATATGTTATAATCCCTATTCCATGAAGATATATTTGAGTTTTAACACATCTTAAATTAAAACTATCTTTATATGGGTTTATTGTTTTTTAAAAAGCATTTTAAAAAAATCAAAAAAATGATTTAAATAAAAAATCTGATTTTTTTAATTTTATTTTTAAATCACTGATTTTTATCCATCCTGGATACTATCCTACTATTTCCCTGTGCTCCTCTATTTGTCTTTACTATTTCTAATCTTGTTAGATAAGCTCTCAGGAGCAAGGAGCATCTTTTTTCCCCCGTTTGTACAGTGCCTGCGCAATGGGGACCTGCTCGGTGACAAGTGCTCTGAGACATTAGGCAATACAAATAATAATTCAGATTGTGTAGTGGGTTAAAAATGACTAGTCCAAAGGTTAAGGAACAATGTAACTCTGAAGTACTGACTTGCACTAGAGGCTCAAAAGATTTACCATAGCTTCTGTATCAATTTATTTTGATTATATTTCAAATACTTGCAATTTGCACATGCTTCTACAATTTTCTTGCTGAAACAGAAATGTACCTGGAAGTGCAGATGGTATGCAAGCAGAAACATAAATGACATTCAATTCTTCCTTCAGCTTGGGGAGTAAACATTTTTGTTTATCTTTTCAATACATTTTTTTAAAATTAAAAATGAGTGTTCCAGGAATATGCACTCTTATTCCAAGGTCAAGCCTTTTCTATTGAATCTACCTCTGGTACTTCAGCTGAAGGCCTTCATGGTAAAAGCAAGGTTAATAGATTTCCTTTCTTTTACAAAGTTCTCATCATGCTGCATTATGAAATGCTACTAAATTGTCTGGCGTTCCCTTTTATTTTAAAAAAGGAAATAAAACTAGTTTTCAATGTTGCACAATCAGGAAAACCTAACCCTTAGAAAAAAGAAACTGTTCTCTTCTGAAATGGTTGCTAATTTTATGTTTTAAAAGACTAATTTTTCTTTCAGCACTGTAAGAATGTAAGGAATAAAGAATACAAACTACAGATTTGTTCTGTTATAAACTGATAATTATGTCTGGTTCTTTCACATTGTACAGCTATTCAATCACCAATTTTGATCCTCTACATTCAGATTATGTGCACTGTTCCTCACTAGCAAACTACAGCAGGAAGGGGAAAGAGAAACAACTGAGAAACCAAATCATTCTTCAGGGGGCTGTTTGTAACAGCAACTCCAGGAAAAAATCCTATTGATTCCACTCTCATTTCTTTACAAAATGTAATCTGTTTGCATAATCCATGGTGCTCCCCCTGTGACAGATAAGTACTTGTCAAACTGAAATTCAGGCCAACAGAAAAATATTTTTTTTGAAAAGACACATTTAGCATCTTTTCCAAAGCAGATCAACACCCTGCATTACTCTCACTCTACATGCTGAATTATGCATATTACAAATCAGCTGAAAAGCTATCATTAAAAAATGTTTAATATTGTTCAGCATAAAACTACCAGCAGTAAAGGTACATACACAAATGTGGAAAATGGATAATTATTCATAAGTCTTATTTTTCTCTACAGCTTAATACAAACTACTCATGTAAGGATTTTAGGTTTTGGTTTTCCCATCTATTACAAAAGCTGTACTGCATTGATTGTATCTGCTAAAATTAAAATCAAGCTCTCAATTTCCACCCACTTGGAAACTACTTCAGTAGAGCAGGAAAGCTGATTTCATCAGGCAAAAACCCAAATCCACTGCTTGGCCTCCCCAGCACTGGCTGCAACTGTAAAGTCTGAGAACTAATTCTAACTTTTTTCTGTTCCCCTTGAAAGCCACACAAAGAACAATCGTCTGTGATAGATTCAACTTGCAACTGGTCCAAAAAAGAATTTCAAACATTGGAATCCATTTATATTACTGTTTTCTTCTTTCATTAGGGTGAATATACCGACTATTTATTTTCAGGCCCACAAGACTTTCTTTTAAACCACAAAATGAGCAAACACTCAGATAGCAGCATCTCAGCATGGCTTCTGTGTACTACATGTGCATTATGTTCATGTGAAGCTCACAAGTGTGCCATCCTGACAATGCTGCACCTGCCTTCCTGTGAAAATCATCCTGGCCTGCTAACCTTTTCCACAAAACAAATTTCTGGGTGGTACTCCCTAGAAAGCAATCTTGCTTTATTCTTCCATCTTGTGCCCAACATGACCTCTTAACCAAACAGACTTCTTTAAAGGGGAGGTGGGGGGAAGACAGTATGTGCGCGCGAGAGAAACATTGCTGGATACAGCAAACCATAGGATCAGATGCGAAAATCACACAGCTGCAAGCATTCTTTTGGGAACCCAGCACTGGGGTTCATCACAATTGCTTAATGTAATTACTGAAGTCAGTCATGTAGTAGTAATGTAATTTGCACATTTTTACAGCTGAAGTGAAGTTGAATCTTTATGAGAGACTGAGTAAAAAGCAGGGATCCTGCTGCCACACTATTCCACCACATTAGTACCAAATGACAAGCATTTTGCTTTTGTTTACTCTCCAAGATGCATTCATTAGAAAAATCTATAAACCCTGCCTTGCAAATTTTAAAGTGTTTTACTTTAAATGGGTTTTTTAATCACAGAAAACTGGGAAAATCTAATATTATAAACATACTATTTTTGTTCAGATATCTCCATATAATTGATTATGAAGCACCATGCCACTCAGTTGTCAAGGAACAAAAGCACATTGATATTAGACTGTGAAGTCTGTTAGAACTGCCACATCACACTGTGAAAATTAAATGGCAGTGTTTCCCCACCTCAGTAAGCTTATTTACAGACAGGAAGAAACAGGGAAGGAAGGAAATGAAAAACACGATTCATCTGAAAATTTAAAAAACAGCAGGCTGCAAGTAGCAAGTACTGCAAGATTGCTCATGCTTATTCTATTAATAAATAAAATATTTATTTATCTATTGTTAAAATATTGTTAATGTTTTCAGATTACTTATTTAAAACCATTTTTCCTTGCCTTATACCTGAGGATTAAAATAAAAAAATAAAATATAAAATAAGAAATTTAAAAACTCCAGGCAAACAAGTCAAAAACCAACAGAGCTATTAGATAAGAATTCAAATCAGAGCAAGAGCTAAGGTGCAATTTAATATTTGAAAAGAAAAAAAAAGTCTTGGCTGTATCCACAAAAGAGAAGATTTATAATGTCTATATTTAATTATCATTATGTTTTATTTTTTATTTTTTGTATAACGTGAGCTGAACTGGATGTCAGTCAGGATCTCCAGCACTGTCTTTATGTTTTTGCTTTTCAACAGCAGCAAAGGTATATAACAGGGTTAGGCAACTGCTGGCACACGTGCCAATTAGTGGCACGTGGAGACATTTTCCTTGGCATGCCAGGTGGTGTGCAAATAAATTGTTCAAAAAAAATTTTTTTTCAAGTTGCTGCTCCAGCCTCTCCACAGCAGCCACAGGTCCCAGCAACAAGGCAGCAACGAGGGGCAGAACGAGGACAGCCCAAACAGGGATGCCGTCTGCGTTCTGCTAACCTCCCCTCCTGTCCCTGGGCTGCACCCACCAAGAATAAACCCTGGCCCCTGGAGAGGAGCTGCAGGAGGGTGAGGCCGGGGCCCAGGCAGGCGCTGCAGAGGGCCGCTATGCTGGGGACTCCCGGCCAGCTTGGCCTTGAGTGCTGTCAGCGACAGCTGTTCCTGGGGCCCGGGGGCCATGGCAGCTCCAGCCTGCTTGCTCTGTGCCTGGTACGCAGGGAGACCAAGCCTGGAGCTGGGAGCCTCCTGAGCCCAGCATCCTGCCCTGATGTCCCTTAGTGGGCAGGGTAGCTGCAGCTCATCCCCAGGGAGCTGCATGGGCCAAGTGGGGCCAGGCCAAGTCCCACTTTGGGTGTCACTGGACACCCTTGAGTGCCTTCTGTAGCCCAAGTCTGCAGAACCCCAGGGCAGCCCCCACTTCTCGCCCAGCCCCTACTCTTCTCCAGCTGCCACTTTCCCAGGCCAGCCAACCACTGCACCTCCCCCCACACCTGTTTTTCCCCATGCCACCCAGAGCCTACTCAGAGTGCCTTGGCACCCCGGTGCTGCCTCCGCCTGGGTGGGACAGGGCATCTGTCTGCCCAAGCCCCGGCCAGGTCCTCCCTCCCAGCCCTGGGCTTGGGTTCCTCCTGCTCCAAGACTGTCAGGGAGGCCTGAGCTCCCTGGCTCCGGTGGCTGCTGCTGGGGTGTCGCTGCCTCCCTCTCCCCTAGACCAGCGGGCCTGAGCCACAGCTGGTACCGGTGAGAGACCTGGGCATTGACGAACACATTCTTTTTCTTCTCTTTTCTTCTCTCTCTTTTTTCTCCCTTTATTTCTTTCTCTTTTTTCTCTCTTCTCTTCTCTCTCCCCCTTTTTTCTATTTCTTCTCTTTTTTCTCTTCACTTTTTCTTTCTTTCCTTCTCTCTTTTCATTTTTTCTTTCTTTACCTCTTTCTCTTTCTTTTTCTCTCTTCTCTTTTTCTTTCTCTTTCCCTCTCTCTCTCATTTTCTCTCCTTTCTCTCTTCCTCTTTTTTGTTTCTCTCTCTCTCTCTCATCACAACACAGTTAACTAAAAAAGAATACACAAGAACAAAGGTAGTATATGGAGTTTTATTTATTGTCACCAGATTTATAATGTTTAGAAAACCTGGTATTTACTGCAAAAAATATATATATTTGTTAACATCCTGCCATGTACCTCCCACCCCAGTTTTGTTCTTCTGGCATGCTGGCTCTCTGGCACCTTACAAGGAAAAAATTGTGGGGTTTTTGGCACTCCGGCCAAAAACGTTGCCTATCTCTGGTATATAGTAAGCTATTTTGAAAACTAAATTATTTTAGTGAAAGTACTAGTAGTTTTGACATTGAATTACATAAACATTTAATGAAAGACAAAAATTACTATAGCTAAAGGTACTGAATTATTTAGAAGTCTCCATTTTCACATAAGCAAAGTATGTATCATAAAGTCAGCAGTTTCCGCTAACCTCTTCCAACAACTATGCTAATTTACCAAAGTGAAACCACAGCTGTACCAACCAGGGACTCTTTCTTCTTCTTGCCACTTGGGACTCCATCTTTCAGTGTTGGGCACTCTTGTTCTGATTCAAAGTGCTTACTATATGCTGAACATAAGCATCTCTAGTCCCACTGACTTCATGGCACATGAACAGAAATAAGTATGCATTTGCTAGGCCAGGGCTGAGGAGTTGGCCACTTTGCAAGATCAATTCGTGTTATGCTATTTAAGATTTCAATTCTATAAACACTTTCATATGATTTTAGGATTAAGCAGGTGAATGATCTAATTGTGTAGCAAAACCCCCAGTTTTTTTTAAATTATTATTTTAAAATACATTCCCTTCCCTTCCCCAACCATTTCTGACTTTCTCTCTTCCCTCTCTATCCCTTATAAGTGATTACAAGTAGTACTAGGTAAACTAAGATAAGTTCTTATACGTCCGTATAGTAACAAGCCCCTTTTATATTGTAAATAGTGTTCTATTATGTTTGTATTGCTTTTTACTGTTTTATATTAAATTTATATGATTTAGGCCTGTGTCTGTAAAGTAACGTCAAGTTTCCATTTTGTATGTCAAGCCTCAATCTTGAGTCTTCTGCCCGGGTATAACCTATTGTATAGTATGTTGTAACTATGAGTAATGTCTAACCAGTCAGTGTAAATTGGTTCCTGAATGAATGGGAATGAATGAGGGTGCTTGAGGTACAATGGTAGCAGGCCTCTACTGATTGAACAACTCAAGGCCCGGACCATCAATTCAACGACCAGACCATTGCCTTGCATTGACTCACCCAGGAATCACAGACCTCACCCAGGAACAGAGACAAGACCCAGCATTTGAAAGATAAAGAACCTACAGGAACCCAACATTTGGAAGACAAAGACCCTACAGAATCCAGCAATCTCACCACACAATGAAGACACCTGGATCTGCACGTATGCATCTGAGCAGGACTGTCCTTGCCTGGACATGTCCTTCCCATAGGAGACACAGGTAGCCCACCCCTATAAATGGGGTGGTAGAGTGTGATCTCTTTGGGATGCCCTCTCCATCTGGACCAGCACTACACCATGTCACCTATCCACTCAGAGGCCCTGCTGGCGACTCTCTCTGGACAACACCTTGCTGGAGAAGACCCCAAATGGCCATTGAGAATCAACTCACAGCCCAGGATAGGTAGTTATCACCCACCTTCCTTCCCCAAGCAAAGGACTTGGACTCTGTTCCTACATACCTTGACTTCAATCCCTCCACCAAGCCTTTCCTCTCCTGCTACCGGTGTGCGTGTGTGCGTGCATGCATGTGGGTAGGTAGGTACCAATAACTTGCTGCAGGCTCCCAGCTAAATCCCCATCTCTGTGACCTCCCCCTGGGCTTCATTCCTCTCTGCCGTCTCTACCTCCCCCAGCTCCAGCTTTCTATCCCTCTCCACTGACCTCCTAGCCCTACTCTTTGGTCTCCCAGCTCTAGTCTGTGCTCCCTCCATTCCTGCTTGTCTCTCTCTGCCTCTGCCTTCTTCCTAATCTCTGTCTCTCTGCCTTCTCTCCCCCATCTTCCCTGTCTCTCTCTGTTCCCTGTTTGTGTCCCACCACCTCTGCCTTCTCCTCGATCCCTGTCTCTCTCTGCCTTCTCTCCCCGATCTCTCTCTCTCTGTTCCCATTCATGTCTCGCCGCCTCTGCCACCCTCTTCCTCCTCCTTGACCTCCTGGCTTTCCATTTGTGTCCCGCCGCCTTTGCCTTCTCCCTGATCTCTCTCCATTCCCACCTGTGTCTTGCCGCCTCTACCTTCTCCCTGATCCCTGTCTCTCTCTTCACTCCCTCCCCGATCTCTCCCTCCATTCTTCCTTGCGTCTGCTTTCTCTCCCCGATCTTTCCTGCCTCCCTCTCCGTTCTTTGGCTTGCCGTTGTGCCCCTTCACCTCTTTCTTCCCTGCCCTCTCCCCATCACCAGCTTCCCTGGTGTGCCTTGCCACCTCCGCCTTCTCCCTCATACCTCTCATAGCATCCCCCGATCTCATGGCTTGCCTCCACCGCCTCCAGCAGCTCCTCACTTTCTTCCCCCAGCACTCGCAGCCTCTCCCTGGCACCGGTGGCTCCCCCCACAGCCTCTCCCAGCACCCACAGCTTCCCCAACCTGGTTCCTGGCTCCCCAACCCAGTTTCCCCACAGCCTCTCCCCAGCACCCATGGCTTCCCTGGTTCCCCTGCAGCCTTTCCCGGCACCTGCAACTTCCCCAACCTGGTTCTCGGCTTCCCGACCCAGTTCCTGGCTCCCCAGCAACCTCTCCCGGGACCCGAAGCTTTCTCCCGGACACCCACAGCTTCCCTGACCCGGTTTCCGGCTCCCCGTACCTCCCAGCTTCCCAGCTCCCCCACAGTCTCTCCACTCTGGCTCCAGCCCTGGCTTCTGTGTCAGCTTCTCCCCAGCATTGCGCCTCTGCTCTGCAGCCTTTTGGCTTTTCCTTTTTTCAATTACCCCAATTAACCTTGAGTTACCCCAAGCCCCAGTGACCTCAAGTAACTTCAGGGAACACAGTAACCTCAAGGAACCCCAACCCCAAGTGACCCTGAGTAACCCCTGGGCACACTGACCCCGAGCAACTCTGGGGCACAGTGAACTCAAGTGACCCCAGCCCCAAGTGACCTCAAGTAACCCCAGGGCTACCTGACCTAGAGTAACCCCAGCACCAAGTTACCCAAATGCTCCCTAGTGTTAACACACAGCCACAAAAGTGTGTGTTTGTGTATGTGCATATAGTTTTGTATGAACCCATAGAGTGTTTGTGTGTGTGTATATATAATTTTGTATCACGCACTCCAGTCTAAAAGCGCAATATTGAGATCCCTAGTGTTGATCTGGCGCATGTCAAGTCAACAACTGAAGTTAGTCAGATTGTTCACATGTTCAAAGATAGACTTGTGCATAAATATTTGTAAGGTGCAGCTTATTTTTGCACACACAATACAATCATAACCAGCTTCACATCTTTACACTTCACTCACTTTAATACCTGCATCTCAGAGAACAACAACAAAACTTGATTTTCAGAACTCTGGATTAAGTAAGTAGTGTAAGAGTGATGTAGCCATGATGCTCCAAAAATTATGGCCAGGTACAGACATTACACATATAGTGGTGTAAGTGACTGGAAACTGGTCTAAACCTGTAACAGAACAGAAGTTCAGGGCACATTTGGTTTAAAAATGACAGAACACAATCTAAGATAGACCGGGATGGATGAAGTATCAGACTTAATCAAATATCTCTACCAGATTCCCTCTACTCAGAATAGGTCTCTGTCCTCCAGGATCCCAGAATGCTTTGTGGGCTCCCTGTTAACATGGCTCATTCCAGCATAGTGCTTAGCTAGCCACACCCCCAGGGTATATCAGAAGTGCCCACAAAGCCCCTCTGCATAGCTGCAGCTCCAGGCTCCAGGATCCAGCCTGGAGCAGGCAGGAGGTGGGGTGGGGGGGAACCAACAAGGCTTCCCTCATGGTCCACACAGCCTCAGCTCTGGCCATCACATAGTCCACAGCAGACAGTTAGGGCAGGGGACACATCATGGAGGCTTCCCTCATGGTCTGCACAGCCCTGGCTCCTGCCAGCATGCAGCCCAGAGCAGGTGGGGCAGGGGGTGGGAGCAGAGGGAGTTAACACAGAAGCATCCAAGTCCCTGGGCTGTGCCCCTACAGACACACCAGCCACTGAGCCCCGGAGAACTCCCACACTCTGGCACAGCCCCAGCCTTAGCTCCCAAACCCACCACGGGAACCACATGACCCCTCAGAATTATAGGAGAAATACCCTCATACACAAAATATCTGTAAAATATTCTCTACCATTAATTTAACTGTGTTCATGCCTAAGTTTTTATCTAAAGCACATGATGTTCAGTAATGCAGTGAAAATGAATGAAAAATAAAGATAACTGCTTCATAATGAATAAGCTCTGGGAGAGATGGGGGGAAGGACCCATGGGGCATGTGGCTGGAGCAAGTGAGAGGAGACTGAATGCCCAGACCACTCAACTGGCTGCCAACATCGGCAGGCATACCCCCAACCCATTGTCCTGTCACTGCAGACCCACCCCTATGCACAGTCCAAGGTTTGCAGGAAAGAGCCAGACCGAGTGCCCTTCATCGTAAGCTGCATGTGCCTCCATGTCCTGGTCTGCTTGCCATGGCATCCTGCTACCTGTGTTCAAGCACAGAAACCCAGGAGCTGTGGTGCATCTTTCCTGTCACCCTAAGCAACTCTCACTGGAGGCTGCAGGTCATCACGCACGCCCATGTGGACATGATATGGCACCAGGTCACAACAGCATGCCCCTTCATGACCCCAACCCAGCACCTGACCATTCTGTGTAGGTCCACCTACAACACTCTGTTCCCACCAAGTGTCCTGGGTGAGGCCACTGACTGTCACATGACTAATGAAGTTGAGGACACCCAGGACACCATAGACACTGGGATACTCTTGCACCCTCTGCAGACCATTGAAAGCCAGTTCTGGGCCCACACCACCAGCACCAACTGATGAGCACAGATCATCCTGGGCTCTTAGGACAACGAACCATGGGTCCAAACCTTCCACATGAGCAGAGCTACCTTCATGGACATCATTGCCTAGTTGGCCCCCCACATTGCTTGCTAGGATATCAGCATGTGACCATCCCTCACTCCAGAGAAGCAGATGGCCATTGTCATCATGAAGCTGGCCACCTCCAGCAGTTACTGCTAACTTCACCAACCAGTTTGTCATGGATAAGACCATGGCCAGAGTGGCCATCTGGGAAGTGTGCCTGGTCATCCAGGATGTCCTAGCCAACCATTTCCTTTGCCTTGTCAACTCGCAGGAGGTGGTCACCAACTTCTACCTCATGGACTTCCCCAACTCCATGGGGGCCATGGATGGCACACACACCCCCATCCTCTGCCCAGCCCAGGCCACCAAGGCATTTATCAAACACAAGGGCTACTTCTCTGTTGTTCTGCAGGGTGTCATCGACCACCAGGGCCTCTTCACCCACATCTTTGTTGGCTCATTAGGCAGTGCCCATGATACCTGTGTCCAGAGCCAACCTGAGCAGGGTGCAGGGCCTGAGGCAAATCAGCTCGTGCAGGGCCCCGCCCCCACACTGATCCTGTGTGCCCTGCATGTAAAGTAGCCACCGCTGGGGAGTAGCAAGCAATTGGACATGAAGCCAGTGGCAGCGACACAGAGTCACCATGGCCACTCTTCCCAGCTCTGTGGAGCCCTGCAAAGCACGGGGCCCAGGGCGGTCCCCCCGATTGCCCCCCCCCCCAAGGGACAGCCCTGCCTGTGTCTTCTGCAACTCCCTGCTGACGGAGAGGAGGTGCTACGCTCCTGGAATCCCCATTTCACCATCCATGACATCATCATTACTCCCCCCCTCCCCCCGTGTCGGGAACCTGATTTATCCCTCGTGCCCTGGCTGCTGAAGTCTTATGGGGGGGCAGCTGGATGGACAGAAGGAACATTTTAACTATTGCCTGAGCAAGTGCCACATGACAGTGGAATGTGCTCAGAGTTGACAAGGGGAACCTGACATGACTCATTGTCACTGCATGTGTCCTCCACAATATCTGAGAGACCTGGAGGGGGCGGGGCAAGTGGGAGATCTTCCATGAAGCCTTGGATGAGGAGACAAAGTGCACAGACTGAGCATGGCAGCTCAAGCATACATAGCACAGAGACAGGGAACAGTGTGAGCACCCTGCTGATGCTGGGTGTGCCAGCCTCCAACAGTGGCAGGCAGTCTAGATCTGCAAAGCCTTGGCCAACTATCTCCTCACCCTTAAAAACTGGGAGCCCTCCCCAGATGAGCAGGGCTGGAGAGATTTGAGGGCTTGTGCCCTAGCACCAAGTCATGGGTCCCCTGCCCCAGACTCCTTTGGCCCTGCGTCCTGGGCAGTGCTGCCCACAAGCCAGGCTACCTGGCCTCCCTTCCCCTTCCCCTGCTCAACTCTCCCCAGAGGCACACACTGGGGTGCAAGGTACACGAGGAAGCAATGTGTTTCAGGTTAATATGTAGCAGATGCTAAACTTTTCTTGTGTTTAATAAAGAAAACCTACTGAATGTTGCCCGTGGCAGGACTTGTTCCATCTTCCAAATTAACACAAACCAGCAAACCTTTGGAGGGGGAGGAAGAGGTCTGAAAAAAGTGAGAAAGAACCTGGAAGGGGCGGTTGGGATGATTATCAGAGGGTCACTTACAGCTGCACCTGGCCCCCCCCTGCAGTGGGAAAAACAGTGGCAGGCAGTAGGTGATGTGGGGGCAGGCAGTGGAGGAAGAAGCCAGTAGGGTGAGGAAAGCAACCTAACCCCTGCCACTTGCCCCTTGACACCTTCCCCGCTGCCCACCCACCTTGTGCCTGTGGGCCCCTGCTCCCCTCCATAGGGCCTGCCCCACCCCTACCCACCACACCACCACTTACAGTATGGCTCTGGCAGGGCTCCGGCCCTGCTCCACCTTGGGACACAGAGCACGTACTTGCTCTGGCCCCAGCTTGACAACACACCAGTTGCTGCTGCAGTAGCAGCAGTTCTGGTTGGGCTTTGCAAAGGGAGCCCGGGCTGGAGCTGCTGCCAATGCTGCTATTACTGCTGCTACTGGGCCAGGAAAGGGACAAAGCAGCCACATGTGGTGGAGGGCAGGGGGCAGAGGCAATGCGGGGGGGGGAGGGCAGATGGGTGAATAAAGGCAACAGAGGGGCAGGCACCAGCTGCAACTCCAACCCGTACTCCAACCCGAAAATGAAAGAGTTGATAAACATTTTTAAAATATACCTCCATTTTTTCAGCTAAAATTATTCACTAATTCACCCCAAATTCTTAAATACTTTTATCCCCCCAAATTCCATTTTTCAGTGAACTTAGCACGCTTGAAAAAAATTCAGCCAGCTCTACTATGAATTTCTGGCCCTTTAAAAAGGTATAATCGGGACTACCTTAAGCTAACAAACATCAACATTTTGAAAGTCAAATGGGAATCTTGGTTGTTCCGTTTATGGTCTCTCAAAGGAAACCAACTGAAGAGAAAGTAAATAGGAACTTATTATTCACTCTTTCTGACCATACAAGGGCTAGGGGGTCACAAAATGAACCTAGTAGATAGTAAGTTAAAAACTAACAAAAGGAAGTCCTTTTTCATATTGTGTGCAATTCAAGTGTGGAACTCATTGCCACCAGATGTTGTGGAAACTCATAGTTTAACTAGATTTTAGAAAAAGGATTAGACAAATTCTTGGAAGAAAGGTGCATCAGTACTGAGCATGAGAGTTAGGGGCACAGCCTCCGAATTCAGAACTACCTGGACCTTAAATGCTGGAGGCTACAAGTGGGAGAGGAACTATAGAAAGAACTCCAGTCATATACTGTCCACTCTCCCTTTCAGCATTCACTCTGCCACTGTGTGACACAGGCCTTTTGATGTGCCGTTCCACAACATGGGCCAAAGCCTAACAAGTACAGCTATAAGTCCCTCTTGATGAGGGAGGCTGCTAAGGGCACATCACTGATCTCTTGGGACAAATACAAAACAAAAAAGGGACAGGAGTGAAAGTCAAAAGCTCAAAATGAGTGCACCAAGGGGGCACACTGAGCAGAGTAGACTGGCAAGTGCCCACTGGCCCTTGAATCAATCCAAGGAGCCAGGGGGCACCGCCCAGTGAAACTCTGCCCAAATGCATTAATGGACATGGGATAGGAAAACAGACCCACAGTCCCTATGGGTCTCCCCACTGTGCGACACAAGATATCAGGCAGGATGGACCTATAGTCTGACCCAGTTAATGGCAGATGTTATTCATGTTCTTAACTGTCAGAAAGTACAAACCTACTCTCAAACCTCCAAATTTCTCAAAAGTATTTCAAATCGAGAACATGATATCTTTGGCATCCAGAATCACCAGTCATTCCTGAAATTCTTAGCCAAAATTGGTAAAACAAGCATTTCTGAAACAAACTGAATTAATTTCCATTAAATTACTTGAAATAAATATTACAGTATTAAAATAAAAATATGTAATCAAAATACCACAGCAGTTCACAAGGACAGTGGTTCTCAACTTTTTTAGACTTCACACACCCATTCATAGGCCAGGCATTCCTCACTTGACTCGTGCCCCACTAGGAAAATGCCAGCTCCTGGTTTCCACTCATTTTTTGACTACGGAAAAACAGTACAGCAGTTCTTCTGTTGCAAAGAAATCAGAAAGACCACAATAGTTCACAATGCTTTTAATACTATGGATTTCTCTTTGAAATCTCTGGGTTTATCCTATGAATCATGTTTGCACATCTGCTAGAGATAAGATTGTTTGGCACTCTGTGGAAAAATCACTGCACTAGGACAAAAGAAACTGAAAGTGAAAGTATAAATAATAATGAGATGGAATACTCTATTTTCTTTCTTCCAAATCAGAGAAATGCAAAAAAGTAAAATCATGATGAAGGTTTACATTCTTAAAATGTAATAACTAGGGTGCAATCTGTAACTGAGGTAAAATTTGCTTTCTAAAAGCATGGATTTTTGCTTTCTAAAACCTCAAGTTTCAAACCTAAGGCCATCACAGGTTTCTAGCTAAAAAGTGTATAGTAATCATTAAAACTAGCAGAATTTAGGGTGCGTAGTGGGGAGCATAGAGTTGCTCTTCATTAAGAGTACAAAATTCCAATCCTATCTCTAACCACCTTATACAGCTATTCTCTGCTGGAAATGCACAATGAAATGCATTTACGTGTTCTCCCCACCCCACCAACAAAGTCATACTTCTATGATATAAAATACAGCCCCAACACATTGAAATGCTGCAGCCAAGCCTTGTGTTAGTCCTTGCATTATTCATCCCTGTTTTCAAAAGAAACTAGTGAGGGCCAATTATCCTATTATCTCCATTATATAGGTACAATGAGGAAGAGACCTTAACTACCTTCTTATGTCCCAACCCTGGTAACTGTTAGCAAAAGTAAGCATTATCTCAGCTAAGTTCACATGAGTCAATGAATCAAAAGCACTATATACAAACAAATGCTAACAAGTATTTAAAGACATGATTGTACAAATACATGTAACAGCACAAATTAAAGTTGATTTGCATTACAAAAACTCAGCCAATTAGTGATGAATTTCAATAAGATAGTCAATTTACCAAGTACTTTCATCTATCTTCCCCCAGTACTAAAGTAACATTGTCTTCATCACAAACTAACATATAGATTTCTAAAGGTGGAATTTTAGGAAATTCCCTCCAGTGCCCAAAGTATTTTTTTTCAAAAGCAATAACATTTCTAGAAACAAAATAGCGTGTTTAGAAACAACTGAGAGACATTTTTTTGTGCAAGACCACCAGCTGTGTTTTACAACATTCTTTGTCTGCCACCTTCATTAATATGAACCAGAATTTAAAAATGTTCTTTCTAAAACACAGCAGCAATTACAGATCTTTCTGCATAAAGACTGTTGTAACTTACTAGGTTCAGTCCTGGAAACATGCTTTTGAAGAAAGTCAACTATCTGAGCCAAAACCTTCTTGTTGCAATGGGTAGACAGCTCTTCATCACATTCATAACACCTGAACAAACAAGCAAAGGAAACGGATTAGAATCAGAAAATGTGAGTTAATTTCCCAGATCTAACAAACTTAAGCAAACCATTCAATCTTATCATTTCAGTTCCCTAGCTGTAAGGAGATACCGACAAGCAAAAGTGCAGTATATACCAATGAGTATTAACTTCTCTTCTCTCACTGTCTGATATCTTGTCTAGTTAGCCTCTAATCCTGCGGTCACACCTGGGCAATTTTACTACATAAATAGAACCAATCAAAATCAATGAACCTGCTCACATGCAGAATTATATACATTGTAAATACAGTGATCCCAAAAATTATGAGCTCTGAGGCATGGAGTTCTCTTTCATATTTTCAGAATGTGCTGTATGTGGATTCAAGTATTTGCAACCCTCATGCTGGGATAGAAAAGTTACTCTTCCACTGTCGCCGTTGCCTCTTAATACCATACTTTGCAACTTTTGCTTATCACCAGTGACCCAGAAAGAATTATTTTTCCTCTTTCATGAACACTTTTTTGACTTCTGGAGTTTTATTCCACTGCCCCATAATTAGTGGATGCTGGCCAGAGCCAGTAAACTGGGGGTTTTGACTGGGTTGACTGGTCTCCCTGAAAATACTTAGAAACTTCAGAAGTTCCTGGCTACAGGATCTTACTTTTCTGCTCACGGACACATCAATCACCAAACCTGAGGTCGAGAAGGAATTTTTCTCTCTGGTGAGCACGCGTGTGTGTATACATGGGCATGCATAGATGAAATGGGACACAGGTTGCAGTCATATTAGTGTACAGCCAAAAGAAATCAGAACTTGTGGCAGAGATTATATCTTTTGTTAGACCAACTAGTTTCATAGTTGGTAGAGTTGGAAGGGACCTGAGCAGATCATCAAAACTGACCCCCTGCCATGGCAGGAAAAAGTACTGGGGTCAAACAACCCCAGCAAGGTGTTCATCTAGCCTCCTCTTAAAGACCCCCAGG
>NW_017729026.1:40623030-40623436 GCF_001723915.1 Gavialis gangeticus | reverse complement strand
CCACAAGATCCCCCCTCAGCCTTCTCTTGTGGAGGCTGAACAGGTTCAGGTCCCTTAGCCTCTCCTTGTAGGGCCTGCCCTGCTGCCCCCGATCATGCGAGTGGCTCTCCTCTGGACCCTCTCCATGTTGTCCACATCCCTCTTGAAGTGCGGCATCCAGGACTCGCAGTATTCCAGCTGCGGCCTGACCAGTGTCACATAGAGGGGGAGGATCACCTCCCTGGACCTGCTTGAGATGCATCTGTGGATGCATGACAAGGTACGGCTGGTCTTCCTGACTGCATCCCCACACAGCTGGCCCATGTCATCCTGGCATCAATGATGGCTCCAAGATCCTTTTCTGCCTCTGCACTGACAAGAAGGGAGTTCCCCAACCTGTAGGTATGGTGCTGGTTCTTCCTCCCCA
>NW_017729026.1:40586301-40617606 GCF_001723915.1 Gavialis gangeticus | reverse complement strand
CACCCTTTCATTTGATCTAATTCTAGCATACCCAAAATGAATACCATGCCTTTACAGAGGACGAGGGAGAGATGCACAGAAAAATTCACAATGCCCAGTCTAAGGATTTTCCATAGGAAATCCTTGGCTACCCAACCCCTGACAGAGCTGGGGTACTGCAGGCCCCTGGCATCAATGCAAAGTCTATGCAGTTCTGTCTTTTTCCTTTCCAGTTGTAATTTAAGCTCTTGTTCCCTAAAGCCCAGAGTAACCTGAGCTTACATATCCTGGGATGACCTATCTAAGGCTAGGAACAGATGTTGCATTTGTCTTGGGACAAGTTGTGCACCTGTATTTGTCCCAGAACAGAAACATCCCGGGATTGACATGTATTGTACATCCCCCTTCCAGCCAGGGTTTAGTGAGCGGCTGAATGCACTGCTGCTTTCCTGCCGTTGATTCAACAGCCATTCAAACACACGTTGCAATGTTCAAAGACAAACTTAGCACTTCTTATCCCATGTACCTTTTACCTTAGGACAACAGTTTTGTAGATGTCTGAATGATTGCACTTTGTCCTGGGTCAAATGCAACATCTGTTTGTAGCCCAACTGGCCGTCTTCTTTGAAGCGGTGGCTGCCTGAAAGACTATTTAAATCTCTGACTAGTGGCCAGACTTTTCCCTTGCTCAACTGGAGTCTGAGATTGATGATCTTTAGTGTTTGATGTAAAATGAATGATTTTGGATTCAGTTTTGTTTAATCCGCTACCCCCTTCCTTCCCTTCTTTGCACTGGATGGTGACTTGCAGCAGGTGATGATCACCAGCATGGATTGGTGGCATGGAGCTGCTTCCCTCCACTGTGAAGTCTGCTGCTCTGCAGCATCTGCACCCTTACTGCAGGGCGGTTGAGTATCTGTGGCCAAGGTGAGTGCAGGCAGCTGGCTGCTGATGGGCAAGGCAGCTGAGAGGCAGAGACTTCCAACCCATAGCCATGGCCAGCAAAAGGCTGCCAACCCCTAATCTAAGTGGTTGGCATCCTTTCTTGTGGCAATATGGGGGACATTACAAAACTCTATTCTGTGTGCAAGTCAAACTATATATCTGCAAAAAAAATTCTTTATTTGCAAGCTTTCAGGGACACACACCCTTCCTCAGGCATAGGAGAATGAAAGATTATAAAATTTCTCCTAGGTGGAAATGAGAATTTGTATTTCATAGGAGAGCTGAAAATGTTATAAGATCTCCTGGTTGGAATAGTTCATACCTACTGTATGCAAACACTGTTTTACAAAAGATATAACAATATCCATGCTTTCATCCATTTCCATTTTGTCTATTTTCTGCCCCAACAAAACAAAGCAAAAAACCTCCCCTTAAATAGTATTTTCAATGTTACTTTCCTTTATCATTGTAAATGACTCATGTCAAATCTTAGTACTGCTAGTTTCATACTTAAATTGGGGAAAAGGGAAAAACTACTTGATTATTGTTAAAGGTTATATTCACATATCTTATGTCAGAGGTTCTCATGCCTTTTCATTTATGTGCATTACATTCTGGTAGCAAAACTGTCTCATGGACTTATTTCACCTTTACCTTAATTTTCACAACAAAACATTTAATAGATAACCAAAGCAATTACTAACATAGAAAATGTATATTCTGGTAGAAATCTATGTATTTATTTACTTGCTGCTTTGAATTGAATTTAGAAGCTAGAAGCAAAAAAGAGAACAAACACTATGGCCAAGACCAGTCAGTTCCGCAGAGCTGTGTCTAAGCCAGAGGTCAGTAATCTCCAGCGTGCACGCTGGATCTGACCCATAAAGAGGTCTGAGCCAGCATGAAGGATTGGTGGCATGGAGCCGCTTCTCTCCACTGTGCAGCCTGCTGCTCTGCAGCATCTGTGCCCTTACTGCAGGGCGGTTGGGTATCTGTGGCCAAGGCGAGTGCAGGCAGCTGGCTGCTGATGGGCAAGGGAGCTGAGGGACAGAGACTTCCAACCCGTAGCCATGGCCAGCAAAAGGCTGCCAACCCCCAATCTAAGTGGTTGGTATCCTTTCTTGTGGCAATATGGGGGACATTACAAAACTCTATTCTGTGTGCAAGTCAAAGTAACAAGTAACCATTCCAGAAACATAATGTTCTAACCAATCTAATACAGAAAATTAATCAAGTTTAGTGTGATGCCGCTTACAATGAAGTGTGAATAGAGAACAAAATCTCTAATAGTAGATATGATTTAATGTAACTGGCCTGTTGTCTTTACTGCCTTTCATAAAAAAGACTAACACTTTTTCTTCTAGAACAGGGCTGTCCAACTGGCAGCCTCAAGCTGTGTGGCCCTGAAGGGTTAGTATGCAGCCCACAAGCTCCCACCTGTCCACCACTTCCCCCTGCTTCCCATTGCTTCTACCCTACTGGCTGGGAGAGGGCTGGAGAGTCCAAGCAGCCCATGAGCCCAGCTGCCCCCACTGCAGGGAGGTGGTGGGAGAGGGAGTGCTGTGTGTACAGAGGGGGGAGCTGGGCTGCCTGTGCTGCACAGTAGGGGAGAGTTGGGTGGAGTGCCTGCCTGCCTGTGTGGCATAAAGACCCCAGGTGTGCAGCCCTCGTAGCATGCAGCCCCCGACTACCCAGAACTCGGAAAGCCCTGTTTTAGAACAGTGGTAGCCAACCTACAGCATGGGTGCCTCAAATGACACATGTGGCCTTTATGTGTGTGGCATGTGGCAGACTGGAGGGAGGACTGGCAACACAGTGGTAGACAGGGTGAGAATCAGAAAGCAAAGCAGCAAGCTGGACAGGGAGCACAGAGAAGGAAGAGGAAGGAACAATAGATCAGGTAGGGACAATAGGGCTGGGAATAGAAAACAGAATAACAACTTGAGGAGAAGGGGATCATAGTGGCACTTGGGGAGGCTGAAGGGCTAATTTGTGACATGTGCCAAAAAGGTGGCCTTGGTGTTTCAGAAGAAGGCATGCAATGTATTTTTCCATCAGAAAAAAGCCATATCCTGAAGGGCTAACTAATGGTATGAAACTGGCAAGAAAAAGCTGCAATGTCCTCACTAGAAAAAGCATAAAGGGAAAAAAACTATTATTAAAATACTCCAGTTTAAATATCTGCATAGAGTTGCATTTATTACCTCTTTTTGATTCACCACTTAGCTATAATCTGACAGTATTATCAGGATCTTCCAGTTTTACAGGCTGGGCTCATAAACACACATTAATGGAACAGTGCTACATATACTCCATGCTGAAGAAATGTGCAGGTTGCAGAAGAATGCTGTACAATGGAAAGAGGTCCATTTTTGGTATGAAATGAAAAGCGGGAAGGAGGAAGAAAGAAAAGTAAGGTAGATCTCATTCCCATGAACCAAAGAGACTGGAACTGAATGTACTTTGTTTCTGACTGATCTCAGGAGCCTAAAGACCACTGCATAGTTCTGAGGACTAAAGGAGATACAAGAAAGAACTTCTAATCTTCAAAGACCCTTCCTTTTCTTCATACAGAATGATATGACATGTTTCTGAGAAGAAATTACACAGATAGCTATGATGAACAGCGTTTTATTTAAGCTGAAATGTTTATTTAACAGAGAAATGTATATCATTCAGATTTACATATACAAACACCCGCTACACAATCTTACCATATGATCCATGTGCTGAGATTTACCACAATGCAATGAGGCTCTGTGCGTGATGTCTGAAAGTGTTTCAGAGAATGCTGGTCTTCTGAGTTTTGACTGCAGCCCTGAAAATGGGAGCATGAAAAAAATATTATATCTCATGTATAAATTTGTTTTTCAAGAAAAGTACAGCTATTTCTTCAAAGCAAAGTTCTTTTGAATTCACTGACTGGCATCTGCATAGGAAAACAGTTTGCACTAAAGATCAAATCCATAACAGGACACAAAGGTTTGACAAAGCTCAGCAGTGTCATGCTAAACTTTTAGGCACCTAGGGAGAAGTAGTTAGCTATATTAGGCTGAAGTCAGATAGAAGGCAGAGTAGCAGCTTAGACTAATGAATTCAGAGAGGCATAAGCTCGTATAAGGAATAGCTTACAGATACTATGATGAAGAAGGAACCTGACAAAGTAAGCTGTCACTTATGAAAACTTATGCCTCGCTAAATTAGTCTGTAACAGTGGTGCTCAAACTTTTTGCCTGGCAGGTCGGAGGGGCAGTGCCCAGTCCATCCATGGGCTTGATCTGACTGGTGGTCCTGATCCAGTGCCTGAGGGGAACACAGAGAGGCCCCATCCTGTGTGCAGGGGGAGCTGGGGGGCAGCCCAGCCCAGATCCAGTCACATGGTGGGAAGAAACATGGCCCAGCTCTGATCCAGTGAGAGGAAGGGAGTATGGCCTGGCTCCTATCTGCCATTCAGGGCTTGGAAATTTGGCAGTGGGTGAGAGTGGTGACATTATTTGCCACTGCTTTCCTGGTGTCAAATTTCCCAATTCCATGAGGCAGATGCTATAACTCCACAAGCTACATTTAACCCGGGGGCTGGAGGTTGATCGTCCCTAGTCTATAAGATGACACTCTGCCTTGCCTTCTTTTAGGCACCTAGTTTCTGGAGTGGAATTCACAAACCCACATTAAGTGTCCACATTTTCTATCAATGCATGGAGACCCAGGTACTACAATGCTTTGGGGAAAAAAATTAAAAACAGCCAACACACCTAGCCTAGTAAGGAGGAAACTCCAAAAAATGGGTTGATCAGAAATCCCACCTGCCATAGACTTGGGGGCCTACCTAAAGCTCTGAACGTGAAACTAGAATGCATGACCTGGAACCCCATTTTAGTCATAGGAACCTAAATTATGTCTTTAAGTATGAACAACTGGATCACACTTTTCTTTCAAAGCATGGCTGCCAACGAGGAGGAGAAGTCCAATCTATGCATTAGAGTGCTTGCCTAGAAAGTTGGAGACCTAGATTCTATGTACTCCTCAGCCTAATCAGATTCAAAGAAAGCGACCAACTTCTAGGAGAGCGCTAGAGATCTGGATGAGATGTTGGCATTTCCCTCAGCATCCTCCTGTTGAAGTTGTGAAACTGGATAGAAGGAATGCAAATACAAATGGGAGAGAAAGACAGCGTGCATGCAAGAGAGCATAAAAGCAAGAGTAAGAGCACGTGCAAGAAGGAGCATGACTCTCTACGCCTGCGGACAGTTCCCTGAAAAGAAAGTCATGGGTTCCGATCCTTGCTTCCAGGTCTGGAGCATCTTGAATCCACCACTGAATAAAACAGTAAACACTGTTAGGAACAAGACCCAGGACATAGTTCTCCCCTGCCACCACAGGCTGCCATCATCACTAGCCTAGAGTCATGCTCCTTCTTGCTGGCTTCTGTTCTGGTCCCATGAAACTTAAATTCTCATTTAGAATTAGGAGGGCTGTAGACTGTCTCCACTCACCCTAATCCATTTCCTAGTGATTAGGGCACTATCCTGAAAGGTGAGAACTGTATGTTTGAACCCGCTCAAGCTAAGGAGGGATTTGAAAGTGGGTCTCCGTCTTCCAGGGAAATGTTCTAGCCATTAAGTTACCACATAAAATTTGGATACTACAACCACTGGCCATATTTTTTAATGAAACAGTTATGGCCGCTGTGTTTTGTGATAAATTCAATGCTGTTATAATGTATTAAACACACTCCAAACACACCTACTTGATCTGCCCCCTTAGTGACTTAGTCCCAGTGATGCCCACTCCATGAATCCCAAACAGATTTTGGTCCAAGGTAGATATCTAGACAGCCTGCTCAGCTAAGTTTTTGGATGCATACAGTAGAATAATTTTAGGTACCCAAGTAACTCTACTGACCAAAATGGAGGCCTACAGACTCTCTGGTGTCTACACAGGTAGATGGGGGTTTGCAAATCTCACTCAGAATTAGGGGCCCATATTCTATATTATTATTATTTAGGTTCACATCCTGCCCTAATCAGAAAGGCTCAAAGTAGCCTATATTCTTTCAATTGCCATATTTACTCAAATACAAGACAAAGTTTTTCCCCACAATCAGCATTGGGGGAAAATGTCCCTGGTCTTACATTCACATAAAAGAAAACCACATTAATGATACTGTCTATCTTTAAACTGCTGCTAAAAGCAGCTTGTGCTCAGCAACAGAAAGCAACCATGAAGTTGATTAAATACAGCTAACACTGACCATGACTATAAACTACAAGCTGATGGGAACCTACCATAAGGGTAAGTTAGTACAACTGATCTGAATAAAATATAGGCTTATGCCCATTAAGTGCAGTTCCCATCAGTGCCAACTCTTGTTCAAGTCATGGTGAGCCGTAACATTGACTACCAACTTCCTCTACTCCCATAGCTGAGCTGTGCCTTTCATTTCCATTGCCAGTTATTCCTGTTTCTTCACCAGCCTTAAATGTCTAGCATATGTCACCAAACAGGGTCCCAAACCATTCACCCAGAATCCATCTGTCATCCCTTCTCTAAGACTGTGGCATATGATTAGTATGGCCTGGCCCTCCATAAGGTGGATCCAGACCAGGTGGCTCTGCACCTCATTTACATATACATTTTTAGAGGATCCCAGGACTCATGACAAGAACACCCAGTTCTAGTCATGAGAGGGGAGCACATGGATCTTTTATGGGGGGTATCTGTAGTATATACACACATACTGAGCAGTGCTGAACTGTGGAGTCACCATGGTTTGAAATGCTGTTGACTATGCTGGGGGCCAGTACAATGAACTATATGGTAAAACATGAGCCTTTTAGCTTTAGACTAATATCATGCTATCATGCACTGTTTGTTCTATATATAATTAGGTAGCAAAGTGCTATTTAAAAGTGTGTTTATGGAATACCTGTGGTAAAATGTGCCAGTTTCAAAAAAGGTCAACTGTATCAATTCTGGATGAACTAAGTATATGGATACTAGATGCAAATTACTACAACTACATTTATTTCCCAATTTGCTCCATGCGTCCATGTGCTCAGGGAGTACTGGATCTCACAGTAAGGAGGTGGAGGAAGGGGCTGCAGGGGGAACAAGTTGATGCGGCAGAGGGCAAATTTATTTTTCCTGCTGTAGCAGTGGGAAAGGACAAATTTGAGACAAACCTCCAATAATGAAATGTTATACCTTGAAAATTACAGTGAATTTATACATTTAACATATACAAAATCTAATTACTGGGGGGTTGGCTTATAATCAGGGTCATCATATATTTGAGTAAATACAGTATTATAATCTTCACTAATACTCAAAACAGAAGGTACGTCCAGAAAGAACTATGATGCTCAAGTAAAAAGTATCAAAATCTTAAAATATAGTTTGTGTTTCTTCATTACACTAGCCAAATATAAGCAAAAAGCATTAGAAGATGATTTTGTGAATATTTTCTAAAAGACTGCCTAAACACACTTCTGAATTGGTACGTTTCAGATGTTGAAACAATTAATTCATTACTGGGAAGCAAATATGCTGATGTATGATGCTTCAATTATCAGGTTAAACAGTTGTGTTGTATCATGTCCAACACAGTTGTAACTCAGACATTAACTTTTCTCCTTTACTTGGACCTGAGTGGAACTCACAGGCATAGAGGTCTGCACTAGCACATCCTGATGCAGAATCAAAGTCTTAATGTATCAAAAGAGACTTATACAATAGATAGGAGAGTGAACCAGCAATCTTTCTGTGCCCTCTTGTCAGCTGAGAAGAGCAAGATTGAAGAAAGAAATAGCTATGGAGTACATGCAGACAAGGGGTAGAATCCTGAGCCTGTTGAAATCAATGGAGTTGTTGCATTAACTTCCCTGGCTCAGGATTTCACCCTGGGCCTAGAATACGCCCTTATCTTCTTTCGGACCAGGATGTGGGTGTTTGTTGTACTTGGCACCAAAACAGTAAGGGAATAGAGTCACTCCCCATTTCTCTTTACATTCTGACATCTTTTTCTTCTTAACTGAAGAAGGATTAATTTTCAACATGATTTGTGAAAAGATTTTCTTGTAAAACTTTCCATAAAATAATTATTTTTGCACATTTTTACTCCAAAAATCTCAAAAACACAACTTTGCCTCTGTCACCTTTCAGTCAAAGTAAGGAAGCATGCTGAGAAAAAACAACATAGGAACATTACATTAATTAAATCTATAACCTAGGGTGAGGGTATATGAACTATGCTTAGTAAAGAGTGTTTTACGTGTATTTTTTCTTCTTAAAGTCAGAAAGAAAACTTTACCTTAAATATCCATAACTGAGAACAGTTATTTAGGGTTTTTATGACCAAATAGTATACTTATAAGAAGAGATGAATGCCTTTTTTTATATATATTTAAACAGTTGAATTGTCTATTGAGCAAAAAGGAAATACCTAATTACAAAGGAACCTGTTACATACTGCACTGTGAGCTGCTCAAATGCTGACTGGTGTTAGCACTAGCTGAAGTATGGAGCAGTTGCACCTTAAGGTTAAAAACCTTCTCTGACTGCCCCCTACATATACAGCTGTGACTTGCCACTAGAAGGCTGGTGGCCAGGGGCCTGATGAATAGTACAGCTGTGAATTGCCACTACAGGACTGGTGAGCCAGGACAGGCTTCTATTCCTTCTCTAGGTGGGGGTGTGTGAGAGATGGGTTGGAGGGGTCAGAAACATGAACTTGGGAGGTGGAGAGTTAATAGAATGGGGTGGGTAATGAAATGGGAGGTGGAAAGGAAATGGGTGTAGAGGAAGGGAGGTAAAATGCAAGAAATCAGCCACTGAAGGTTACAATAAAAAGAAGTAAAAAAAGAATTTAAAAAGAAAGAGTAAGTAAATTAAAGAAGGTCTCATGTTTTAATATAGTGGGATTTGGAATTGGGGTATGGGGATGCTGGTTGTGCTTCCTGGGGTGGCTTGGAGGTGGGGACAGTGAGGGGAGGCATATTTTGGGGAGCTACTGCCTCTGTCCCAGAAAGAAGGCCTCAACTCATGGCAACCCAATATGGCCTCCTCCCTTGTTCCCCCCCCACACCTCTCAGAGACCCCCACTCCTAGATCTGTCTGTTTCTTGCAACCTGGATAGCTGCCATGTGCTCTGCACAGGGTTGTACTCCTGGGGGTGGGAAGGTCACACCCCTGGGGGAGGGAAGAGAGGTTGTGTTAGTGCCAGAACCACTCCCCTAGGCCATAGAGTTCATGAAATCATAGAAAGTTAGGGTTGGAAGGGACCTCAGAAGATCATCTAGTCCAACCCTCTGCTCAAGGCAGGACCAGCGCCAACTAGACAATCCCAGCCAAGGGTTTGTCTAGCCAGGCTTTGAAAACCTCCACGGATGGAGCTTCCACCACCATTCTGGGTAACCTGTTCCAGTGTTTTACTACTCTCTTAGTGAGAAAATTCTTCCTAATACTTAACCTAAACTTCCCTTGCTGTATCTTGAGACTGTTGTTCCTTGTTCTGTCATCGGCCAAGACTGAGAACAGTTTAATTCCATCCTCTTTTGAGCTTTCACATAGTTGAAGGCTGCTATTAAATCCCACCTCAGTCTTCTTACCCCACAGCTGATGACACCAAGCTGTGGGGTAAAGTGAATACACCGGCAAGCAGGGACCGCATCCAGGCAGACCTGGATAGGTTAGAGAAGTGGGTGGATCTGAACAGGATGCGGTTCAACAAGGACAAGTGCAGGGTGCTGCACCTGGGGAGAGGGAACCAGCATTATGGTTATAGGTTAGGGGCTGACCCTCTCAGCAGCACAGAGGCAGAGAGGGATCTTGGAGTCATGATTGACTCCAGGATGAATATGAGTCGCCAATGCGACGAAGCAATAGGCAGAGCCAACCGCACCCTGTCATGCATCAACAGGGGCATCACTAACAGGTCCAGAGAGGTCTTGCTCCCCCTCTATGCGGTGCTGGTCAGGCCGCAGCTGGAGTACTGTGTCCAGTTCTGGGCGCCGCACTTCAAGAAGGACGTGGAGAACCTGGAGAGGGTCCAGAGGAGGGCCACTCGTATGGTTGAGGGCCTCCGTGGCCAGCCCTATGAGAAGAGGCTGAGGGACCTGAATCTCTTCAGTCTCCACAAGAGGAGACTGAGGGGGGATCTTGTGGCTGCCTACAACCTTATCAGGGGCCAGCAGCAGGGACTCGGGGAAAGTCTGTTCACCAGGGCCCCCCTTGGAGTCACCAGGAACAATGGCCACAAGCTGAGGGAGGATAGGTTTAGGTTAGATATTAGGAAGAACTACTTCACTGTAAGGGTGGCCAGAGCCTGGAATAGGCTTCCCAGAGAGGTGGTGCTCTCACCTTCCCTGGAGATCTTCAAGAGGAGACTGGATAGGCACCTGGCTGGGGTCTTGTGACCCCTGCCACCCCCAGTGCTCCTTCCTGCCCATGGTGGGGGGTCAGACTAGATGATCTGTCTAGGTCCCTTCCGACTCATTGATTCTATGATTCTCTTCTCTACACTAAACAAGCCCAGTCTTTCCTCATTAGTCATGTCCCCCAACCCCTTCACAATGTTTGTTGCCCTCTGCTGGATGCTTTACAATTTGTTCACATTCTTTCTGTAGTGGGGGACCAAAACTGAACACAGTACTCCAGATGTGGCATCACCAGCGCTGAACAGAGGAGAATAATCATTTCCCTTGACCTACTGGCAACACACCTACCAATACAACCCAGCATGCTATTAGCCTTCTTGGCAGCAAGTGCACACTGCTGGCTCATATTCATCTTATTGTCCACTGTAACCCCCAGGTCCTTTTCTGCAGTTCAGTGGGTGAAAAGTTAGTCCACATAGGTGGGTGGGAGGAGGGAACACTGCATCCTGAGATATTCAAGGGGTAACTTGGACAGCTCATCTGTGGAGTGTGGCCACACTGTAACACGGGTGAGCAAAACATGGCCTGCAGGATGGACTTTGTCTGACCCACAGCGGGTCTCTCAGTCTCGCCTAGCCCAGGCACCATCTGGCCTGTGGTGCACCCCGCCACCCTCTGGGCACACAGCAGGGCTGGGGTGGCTCCACAGCTGGACTGCCTTTCTAGGCAGCCTAGGCTGCAGCAGCATCTTCCAGCTGCCACCTCTGATGGCCCCAGCCCCATGGTATTGGTGGACTTGCACATACAACTCTGACCCCAGCCATCCCTGCACCTGCTCTGGACTCGCCTGCCCCTGTTGAGGAGCAGCAGAGGCAGCTGGCAGAAGTTGCTGCCCAGTACAGAGGAAATGCAGCCTGTCCCCTTCACTGCTGTCAGGCTCTTTTTGCTGAAGCCACCCGGAGCCCATGCCTGAGCTGCCCTGCGGTTCCTCTGCACTGCCACCGCTGCCCTGCTGTATGGCCTGGAGGTGATGGTAACAGTGGTGGAAAGGAGCTACAGGGCAGCCCAGGCATAGGCTCTGGGCAGCTTCACCAAGAAGGACCAAGCAGCAGTGAGGGGGAGGGGCCGCTTTTCCCCTATGCTGTGCAGAAGCTCAGTGTGGGTAGGTGATTTAGAGCAGGCATGGGGCGGGCAAGGGTGGGGTTGTGCACGTGGGTTCCGGCTGGTCCACTCTGGCCAGGGTGAGTCCAGAGCTGGCACGGGGCAGGCCTGGATCAAAGCTGGGGCTGTGCAGTGTTGGCGGTGGTGGGGAAGAGCCACAGAGCATGTAGGCTCCAAGCTGTTCCGGGGAGAGGGGTGGTGTCCAGTCAATGGTAGCTCCTCAGAACTGCCTATGTGGCCTGCAGACCCAAATAATTGCCCAGCCCTGCCTTAATGAAACATAAGCTGGGTAACATGGTTCAGAGATAAACCTACCCTGAAGTATGATGCTCAAGTAGAGCAGTGGGGTTCCTCAAGGCTCTGTCCTTGTGCCTATATTGTTCAACATCTTCCTTAATGATGAGGACATTGGTGTCAGAAGTGGACTGGCCAAGTTCACCAATTATACCAAACTTTGGGGTAAAGCATCCACACCTGAGGACAGGAGGGCGATCCATGCTGACCTTGACAGGCTCAGGAAATGGGTGGACAAGAACCTGATGGAGTTTAACACCGAAAAACGCAAGGTTCTCCACCTTGGGAGGAAAAATCTGCAGCATCCTTATAAGCTACGCTGGCTAGCACTACAGATGAAAGAGACTTGGGGGTCATGATTGACCACAAGATGAGCATGAGCCTTCAATGTGATGCTGCGGCTAGTAAAGCGAGCAAAACGCTGGCTTGCATCCATAGATGCTTCTCAAGCAAATCCCAGGACGGCATTCTCCCATTGTACTCGGCCTTGATGAGGCAGCAGCTGGAGTACTGCATCCAGTTTTGGGCTCCACAATTCAAAAAGGATGTGGAGAACCTTGAGAGAGTCCAGAGAAGAGCCACGTGCATGATCAGAGGTCAGGAAAACAGACCTTACAACAACAGGCTGAGATCTATGAGGCTCTTTAGCCTGGAAAAGTGCAGGCTGAGGGGCAATCTGATGGCCACGCATAAGTTTATCAGGGGTGTTCACCAGGATCTGAGGGAACATTTGTTCACCGGAGGCCCCCAAGGGACAACAAGGTCGAAAGGTTATAAAGTCCTGCAAGACTGTTTCAGGCTGGACATAAGGAAGAATTTCTTTACTGTCTGAGCCCCCAAGGTCTGGAATAGCCTGCCATTGCAGGTGGTGCAAGCACCTTCTCTGAACACCTTCAAGGGAAAATTGGATGTTTATCTTGCTGGGATCCTGTGACCCCAGCTGACTTCCAGCCCCTGGGGCAGGGGGCTGGACTTGATGATCTTCTGAGGCCCCTTCCAGCCCTAATGCCGATGAAATCTATGACAATTTGCGGTCAGATCAAGTGCATATGTTTGATTAAATGTAGACGTGCCTCCTGCTCACAGTTCTACATATTTTAACAATAAGAATTCATGAAGATAAGTCATGGAGTCCAGTACTAATAGTTTTCTTCTCTAAGAAATGGAATCCATTTACATAAATGTTAGGAAGAAATCAGTTCTCCTCATTCTGGTGATGTAACCTATGAGAGGTCTAAGATAATTGTGGAATGCCTTACTAAAAATAATGGTTGGGCAGTTGTTGGCAAAAGCTAAGTATGCAACCTCCCTCCAAGCTACCTGGCTGTTTCAAAATATGTTTCATGCACTTTAAAAGCCAGGGACAGGGTCCAGAACTTGTTCTAAGTCTGCTTCAGCAGTTGTAAGGACTTTCTCTGCAAGCAAGGGAGAGAGACAAGGCAAACATTATGACGGTTTATTCATTTATCAGGAAAGCCAGTTCATGGTATTGAAGCTTCCAACCAGGAGATCTTTACTATTATTATTATTATTAGGAGTGGAAGAAGAAAGAAACTCTATAGCAAAGCTACCTTCCAATTTGTACAAAATAACCTCTCTCTATTATAGGGAGTGGAGGGGGAAGGTAGAGAAAAAAACATCAGCAAGTTAAAGGTCAAGAGATCAGAAGTTCTGAACTGTTGCTCCAACATTTAGAAGGAATAGAGCAGGGGCGATCAATTATTTTGGGCAGAAGGCCACTTACTGAGTTTTGGCAAGCCATCGAGGGTCGCATGACAGGCAGCTCAGGGCAGATTAATATTAATTTTCTAAATGTTTTAGGGGCCCTGAGGGCTGGATAGAATGGCCTGGCGGGCCACATCTGGCTCCCAGGCCACATTTTGCCCACCCCTCGAATAAAGCATACACTGGAAGGTAAGGTGGCAGGTAGTCCTCCTTTGAAGTTCTGCACAGAAAGTTTCCATAGATCAAAGATAAATCCTCACAGCCTCCAAAAGCCAGAACTGTCCAAAGCATTTTAAATTCTAATACAGAGGGGATCTTCAGTGACAATACTTAGAGAAAAACAAGACATCATAAAATCAAGAATTCTTGACCCCAATTCCATAAAGGAATTTAAAGACAAAAATCCCCAAAAACACATGGATCCCCAGTTGAAGGCTTAAATATATATTTATTTCTACTGAAGCCAATAAAGTTCTGTGCAGAATAAGGATTTGCACTAGGGTACCTTCTCATGTGATAAAGATCTGCATCTTGCTATAAATTTACAATGCAGGTTTGCTTACCTGAGAACCACATTTGAGGCACAGCCATATATCAGAAGGCATTACTTGTTCACTGTCGCTTATTCGCCTCTCCTTCAAACATTCTGAACATATTGACCAAACATTCTGAGCTACTGCCCGCTTTACAAGATGTACATCCACTGCTTGACTTACATGTTGGCAGGTTAAGCCTACAAAGTAAGAGATAAAAGTGCATTAGCCATGCTATTAAAAGCAATATTTATTTATTTACTTACTTACTTACTTTAAAAGGCCAGTTTCTGACATCTAAGTATATTGGCAAGGTTTCAAGGGCTTTAAAAGCACAATATTCATACTTTATACACTCTTTTCTGCGGATCAGTGATCATTGTAAAAATGCATTTACTCAGAAACTATACCAAGCATCTAGATACACCTTAAATGCTTTCAGAAGCTGTACTCACAAACCCCTGCCCAGCTCAAAAGCTGAATACAAATATTACTCTGCAGGCAACTATTAGAACTGACTGATAAAAAAAACTGTTGCCTGCCATCAACATTAAAAAAAAATGCTAGTTACCAGCAAGCTAATATATTTTATAGTTACATAAACTATGCCTTACAAACTATGGTATTTTTGAAGGGTAAGATAAATTACATCCGGAAAATGGCATCTATTTGTACCTGCTTCTGAAGGATGTTATTGTTCCCTCTAACAATTAGCCACTCTCCCAACTAATAAAGACCCCAAAATCAAGAAGAATGTAACACCGCCATAAAAAGATACATCTAAGAACAAATATATTTAGCAACCATGTCAAGACTGTTACCATTACCTAAAATCTAGTTTTGTTGACATCAACAGCAGCATGCCCAACCTCTCCTACCTTAAAAAAGACCTCATTGTCTAATTCACTGCACCTCCACCTTCACAACAAGTATTTCCTTTAACCGTGAACACAGCCTCATGTTCATTAGTATTTGCACCAATTTACCAAGCACAGTATAATGACAACTCAGCAAGCCAGGGATATTTGTTTGTAACCATCTCTGTTACTAAATCTGACCAACATTTCACTGTTTCCACATGCATCTCCTGCTTTGCTGACTAATAAAAAGCATATGGACATTATTTTCTATCCTTAGGTTTGATGGTCAAATATTACACAAATATTGCATAATTTACCTGCAATGTCATCTGAAGAGTCTTCATCCTGTGGCTTATTAGGCCTTTTGTTTCTCTTGGTTTTCTCAGGGTTAGCCCTTGATGGATCTTTCACCCGCATCTGTTAATTACTGGGAAAGGAGAGGAAAATAAATATTATTTTATCTCCTTTATATTTCAAACAATTTTAAGGTCTGAACTCTGAAAGCATAGGGGTAGCAAGTCAAGTACTCACATTCAATAATTCACAGATTATATATAGTGTTTATTATATTTTTGCTTAGTTTTCAACTAGCTTCAGCTCCTTTGCACTGAAAAATATGAACATCTCAGAAATGTGCGCACACAGAAATGATATGATAAAATTGGAAGTACATGTATTGTGTAGCCACACAGTCAGCAGTCCCATAATTGTCTAAGAAAAAAAAGATCAAGCTGCTATGGAGTACTCACCACAGTTCACTAGCACCACTTCTGCCCATCTCTCCCATAGCCCCCCTCCCTTCTTCCCCCACTCCAGTGCTGTCTTCAGGATGAGGGGGGGAAAGGGAAGGGAAACTCCATCTGGGGTTTGCCCTGCCTGCACTGGAGTGGCAGTGCAGGTGGACTGGAGGCAAGATCTACCCAGCTTGCACACAGGGCTGAACAGAAATTAATGAAGGTGCTCCGCTTTGAAACACCTTCATCTGAACCCTCATTAAATAAGGGTTAATTTGTCACACAACTAGACACTTTTAAAGCGCTCTGCATCTGTGCACTTCTGTCAGGACACAGCTGTAGAGGGCTTTCAAGGGGCCGATTGCACAACAAATCACTTCTGGCAATACCCTTTCACATACTTGCAGCACTAATTCCTTATTTTAAAATCAGGATATTAATTAATGAATTTCAGATAAAAATTCATCACAGAACTTTACCACATAAATATCTTGCATTTCTTCAGATTGCTCTTTCAACATAGGTTATGATCTATATCTGACATGATGAATTTTCCATGAAGCAACAGTGACAGGAACTACCCCTCCAGCTGAAATCTCTGAGCACTAATTTCTATTTAGAAAAATCTGATTTACAGCAGTGGTGGTACAGTTTCCTTAGTACTCATCCTAGGAACAGGTCACTAATACAGATGCACACCTTTTAAAAGCCATTTGAAACACACACACACATCTAAAACATATAGATATTCTCACTCATGCAGTATACACATTTCTAAAGCTTTGAAAGCTAAGCCCATTTTCAGGAAAATAAAATCAGTTACAATCTCCTGCAGTTGAGCTATGCCTGGTTAAAGACCTACCTTAAAACATACCATATTTACTTGAGTATAAAATGACCCTGAATATAAGATGATCCCTCAATAATTAATTCCATTTATGGAAAATTTATAAATGTGTTATAATTCTCTAGGTGTTTGTGTGCATGTGTGTGTATATATATATAATTCCAGGCTCAGGGCCAGAGTCAGAGCCACAGCAGCTGCCTGTTACCCCCTCTACTTCATATGCAAATAGGAGATAGGCTTTTTTCCCTGATCAGAGGGAAAAAAAAACTTGCCTTATATTCAAGTAAATGTGGTAATATACAAGATCACAGGAAAGCAGAGACAGAAGGGATCTCACAAGGTCATCTAGTCCAGCCTCCTGCTCCAGGCTGGTGTGTCTCTTATTAAATAATCCCAACCAAGTGTCTAATTTGCTTTTGAAAGTTGCCAAGCATGCATATTCCTGGTTAGCCTCTTCCAATGCTTGACCACCCTCATAGTCAGAAAGTTGTTCCTTAATCTCCTGCCTAAATTTCCCATGCTATAGCTTGAGGCTGTTCCTCCTAATCATCTCTACTATGCCCACGAAGAAAAGTTTGTCTCCATCCCCTCTATAATCACCCTTCAGGTATTTCAAAGCTGTTACTGAATCCCTCCTCAGTCTTCTTTTCTCCAGACTAAATAATCCTAGTTCTTTCAGCCTTTTCCCCTTGACTCCCAGGCCCTGGATCATTTTTGTTACTCAGCACTGGACTCTTTCCAAACTGTCCACATCCTTCTTGAAGTGTGAGGCACAAAACTGGACACAGAACTACAGGTGAGCCTCACCAGTGCTGAAGAGAGTAAAAGAATCACTTCCCCTGATTTGTAAGTGACACTCCTGTCAACTCAGGATGCTGTTGGCCTTTTTTGCAACAAGAGCACACGATTGGCTCATATTCAGCTTATGGTCCACCATAACCCTTAGGTCCTTCTCTGCGATACTACAACCTAGCCAGTCATTCCCCAGCCCAAGCACAGCACTTATCTCATCTGACTGACTATAGACCATTTCTCCAATAGAGATCATTCTAGATCCTAGCCCTACTCTTGAGAGTGTCTGAAATTCCACACAGCTTGGTGCCATCCAAAAATGTGCTACGCTTACATTCAATCCCATCATCCAAATCATTAATGAAGATTTTAAACAACACCGGACCCAGAACAGACCCCAGGTAACCCCACTTTATACCTCCTCCAAGCTACACATTGAGTCATTGAGGGCTAGTTGCTGAGTATGATGACCCAACTAGTTATGCATCCACCTTAAAGTACTAATCTATACTTCCTTAGCTTGTTAATGAGAACCTTGTGGGAGCCAGTGCCATACCCTGGCTTTAGCAAGGCTTTCATCACATCCACTGCTCTCCCCCTCATCCACAGAGCTGTCACTTTATCATAGAAGGAAATCAGTTTGGTCAGGCATGCATGACTTGCTCTTGGTGAATCCATGCTGGCTGTTCCTGATTACATTGTTCTCTTCTAGGTGCGTCGCAATGGATTCCTTGAGGACCTGCTCCACAATTTTTCCAGGTATTGAGATCAGGCTGACTGATCTATAATTTTTTGGATCCTACTTCTTCTCTTTCTTAAAGATGGGCACTATATTTGCCCTTTTCCTGTCATCTGGGGCATCACCAAACCTCCATGGGTTCTCAAAGAGGATAGCCAATGGTTCCAAAATTATCTTAGGCAATCTCCTACGTCCACTGATAAGCTTTTTGTTTCATTCCTACTTTGAAATATACTGCTATTGATCTTAATGATAAAAATATTCCCTTTCCTTTCTCACCTCCATTGGCAAAGAATGGAATAGTTGACATTATTGATAGGGACCTACCTAATTCACACCAAGAGAAACCAATTGTCATGGCTTGGTCACAGCCTGAAGAGCTGATTTCACGGTTATTTTGCGGTGGCCCCAGCCCTTGGTACTGATTGGTAGACTCTAGGAGAAGGAGGGGGAAGGAAGTGGCTGCCATCTTGACTCCTGGGTGCCCTTTGTGCAGCCCCACCCCTCAGCAATGATTGGCATAGAGACATAAGGGGGCAGCTGCCCCCCCAACCAACATTTGCGCCACCCTACTAGAAGGCACCATCCCGGGGCAGGCTGTGAGGCTGGACCACAGAGGCAGTGAGAAATGCTGGCTCCCATTGGGAAGCCAGCATTTAATTTTTATTAAGGTTTTTTTTTTGGTTGACTTCCTGGGAAATCATAGCCAATGCCATTTTTGGTGACAATCATGGAGACCACCGTTTTTAGCACTTTTTGTGAAAAAGGCGAAAACACGATTCAAGTAGGTCCCTAATTATTGATATTCAAGATATCAGCATTGACATCTGCATGTCTCTTCTGAAATGACTGAAGCAATTTACACCTCAAAGCTACTGTTTCAGGTACACCATAAACCTAGGAAATATCTTTACATCAGTCAGACTACTTCATGCATTGAAGATTTTCTTTGCAACCATAACTAGAGATTTACTTCAAAATAAAAAAGCCATGTCTCTGCATAATAATAATAACAGATATGCCTGTAAGTCCCACCCAAACTGGTTTTTCATCACTTCTTTTCACCACTCCTCCCTTGTTCCTGAGAAAGGAAAAGCAGTATTACATGGTGGATCATATTACACTGTATTAAATGGCATACCATACTTGAATAGTAGAATATTAAGAATTCCCTGTAATTAAGGGTGGGATCCTGCAAATGCTTAACAGTAAAATTTTAAGCACGTAAGCAGTAGCACTGAATTCAGGAACATATATTAAGTTTCATGCACATCTGCCAAATCAGGACTTACGATCATATATCCATAATGTTATAATGATTTTTTTTAATTAATCTTAAGTGCACCAGTTTCCATACTATGCTTTATTAACCACTATTTTGGAACAATTTTACTGTCAACTCACCCCATTCAGATCAGACCATGAGGGAAGTTTTCCCTACTTTCTCTTCCTGGCCTTCAAACTACTTCCAAACATGGCCCAACTCATCATCAGAAGCAAAGTCCCCTCCGGCCAACAGACTCCAAATGGGATACAACCCTGCCTCAACAGTAAGTGCAAAATCTGTCAAAAGTAAACATCTTCAGTACCACAAGGGTGAACACCCCTCATAAGGCATCCATCACAATCCATGGTTCCTATACATGTACATCACAGAATATGGTGCATGTTATCCAGGGTACCAGATGCCCTAATGGAAAGTACATGGGCAAAACTAGACAGGAACTATGCACCAGAATGAACTGTCACAGAAAAAAATAAGCGGAAGAGATGCATGAAAACCAGTAGGAGCACGCTTTTCACAGAACAACCACTCCCCCTCCAATGTTGCAACTCTTGTACTCAAGGAGAATTTATAAAACACCGCTAAAAGATGGTCCTGGGAACAGAAAATCCTAGCTCTTCTGGACCATAAAAAAAAATCTGGATTTATATAGACAATGACATTATGGCTCATTACAACCTAACGAATACGGCCCTCCACTTCACAGGTAATAACTCCCTCCTTCATGAATAGTCTCCCTCTGCCACTAACCTAGATTGTCTATTTTACTGAGTTAATTTCGTCTTAAGCAATGTTCCTGTTAACACCTTTTCACTCCTATTTCACAGCCCTCCTCCACCCCTCCAAGCAGACTGTTTGTATTTGCGTGCATAGCGTCTTTTCTGTGACAGTGAGCTCAGCCTGTGTAGTCTTCTTCCTCAGACCTGAAGACAAGCACTTGAAGCCCAGAAGTTTGGCCAACTGCACTCCAAACTCTGCAACTATTCCAATAAAAAGTATCCAAAAAAACCTTGCTACTCAGACATGAACTATCACAGCTACATCAACATTTCAACCCTACTACCCAGAACTGCAGCAGGTATCCCACACTGCACTGGGAAAGTGGAGTCACAAAGAATTCTGAGATATGTGCTCCCCTTTGACATGCACCGAGTTAACCTCTACCTTCTTGTTGAGGCATAAGATGACAACTGACCGCTGACTGCTTGTTCATCAGTTCCTGTACTGATCCTATTTGATTCCTATTTACATCCCAGTCTTGCCCTGTACCAGTGTGCATTTTTTTGTCCATAACCTGAGTTAGTGCAATCCCCTCATTAATCAATCTGGTAGCCTCACCAACAACTTCCAGAACCAGCCACCTGAAGAAGTTGGGAAAATCCTTTATTCTGGGCAGTACAGAAGTAGTAGAACTAAGACAGCATTAGTAACTATACTGGCTCATTGTTTTGTCATGGGTAAAGCTACTGGGGAGACAAGTACTAAAAAGTTGTTGTTATAGTTGACACATGAATGTATGATTTTTTTAAATTCCTTACTCTCAAAGTGAATTCACAGTGCTATGTATAAGATCTCTCCTTTTAGTGTGATATTGGATATAAACCAACTAAAATTTATCATAGTAAAAAAATTGCTCTACTCAGTCCTCAACTATATGCATAATTCTAACTTCATAAGTTCTCAATATGCTTCTTAGATATTTTACGCAGGAAACTATCAAAAATAATGTCATCTGTTCTTTTCAGAATAGTCATTGCAGGGCAAAACAAGAATATCAGTTCAGAGATTTTTGTAAGCTTTCTGTATCAGCAGTCTAAAGTATAATCATTATCACATGCTACTGAGGAGTTATTGTTATGGTGGAGAATGAAGGAAATCTAAATGATCTATTTTGATTATATCTTTACATTTCAAAAGAATCCTTCTGGCAACCTACCTGCAAAAAACATTATTTAGATGAAAAGATCATACCTGCAGTTGCTCTTTATTTACCTTTCAGAGAGGTCATAATTTTTTTAAAAGCAGCCTGGACAGCTAATTTGAATGTTCAAATTTGACACACAGTAATAATAACCAATACAAGGCAGAAGTGGAGAATGGCATTAATTTGACCAAGCTTGTTTAGAAGATCTGCTATATAAAGAGTAGTCACATAACAAGCAACTTCTTCATGACATTCATATTTAGATACTGAAAGGTAAATATATTGTGCTCAAACTAAGTTTAACATTTAAACTAACTTGATTCTTTTTGTAATTATTTCATCTGCAGAATAAAAGTATTACGAAGTAGTAAAACACTAGGCCCAACAATGAGTTTAGAGCAGGTATGAACATCTATTTAACTTTTAAAAGCACTTTTCATTGCATCATTTCACTTGCCTCCTTAGACTCTACTACAGGGGTAGGCAACATTTTTTGGCCGGAGTGCCAAAACACACCACAATGCCTACCTTGGAATGTGGCGGAGTGCCAGCATGGCAGAAAAACAAAATGAGGGCGGGGTGCATGGCAGGATGCCCTGCTTGTGCCCCTTGCCCCCCACCCAAAGCCCCTGCCTCCCAGCCCTGCTGCCCCCTGTCTCCCAGCCCTGCTCCCCTTACACCCCACACAAAGCCCCTTCCCCCCAGCCTGGGCTCTGTGGCTGTCAGCAGCTACCCTGGCTCTGGATAGCTGCTGGAGCCCAGGCTGCTGCCAGCAGGGGTTGCAGCGTCCCAGCTGCCTGCTGGGAGCAGCCCGGGCTCCCGGCTGGCAGCAGCTACCCAGAGCTGGGGCCAGCTACAGCCAAGAGGCTCCAAACAGCTGTGCCAGGCTCTGGAGCCCCGGCATCAGCTCTGCACTGGCGCATGCACGCATGCCTCAGAGCGGGCAGTGGGGGAGAGGCCAAAGGCAGTGCAACCCCTGTCTCTCCCCTGCTCCCAGCACAGAGCTGGTGACTGGGCCCTGGAGCCTGGCACACCTGTTTGTAGCCAGCCTGGGCTTTGGGCAGCTGTAGCAAGCAGCAGGCAGGCTGCAAACAGCTATGCTGGCTCCACAGCTCCCGCATCAGCTCCATGTATGCGCCAGTGCTATTTAACATATTCATAAATTATTTGGAAAAGGGGGTGAGTAGTGAAGTGGACAAATTTGGGGATTTGGACAAATTATTCAAAGTGATAAAGACCACGGCAGATTGTGAGGAACTACAGAAGGGTCTGGCACTATTAAGTAGGGGTGAGCCAATAGAGATTTTGGGGGCTGATACCGATATCAGATTTTTAAGGAGGCATATCGGCTGATACCAATCCAATTTCCGATACAGTGTGGAGAGCTGCTTCCAGCTGGTAAGTCCATTATGGTGGAAGGGGAGGGAACGGGCATGACAGGGCAGATCAACCCCCCCCTGCAGCACGGGAGAGGACAGGGGCAGAGACTACCCAGCCAGGGTAAAGCAGGCCACGGGACAGACTTGCAGCTTGTTGAGGGGGGTGGCCCCCACCGCTGCACACACCCCAGGAGGGAATGGAGGGGGGGGGGGGGGCGGGGGCCCCCAGATCTGTGCGGGGCAGGCAGGCTGCAGTTGCAAGCTGGAGCCAGAGTTGTGCCAGGCACTTGTTGCCAGGGGCTGGGCTCGGGGCCACGGCTACGGAAGGGGCTACAGCCACTGCAAATTTCACTGTAGTCTCACTCTCAGCGCTGCCACCACGCACTGGGCATAGCCCCAGCTCTTTCTGGCTCAACCCCTGCCTCCCCACATGTGCTGGGAAGAGCCAGGGCTGTGCTGGGCATACAGTGGTGCCGCAAGGGAGGTACAGCAAAATCTGGGGTGGCTGCAGCCCCCTCCATAGCCCCTGCCCTGAGCCTAGCCCCTGGTGCAGCCCGGCTCCAACCCTCAGCTGCAGCCTGCCCACCCCACCCTACACAGATTCAGGGGGTACACACCTCCCCCATGCCCTCCCGGGGTTCGCGCAGTGACAGAAGCCACCCCTGACAAGCCACGGGTCTGTCCCGTACCCTGCCTTGGCTGGGCAGCGTCTACCCCTGGCCCATCCCCGCCCTCACTACGGGGTGAGGCATGATCTGCCCCTTCCATACCCCTTCCCTCACCCTTCCCCTCCCACCACAAGGGACCTACCAACTGGAGGCAGCTCTTCACACTACCGGGCTATGCTTCTCACTGCCTGAGTGCTGTACTGTGGCTCGTGTACGCACAGGCATTTATCAACCAAATTATTGGCCCCATTGGGCCGATTTCCAATACAGCCAATTTTCTTTATATCAGTACTGATACGATATTGAACCGATGTATCGATGCATCTCTACTATTAAGTGAATGGGCAATTAAATAGCAGGTGAAATTAATGTACAGAAGTGTGAAGTGATGCACAGAGATAAAAACCCAAACCCTACCTACACAATTATGGGTTCTACAGTAGCTATTACCACACAGGAAAGAGATCTGGGAGTCTTTGTGGAAAGTTTGCTAAAAAACATCAACTCCATGCTCAGCAGCCATCAAAAAGACAAACACAATATTAAGGATTATTAAGAACAGAATTGTAAACAAAATGAAAGTATCATTATGCCCCTTTAGAAATCCATGGTGCGTCCACACCTTAAATACTGTGCCCACTTCTGGTACACACATCTCAGAAAGCGCATAGAAGAACTAGGGAAGGCCCAGAGAAGGGCAACAAGTTTGATTAGTGGTACAGAGGGGCTTCCATAGGAGAAGACAGTAGACCTATTCAGTTTAGACGAGAAGCTTGAGTGGGGACATGATAAGAGTTTACAATATACTAAATGGCAAAGAGAAAGGGATTTATTATTTACTGTCCCTCAATACAAGAACTAGGGGTCACAACATGAAACTAGTAGGTAGTAAGTTTAAAACTAACAAAAAGAAGTTCTTTTTCACACAGCATGCAATTAAAATGTGGAACTCATTACCACCAGACATTGTGGAAGTTGACAATTCAAACAGAGATTGGACAAATCCTTGGAGGAACAGGGCATTGGTAGCTATTTATCATGGGATTTAAGGATACAGTCTCAGAATTAGAACTTCCTAGACCAGGGGTGGACAAAATGTGGCCTGGGGGCTGGATGCAGCCCATCAGGCCATTCTATCCGGCCTGCGGGGCCCCTAAAAAATTTAGAAAATTAATATTAAACTGCCCTGGGCTGCCTGTCATGTGGCGCTCAATGGCTTGCTGAAACTCAGTAAGCAGCCTTCTGCCCAAAATAATTGCCTGCCCCTGTCCTAGACCTTAAATGCTGGAGACTGCAAATGGAAGAGGAACAGGCAGGAAAAACACTGGCCACACCTAGTTCACCTTCCTTTTCAGCATCTGCCCTCTGCCAGTGTGTGACACAGGATACCGTGCAACATGGACCTATGGTCTGATCCAGTAAACGGCAATTCTTATATTCTTAAATAAATTACTTCAAAGTAGTGCAGCAGATTTGGCCACATATATCCTATCATTTTTAAAACAATACTAATTTGAACATCTCAAGCTCTGCATCTCTGTGCCTTAATTCCCTGACAATAAAATGGAAGTAATACTTCCCTATCAGCCAACATGAGGCTAAATATTCTGGAGCTGTTCAGACATTGGTGGTGAGGCAAGAGAGGTACATACACAGATAAAAGAGAAAAAATGCATTTGTAAAATAACGGTCGGTCTTTTAGAAAGACAGCAAAAGCCTCCACCTTGATAAAATTTTAAAATTATAACCTGAAGGCCATTCCCATCGGCAACCAACCTCTTACCCCAAAACCTCAACAGTAAAAAAGCCAAAGCACATAGGGTCCCATGCAGAAGATTCTTAGAAAATAAAACAGAGGAATTTGTATCTAATCCAAAGACTGCATTAAGTGTATGCTGATATGGTACAAGGCAGAGAGAGAGAAAGAGAGAGAGTCAATTAGCTTAGGTGCAGTGTTCTGCTAATACCAGCTTTTCTGCTTCTAGATCTGGAGCTGGTCTCAAAGCTAAATTAGGGATCCCTTCATAGTATTGCCTTATGCCACAAAGCGGAGCTCTTAAGGTATGTCTGTCACCGTTGGATCCATTTTATGTGGAAGAAGCCCAGACACCAAGCAGCCACTGAAAATCCTAAGATAAAAGCAATAAGCAAATGTTACCTATTATCCCTCTGAGGAAGGGTACTGATACCTGAAATCCTGCCTATGCCTGTACCAACCATACAGTTGGTCCAATAAAAGATATCACCCACAAGAATTCTTACTTTTTGTATATCTCTTGGACCTTCATGACATCAACTCAACACTACCACCCAAGGAAATGAAAGTCCTCCATACATACTTAATAGCAGTGTTCAACTACCTGAAAGGGGGTTGAAAGAGGGTAGAGCTAGGTTGTTCTCAGTGGTGGCAGATGACCAAACAAGGAACAATGGTCTTAAGCTGCAGCAAGGGAAGTTTTGGTTAGATACTAGGAAGACTTTTCTCACTAGGAGAGTAGTAAAACACTGGAACAGGTTACCCAGAGAGGTGGTGGAAGCTCCATCCTTGGAGGTTTTCAAAACCCAGCTAGGCAAAGCTTTGGCTGGGATGATCCAGTTGGGGCTGGTCCTGCTTTAAGCGGGAGGGTTGGACTACATGACCTCCTGAGGTCCCTTCCAATTCTAACTTTCTACGATTCTATCTTTAGGTGGCTTTGAGAGGAAAGCTCTCTAGAAACCACTGAAATTTCAAATTATTTCCTTACCCCTCAAATCATGTACAGTATATTTAAAAAGAAGCAGCTCAAGAATTGCTTCCATGGCAAACAGGAATAAAGCTACAGTGTCTTTCAGTGTTATGCAGCAAAGGATGAACTTCAAATATGTATTTCAGACTGCTATATTATAGCTGACCAGTGAAAGAGAGATGAAAGGGGGTGGGGAGAAAGAAAAGCGGGGAGAAGAGAAAGAGGGGAAGGGCAGGGAATGGAGAATGCCTAGGCATCACCAGAGTAGGTAAATAGCTGGGGGGATTTAAACATTTTAGCTAACAGGTTTTAATTAGACACATTTTAAAAGCATCACTGGCACCTGGCCTAGACAGGATTAACAACTTTACAAAGCATTCCCTGACTGTACTGGGCTCTAAGGCACAGCTTACCTCTCTTGTTGCCAGAGAATGGATTTATCTGCTCTTGTATAAACACACAGGCTGTGTGACCACAAAGTATAGCCAACTGCAACAAGGGAAGCTAATAACCTTGGAAAGTCAATCAACTCCACAGGTAAACTGGTAATAATGTTGGTCTCACAAAATAAAATTAAAATAATCAACCAAATGTAAACTGAAGTGTGACTACATGAAAGCAGGCAGACAATCCAAAGCAATTGTTTGAAGGAACAGTAAGCACCTCCATTCATCTCAGAAGGCTGATTACAAAATCTGTAAAACCAGTACTGTCAACTATTTAACTATTGTGCACATAAGCTGGAACATGCTACAACTAACATGTTCATCCCAAACTGCTTCTCATCTCTTCTCAGGCATAGTGAGCACCAAATATCTCCTCTCCCACTATCAAAAGCTTTCAACTGTTATAATAAAGTCTCATGTAAAAAAGACACTGAAAATGTGAGACAGCAAAAAGTAAACTGAATATAGTATTCAGCTAAGCAGAACACAGCTGTTGCTGCAGAACTTTGGACACCAGGTTCCCATGGGCGGGGAGGTCTTCCATATACTTACTCAAGAAGTCACAACGTTCTGTACCTGCATTTGGGAGACAGAGGCATTATGAACTTCTTATCTCAGGAACTATGTATTCCTCTGGACCAATCTATCATACAAACAATACTACCTCTACAAGAGCTGTGGAACTGTTGCACATTCCGACACAAGACACAAGCTAGGAGTATGTGTGTTTTGGTGGCTTTTCATAGCTACTTGTGGCATTTTGCCCAATTCATTACTAGATCAAATGTCATCCAATCAGAGTAGGACAAACATTTATCATGGCTAGCAACTGGACGATGTCATCAATCAACTGTTCAGGACTTTCAGTGTTATGACAGCCGTAAAAATCTTTGGAGCAAACAAGGCCTTCACTGCCTGCTAGAGTAGTAAAAGGACCAGAATTGCTGACTGGTAGTGGCAGCAACACTTTTTTCACTGAAAACTGTCGTTTGAAATTCTGAAACTGTCGCATCCAAGTTCTTCTGGCCCAGAGGCACATCCCACACCAGAATGAGAGCTCATATACTAGTACTGACATTACATTATAGTCCTAGAGGGATAATAGACCGCTGTGTTTTGTACAAGAATTTAAGTAGACCCTTCTGCCTTTATCTTATAAAACTTTCCTGATGACAGTAATGGATCCCAGAGTACTTCCCACTTTCATTAATCAACCTGATCCATCTGTCTGTGCTAAGCCCTGCTTGTCAGTTTTCATGCTTTGCATTCATCGAGACTCTGTTCTGCCCATCCTTCATGCTGAAAGTGCTAATTATTAACAGACATTAGATGTGCCTTGACAACAAAAGTGCCCACAACCTGTTTTATGACCAAAACAAATAAGAAAGGATTACATATATACAATGCCAAAATGAGCAAACACTTTGCTGCAGAATGTAGGTTAGTCTCTCCGATAGCTGATTTTAAATTGGTCCAATTCATGCAGCAAAAGTAAAGTATTCTACTTCCTACTCCAGCCAAAAGGAAAACATAAAAAACCCCACTAAAGCTGAATAAGGAGAGAACTAGTGTGTTAGAAACATGTTGTGGTCAATTGTAATTCTGCTATATAGTCACGGCAAGCCCTTAAAAAGCAAAGCGTATGTCACAAACAGGAATAAGCCAGCCAGGACATGAGCAGGACATAAGGGTTAGAATGCTGACCGCTGAGAAAATGAGAACAACAACTGCTTTATGCTGACAAAATAGGAATGCTCAGATGACCACTGGGTAAAATGAGAGCTGACTGGCTAGGTGATAGAGCAATATGAACTGTGGTACACACAGGCCACCATGACGGAAAAGCCAAGATGGGTGGATTATGTGAAACGAGACAGGCAAGAGAACAGAGTCTACTGTAACAATAGGACAAAGACAACCCAAAAAAGGTGGTTCAAGAAGCTGAAGGAGAACACAATGAAAGTCACAAAATCATAGAAAGTTAGGGTTGGAAGGGAGCTCAGGAGATCATCTAGTCCAATCCCCTGCTCAAAGCAGGACCAGCCCCAACTAGATCATCCCAGCCAAAGCTTTGTCTAGTCAGGTTTTGAAAACTTCCAAGGATGGGACTGCACCAGCTCTCTGAGTAGCCTGTTCCAATGTTTTACTACCCTCCTAGTGAAAAAATTCTTCCTAATATCTAACCTAAACTTCCCTTGGTACAACTTGAGACAGTTGCTCCTTGTTCAGTGACAGCTTAGGAGACACACTCTGCAGGAACACCTAGAGAGAAAGAGCAAGAGCTCCCAACCCTGAGAACTGGCCAAGGTGAAAGAGAAATAATAATCACAGAGAGCCCAAGATACTGGGACAGGAACTGTAGGTGCGATATGTCATTTAGGGTAGTATGCTGTGGCACACAACACGGTAACAGTTAAGTGGTTAGGCCTTAAGAGTTTTCCGTATTTCATAGACATTAGGGCTGGAAGGGACCTCAGATGATCATCAAGTCCATCCCCCTTTTTAGCACTGACAGACTAAAATCTCCTGTGCTACTGAATCACTGTGCAACCCCAGGCATGTCAGTTTACAGAGAGGAAAACCGTGGTCAAATGAGAATATTTATCTACAGATGGTTGGAAAATTTGGTAATTAATGACAGTAGAGCAATTAAAAACATTTAAGTGCTGTAAAAATCCCAGGTGCTATTATTAGTGCTCTCACTCAGAAAGTTAAAACCAACTGCTTAGAGCATGACATTACTTTCATTTTCTTTCTACAAGCAGACTGCCCCATTTGTTTTTATGACATATGTCAGAAGTAGAACAACTTATTTGTGATTTGGGATTGACATTACCAGCAAAATCCTTGAGACAGATATGATACTTCAGCAGAACTCAAGGGTAAACAAATCTTTTGAATACCAGTTTTGAAAAATTTCCTAAAGAAATATTTGCAACTGAGGAAAACTGAAGAGCAACTTTATAAGGCAAAGTCTGCAATGAGCCTAGCATATATTTGTACCACAACTCTACCTCCCTTTTGCAAAGCAGAAAATACTGGGGGGTTTTTTTTAAAGGATTGCATTACATACTCATGAAATTGTGAGCTTTGTAGATAAGCACACTGATCTGGTGGATAGCTTTTAAACTGTCCTCCAAATTACTCTGCACAAAATTACTTGAATTTTAATCAGCTTTGAGGGCCTATATTTAATATGCAGTTATGGGAATTATGCTAGTCTCTGATCTCACAACAGTAATATACCAAAACTAAACTACCACATTCATAATTCTAAGAATTTGGCTGAGTTTCTTTTCTTTGGATTTTCATTCACGCACCAGCAATCAATCATAAAAAAAGTGAACTCCAAATAAAAGATAAAAATTCCATGCATTTCAGTCAGATATGTTAACAGTTTTATCAGGCTACAAAGAAGTACGCTCAGCATTGCTTCATCAATACAGCCTATGCTGAGATGTCAAAACAGTGGGAAGCATATGTCCCTGTAATGGACATCATAGTACATGAAAGAAAGGCCATTTTAAGTAAGTGTGTTGAATGCTCCTATCAACCTGGCCAGTACAAAGTGAAGAGAAGCGTCTTAATTACATTCTCATCTACTTTATAATCCAACAAACTGTAACATTAGTGTTCCCATATTAGTAAACATCTAATGAAGAAGTTACTCTAGGTCAGGTAAAGTTTCACAATTTGGTATTTGTTTTTTTTAATTTTATTTTACTGAATCCTGTATTTCTTTTTTATACAGTTGCACTCCACAAAAAATCACCAAACAAACACAGGGGCCTGTCCACACAAGAGGGCCCCTCTTCTAAATATTTTTAAATAAACAAAGAAAAAGACTGGCTGAGAAAACCGAGTTTCATAAGGGCCATTCCCAAAACAGGAGGCTGGGACCCATGTCCTTTCACTCCAAGCTGCTTCATCTTCTTCCCCACCCAGTTAATGCCCCAGCATGTAAAGAAATGTCCACAGAGACAACACAACATGACAAAAGCTGAGTGAGAAGTCTGAAGGAAAAAGGATTTAGTGTATTTAGTGTGTCTGTAGTGTGTGTCTTGGTGTAGTGTCTATAGTATTTGCCTGCATGCAGTGTGTCTGTAGTATGTAGAGCATATACAGAGTGCCTGTGTGGCATCTGTAGTGCGTGCACGTTGCATCTGTCTGCATGTAGCACGCTGTAGTGTCTGGGTCTGCGTGCACTGCATCTGTGTGTGTAGCATGTCTGGGTCTGCTTGGAGTGTGTGTGTGTAGTATGTCCACATATGCAGCATGCCTGGGTCTGCTTAGAGCATGCCTGTGTAGCATATCTGTGTGTAGCACGTCTGGGTCTCCTTGTAGTGCATGCAGGTAGTGTGCCTGTACATGCACACATGCCTGGGGCTCCTTATAGTGTGTCTACATGTGTAGTGTGTCTGGGTCTTCTTGCTGAATGTATGTAGCATGTGTAGCACGTCTGGGCCTCTTTGCAGCATGTCTGTGTAGTGTGTCTACACGTGTAGTGTGTCTGCATGTGCAGCACATGGGTCTGCATGTCTGCATGTGTAGCGAGCCTGGGTCTCTTTGCAGCGTGTCTACATGTGTAGTGTGTCTGGGTCCCCTTGCAGAACGTGTGTGGCGTGTGGTGTGTCTCCTTGTCGCATGTGTGCGGGTGCAGTGGCTGGGTCTCCTTGTCAGGTGTCTGCACGTGCAGCACCTGGGTCTGCGCCTGTGCTCTGCCTGCATGTAGCATGTCAGCAGCGCCTGAGCCTGCAGCAGCGCTTGTGCGTGCGGCGCTGAACATGTACATGGCTGCAGCCCTGCAGCCTTACCCCGGCCGCGGCCCCAGCCCGGCCCGCCGCGGGGGCAGCGCTCGGGCCCAGAGCCCCACGCCAGGACCCCCTGCTCCGCT
>NW_017729026.1:40581274-40585949 GCF_001723915.1 Gavialis gangeticus | reverse complement strand
GCTGCTACCCGCAGGCGGCTGCCCGGGCCCGGCCGGCGCTGCCCCCGGCACTGCGGCGAGGTGGAGACGCCGCGAAAGAGGCTTGAGCAGCTCCTGAGCCCCGGAGCGAGGGGGCTGCGAGCCGGGGAGGAGCGGGGGGCACAAGAACTGCCGTTTGCTGCGCCAGGCCTAGCCCCATCTCGGCCACCGTGTGTGGCGGCGGCAAAGAGGGGCGAGGGGCCGGGCAAACGAGGCGCCAAGGCAGCATTCTTCGTGACAACGTCCAGGGCATCGTGAAGCCGGCCCATGGGGGCGTGAAGCGGGTTGCTGGCCTCAGGAGGCCTGCAGGGTGCTGGCAGTCTTTCTGAAGAACGTGATCCACGATGCTGTTGCCCGCACCAACCGTGACCGCCAGGGATGTCTTTTACATCCTGAAGTGGTGGGGTTGCACCTTGTACGGATTTGGTGGCTACATTTTCAGTGCCACCAAAAAAACCATACCTGAGTCACACAGTGTCAGAGGGTGGATGCTGAAAGGGGAGAGTGAACTGGGTAGGATCCCTTGCAGTATTTAAGGTCTAGAAAGTACTGGTTCGGAGGCTGTATCCCAATTCCTGTGCTCAATAGCTACCGATGCCTGGTTCCTCCAAGAATTTGTCCTATCCCGTTTTGAATCTGGCTAAACTGTGAGCTTCTATAACATCTGGTGGCAATGAGTTCCGTGTTTTAATGGCACGTGTGAAAAAAGAACTTACTTTTGTTAGTTTTAAACTTACTATCAACTAGTTTTATTTTGTGATCCCTAGTTCTTGTATTGAAAGAGACAGTGAATAATAAGTCCCTATTTGCTTTCTAGTCTATCCCTGTTTACCCAGTCCACTCTCCCTTTCAGCCATGTGTGACACGGGATGCTGGCCCATGGTCTGACCCAGTAAATATCAGTTCTTATGCTCTTAAGACAAAAATATGGTGGGGAGAAACTCCTGGCAGCTGTTTACAAGGAAGAGCTTTTTCCCACCATAAGCATGATGGGAGAAATCACAAAGGCCGCCTGGATGTGACATCCTACGAAGAGGTCAGGGGTCAAAGATGATGCCCATGGTATGGGTCTGAGTGACAGGCACGGTGATGCTGTTGGCCAGAGTAGCAGTGGTGGACAAGGGTCAGGATTGAAGATTAAGAGCTCTATTTGTGCCATTTGGGGCTTGAGCTGATGGCTAGTTATGCACAAGAAGATGTCAGAGAGAGAGAGGTCAAATTTGTGTTTAGGCTAGAGGAGGCAGGTCTATAGCAGAGGTAGATCAGGAAGTCTTTCACATACAGATGGTGGTTGAATTTGATACGAGATTATTTAGAGATAAAGATACAAAAGGAGACAAAGGACAAAACCTTGTGGGAACCTCTGTGGAAAGTGAATGAGGGGTGAGATGAGAAAACTGCTCTAAAGGACACACAAAAGGAATGATTAGAGAGTCAGGAAGAGTACCAGGAGACGATGTAATTGCTGAAGCCACGGGAAGACGAATTCAGAAAGCACAGGGTTCACAGTGATGATAAAGACAGAGTTCTGGTTCTGAGATTTGGCTAACGAGGATTTAACATACCTGGGAGAAAGCAGTTTCAATTGACTTGCAAGGATCTGAAGCTGAATTGGACAGGAAGCACCAGATGTAGATTGTAAGCAGTATGTTCAGTGAGCTTATGGAGCAGTGGCAGGCAAAGTCTGGCCTGCAGGCCAGATCGGGCCTGCAGCTGACTCCATTTCCCAGCAGCCCCTGCCCATGTTACTGCAGTCAGTTTCCATAGAGACCCCAGCAGCACTGGCAGGGCACACAGCTTGGCGGGGAGCTGCTGTGGGGCCAGGATCTTGGGGTCACAGTGTGGTCCAGAGCCAGGGAAGAACTGCAATCTGCTGTCCACACTCCCCAGGCAGGGGTGTGCAGGCAGCGGATTGCGGCTCTGCCCCCGACTCCAGACCATGCTGTCATCACTGCAAGATCCCAGCCCCAGCCTGGGAGCATCTTCCCACCCAGCTACATGCCCTGCCAATGCTGCTGGGGCCGGTCTCTGTGGAAACCCTGGCTCCACGCCATCTGCTGGGGTCTCCATGGAAGTTGGCCGCAGCAGTGTGGGTAAGAGCTGCTAGGAAGTAGAGTTCAGTGGCTGACCTGATCTGCCATTTTTCCCATTCCTGTTGTAGACGAAATAGAGAAAGGATGTAGGACAGTAGTTGGCAGTAAAGTCCAAGTGTATTGTCCTGTTTTGTTTTTAAGATGGAAGAAATGGAATCATGCTTTTACTATGAGGAGAAGAGCTAGAGAAGCATGAGAAATTAAAAAGAGGGTAAGTGGGCATCAAGGAGATAAAGGCATCAGGGACATCACTGAGACAAATAGAGGATTTAGGGAGGGAAAGCAGATCTGTCTGAACAGAACTTCTGTCTTTGACAGGGAAGGCAGCAAGAGAGTTATAGGAAGGGAAAGGAGAAGGTAACCAAGGAAATGGGGAAAATCATATTGTATCTTGTCATTTTCTCTTGGCAGAAACTGGCAAGATTGTGTTTAGAGAGAGAAAAAGAAATAGAATCAGATGGAAAGTACAGGATGAGACCTGAGTCAAAAGTGGTGAAAGGGTGGTGAAAATCATAGATGTAGAATTGTTTAGCAAGGAAGGTGGCAAAACTGAACAGAGAGAAAATGGATCTGTTGTGGAGGAAGTCACCCTGGTAACAGGAGTTCTCCCAGAAATAATCTACAACACATGAACAGGAGCAGTGGATGCAAATGTTGGGAGTGAGACACAGCTTGGGCGTGGGTCTTTTGTGATAAGGCAGAAGAGGACAAAGAGGCTTAGGGAAAACCAGCACCAAATCAATGGAGGAAACTGAAGAGAAGACAGGGAGGACAGGGCCAAAAGCAAACAAGAATTCATCAGTGCTGATGGAGTGGAACTCATGTGAAGGCAGAATGACAGATGTGGAGGGGACGAAAGAGACCAGGTAGTGTCAGGAGAAATTCAGCAACGCAAAGATCAGTGGGAGTAATGTTTGATGAAGGCCGTGTCAAGTGAATGGCCCTTTAAATGAGAGAAAGAGTTGAACAGGGCAGCACAAGTCAAATGACAAAGTGAGGGCAATGAAATGTGGAGCAAAGTGGGTAGATGAGTCATCAACATAGAAACTGAAGATATCCACAGAGAAAGTTAGGAGAGGAAGACGGGAGTTGAAATCAGAGAGGAAGTCTCATGGGGTAGAGTCTGCTGGGCAATAAGTGGTAGTACCATGGGGAAAGAGGAAAGAGTTGAATACGGTGCTTTTCAAAGGAGGAGAATGGTAAAAAGAATGGGAGAGATTGGAAACAGTACCTTTAAGTGGTATTGTCACACAATATTAAATAAATATGACAGGGAATCCTTTTAGGGAAGTTGTTTCCCATTCCTCTTTTTCATCCCTTGGACTACTGGAGCCTCCTTTCACTAAGTCCCTGCCTTGCACTTTTAGAAAGACTCCTGATGGAGCACTCCCACCTCTAACAAGTTAGTATTTTGTTTGTCTGTGTGGTTCTGTTCTTACCTGAAAAATGAATATTGGAAATTAATATATGACCACGATACCCTCCCTATAGTCATAGAGAAGTAGGGCTGAAAGGTTATCAAAGGTTCATAGGTTATCTAGTCCAACCTCCTAACCTGAGGCAGGATCATCTCTATCCAAACCATCCTGCAACCATAATTTAAATTGTACATAAGATTACCTTAAACCCTGACATAACTTAGACCTAATGTCTTAACCTGCCACAGGTAATGCCAGGGAACCACGGTAGGTAATGTCCTGCTTCTATAAAATATTGTCAATATATGCTCAAGAGGTCCAGGATAGAGGGTTACACCCCTTGTTGCAGAAGAATGCAAAAATCCTCACAGTCCATGCCAATCTGACCATGGGATAAAATTCCTTTCTGACCCCAAATCTGGCATTTGGTTTGACCCTCAGCAGAGGGGCAAGACCCTCTAGCCAGGAACCTTTCTTGCTCCTAGCAGGAAGATGTCCTTTGCCTATGCCTTTCATGTAATATACATTTGATCTATGTCTTTTAAATTATGTTTATAAATCTGAATGCTTCTAGTACAGAGAATATCTTTGTGCATTGTTTTCACTACTTACCTGCAGATTATTTCAAAATAGGAACTACAGAATTTATTTATTCCTGCCAATGTCATGCAAAAGCCAAAAATCATATAAAACTGCAACCAATTGTTATGGTTTTTATTCTGTCTGTAAATGACAGTTTTGCAAATGTCTGTCAAAAAGGATGCCATATGGAAAGGCCGGCAGAAAGGCAACTAGCGAACCAGTTGTATATGCCAGGTTCAATTTGTCATACTTTTAGTTACTGGGAAAGATTATATATTTGTTTTGTGTAAGAAAACTCTCATAATTAAGAAGTCAACAATGGGTTCCTCAAAATATATACCCTTTGTGAATGGGGAAAAACACTATTCTTTATTAACATAACAACAAATACCAAGGGGATAAGACAAAATTACAGTAAAGGATTTTTAAAGTATCAGTAATTTTAGCAATGCTTCAACATGAAAATCTTCCAATAACAAGAATACGTCACAAAAATATACTGAAATATCTTGCAGTTGCGACACAATATAATCACATTTTTCATAGTTTCATAGTTTCTAGGGT
>NW_017729026.1:40573225-40580033 GCF_001723915.1 Gavialis gangeticus | reverse complement strand
CCCCAGGTGCATCACCTTACACTTGTCCGTGTTAAACCCCATCCTGTTCTCCTCCGCCCATCCTTGTAACCTATCTAGGTCTAACTGTAGCCTGTTGCTCCCCTCAATTGTGCCCACATCCCCCCACATCTTAGTGTCATCAGCAAACTTGAACAGGGTGCTTAATAAGATTATAGAAAAATGTTTGTTATATAAGCTCCAATCCTGCAAAGAATTAAGGGCTTGTCAATGTGGTGAAACTTGTGAATTAGAATGCAAATCAATAACCATTCTGCACCAGCTCCCTCTTACACTGTACTCGGGGAATGAATATACCATTTATTTATAATGATGTAATTTTTATCAGTTTTGTACACCAATATATATTATACTGGAATATGGGGTGGACAACTGACCAACTTTTCCTAGAGAAATAGACTATAGGCTGCTGTTAGAGCTCATCGTAGTAGGTGTCAAGGGAACAGGTAATAGCTTGAACAAAGGGCCTTCCCAGCTGAAGACACCAGACAAAGGCAGACAAGGTTCTTTGGGTAAATCTGATATCTTTTTTAGACGAGCTCAAATAGTTGGAAAAATTCTTCTTTGCAAGCTTTTGGGTATAAATACCCTTTGTCAGGCTAGAATAGAGTGGGAACCTGTTGAGCACTCCTGGTCTAGTGGTTAAGACATTTTCCGTGAGTCTGGGAAACTCAAGTTGTTGGCTCTGTCCCCAAGAGGGTTTGAATCAACTTCTCCCACTTCCTAACAAAGAACCTGCTCCACCAAACCAGGGGCAATGTATAGGGGGTGCACGCAGGTGCACATGCACCCTCCTGATTGTGGTGGTGCACCCCCTACAAAAAGGCGCTGCTGATCCCTGCTGGCCGCTGCCAGCAGCATCTGTGGGTGGTTGCCAACCCCTGGTCAGCGCCTGCCCACCCCCCACTGCCAACAGCGCTGGCGGCATCTGCAGGAGCTCCCCTACATATCGCCGCTGCGTTCCCACCACTGCTGTGGCCCCCCAGCTGCAGGAGGCACACGTTGTTCATGCACCAACCATGTATTAGGCACCCCCAATCTCCATCCTGTTGAAACTTTCCCACTGGGCAGCCAAAAGGGAAAAATATATGGGACCAAAAGAGAAATGTAGAAAAAGCATAGAATGCCTTGAAAAGTGTGTGTGAGGAGGAGGGGGGCTTTCTGGCTCTACTAGGGCAGACAGATGACATCCTATTTGCTGTCTACCTTTTTAACCAATCTAAAATGTAGAAACATCTTACAAAAGGCAGTAGGTCTGGGTCAGAACTTAAAAGCTCTTTCCCACAGGCGTGTGCCAGGTGCTGTAGCCCTGCAGATCTTCCCTTCTTGACTTCCCAGTAGACCAGCTTCAACAAGTGGGGTGAAGAGTGGGTAATCCTAGCTGATGGCCTAGTTGCTAGAGCACTGCTGGGAAGCAAAATGCAAGTTCAAATCCTCTAAGATGAGTGGGGCCTAGAAGCTAAGTTGCCCACTTTGTGGACAAGCACCCTAACCATTAGGTTATTGGGCTAAAAGGTGGGAGAGTTGTCTTACCATCTCTTTTTTACAATTTTTGACCTGGAGGGATGTGGGCAGTGGAGTCCCCCAGGGCTCTGTCCTGGAGCCTGTACTGTTCAACATCTTTATCAGTGATCTGGATGTGAGGGTGGAAAGCACGCTGTCCAAATTCGCTGACGACACCACACCAAGATGTGGGGCAAGGTGGGCACACTGGCAGGGAGGGACAGAATCCACCTAGATCTAGACAGGTTCCAGAAGTGGGTGGATGAGAATAGGATGGAATTCAGCACAGACAAGTGCAGGGTGCTACATCTAGGGAGAAGGAACCAGCAACACACCTATAAGCTGGGGAATACCCTTCTTGTCAACACAGTGGCAGAAAGGAATTGTGGAGTCATTGTTGACTCCAGGATGAAAATGAGCTGCCAATGCGAGGAAGTGGTCAGTAAGGCTAGCTGCACCTTGTCGTGCATCTACAGATGCGTCACGAGCAGGTCCAGGGAGGTGACCCTTCCCCTCTATGTGGTGTTGGCCAGGCCACAGTTGGAGTACTGCGTCCAGTTCTGGGCGCTGCACTTCAGGAGGGATGTGGCTACCGTTGAGAGGGTCCAGAGGAGGGCCACTTGCATGGTCAAGGAGCAGCGGGTCACGCCCTATGAAGAAAGACTAAAGGGCCTGAATTTATTCAGCCTCCACAAGAGAAGGCTGAGAGGGGATCTGGTGGCCATTTACAAACTCACCAGGGGGAACCAGTGAGAACTGGGTGAGGCTCTGTTCCCCCAGGCACCACCTGGGGTTACTAGGAATAATGGCCACAAATTGTTAGAGAGAAAGTTCAGGCTAGACATCAGAAGACATTACTTTACTGTTAGGGCTGCCAGGCTCTGGAATGGACTCCCAGGGAAGGTGGTGGTCTCTCCTACATTGGGGATCTTCAAGAGGAGGCTGGACAGATATTTGGCTGGGGTGTTATGACCCTGCACTCGTTTCTGCCTGGGGCAGGGGGCTGGACCTGATGATCTGTTTAGGTCCCTTCTGACCCTGAGCACTATGAAACTATAAATGCACCGTCCCAAAGGAGTAGGATCTGTAATCCTTGTAAACCATCCTAAATACTACTTACCCCTTTAATGTTGGATTTGGGCTTAACTCTAATAGACTTAAATATAATAAGAACACAGTGGGTGCATTTACACATGCGCTTTAATGTGCAGGAGTCTATTCTACTGCACATTAAAGTGGCATGTAAAAAATGCCATGCTAATACACTAATGTGCAGTAGAATAGGCTACTGCACGTTGAGTGTCACTCAAAAAGCATGCACTTGCAGTACTGTGCATTAGCACAGCCTCATGCACATTTATTTAGTACCTCATATTGGAGATACTAAATATAATGTGCATTAGTAAAAGCGCATTAATGCATGTGTAGACGCGCCCAGCAGGTGTTTCTATATGAGATGCTTTACTGCAAATTAGACTAATCTAATGCACACTAAAGCATCATCATCTACACATGTACAGCAATTACTGCACATTAGATTAGTTTAATGTGCTGTTTGCTAGTACCAATAGATACAGGTGCTAGAAAAATGGTGCCTTAAACTAATGTGCATTAGTGCACATGTAGATGTTGACAATGGGTGCAAACTGTGCCCAGTCAGCTGCACCAGCAAGAGGCCAGTCTCCTGCTTGGTGCAGAGCCACATGGCTGGCAGTTTCTGCAGCCATGTGGTAGGGACAGCTCTTTCGCTATCTGCAACAGGCCTCTGGAGACCTTAGCCTGACACCTGGGGCCTGTGCCAGCTGCTGCTTGCCCCCGGGCACTGTGCCCCACCAGTACAGGCATGTTCCAGGTGCTGTAGCCGTGCAGACCTTGGTTCTGCCCCTGGGGCACATACCAGCACCTGATTGCCCCGTGGGCTCTGTGCCCCTTTGCTGTGGGTATGTTTTGGACCCTACAGCCCTGTGGACCCTAGCTGTGACACCCAGGACTCCTGATGGGCAGAGTCTGCCTCTTGGGCACCATGCCCCATGCCAGCAGGCATATGGCAGCTAACACTGGCACCCAGAGCCCCGGCCTGACTTCTCCCCTCTGCCCTGCCTCATGTAGGCCTTCCTGACAGTGAAGACAGCGGCCCAGGAGCCAAACTGAACTGAGCAGAAGACCATGGACCTTATAGCAATTTAGGGTGATGCAGAGGTCCAGTGGTAGCTTGACCAGGTCACAAGAACCAAGGCCCATATGCATGGTCATGGCTAAGCACATTCGGAAACACAGCCACCAGCACTCCAGCCAACAGTGCCACAAAAAGGTCAAGGCCCTGCAGACACAGTGGGTCCAAGTCAGGGACCATAACCATTGATCAAGGCCTGCTTGCAGGTCCATGCCCTTTCAGTGATAGCTAGACCAGATCCTGGGCCTGATGGACCCTGGCAAGACCCACCATGTGTTCTCTAGCGCAAACAGGCTGCCGGAGCCTGTGCCATGGCCCAGCAGGCACCAGGACTCAGCAGGAAAGGGCCCCTCGGAACTCTAGCACCAGGTCCTGGTACACTCCCCAGCCTCAGCCTCATCTGGCAGCTTGGGTAGCCCAGTCCATCACCTGCACCACGTCCCTGCTGCACCCACCCAGTAATCCCCACACAGAGAGATGGGCCAGGGGGATGGAAGGGATACCTCTGCCACCCATTCCTGCTCCAGTACACCCACCCACACCTGGGCTGTACAACTGGAGCCAAGGGCCCCAACTGCAGGGGAACGCTGGGTCCTCTCCTCCCCTCCTTTCCCTTTCCCTTTCCCTCCCTGCCCTGCCTAGCTGAATTCCCCACTACCTGAGGGAGTCTGCCCCACCCAACACAAAGGAAAGTGGGAGGAAGGTCAGAACTTAATTGAGCCACCAGCGCCCTCCAAGCTAGCCATCATATGCAGGGAAGCTCGTTGCTGGCAGCCTTTTTACCTAAAATTATATGTTTGAACTGCCAATAATATAGTTTCTCTACATGGTAGCCTCATTGGGACAGCAATATTGTTCTGGTTCCCAACAAATAATAATAAATATTAATTATCTATCTCATTATGTTAATTAATCAATCCCTTGTGCAATTTTACACTATTTTAATTGGCTTCATATTCTTATTTGTTGTGTATTTCTTGCAGTTGTTTAATCTTTTTATATTCATTTAGAAATATGATTTAGCTATTTAAAGCAAAACATGTCAAACAGTGGTAGGGATCATACTAACTAAGAAGTGAATCTAAAAGTGATATAATCTCATGGAACATGTTCTGCTACACTTCTAAAAAGACAACAGCCAGATCTAAAGCTGTTGATTTATTCTGTTTTACTGACTCAACACATATTTTATTATTGATGAAAGTGTGCAGTAGTTTTATAATGTTTATACATTGATTATGTTGACAACTTACAAACTAGAGCTAATTGAAACCAAGGTTGCCCATGAGTTACTTAAGGCAGGTTAATATGAAAACATTGAATAAACGTCTGATTTGTTTCTGTGTAGTTGGTACTGGCTTCTTTTCAGGTATGGGGCCTTATTTACAAAGCTATTCACTTTTGTAAAATCAAGATTTTTTTCTGGAAAATGGTGAATTATGTACTGCACAGTGCAGACACTGATCCTGCAGACACTTATGTGCTCAACTTTACTATGATGAGCCGCCCCATCATGGATTGCAACAAGACCATGAAAAATACTTATATTGAGCACACATTAGTGTGAGCAAGAAAGAAGCTTTACTTTTTTTCTAACAGGTTTTCTTTTAGGAATTGAGTATCAAAATGGTTCAGCTATATGTCCTAGGAAACTCTGCTCTTTGTTCAAGTTTTGCAATCAGATCTGTGCAGATTGATTGCACCACAGGTGCCTTAGATTTGCTTTATCCTGAATAAATCTTTTGGGCAGGGCGGATTTATACCTCTTCCTTGAGGAGGTACTTCTGAATTTACCTAAAGGCATCCTGATAACATGAGGATGAGATCTTTAGGCAGTGTTAGATTATGACATGCTGAGGCCCTAAACTATGTCCAGTTTAAGAGGCCCCGTATGACAAAAATAATCCAATGTATGTATATTTTTGTAATTAGAATGAAAATGTTCATATTTAGAGCATCATTTTCCCATATCTCCTTTATTTACCAACAGATTATTATAAAACTTAATATTAAGTCAGGTTTTTTTTCCTAATTTAAACGTCCTAATTTATTGTGAGGCCCTAAACTGTAGCTTAATTTGCTTAAACCTGAATTCAGCACTGTCCTTAGGACTATATATTTATTATACATCATATAATATATTGGCCACACTTATCATGGGCGATTAGTGCCTCTGGAGTCTTGGGGGGCACCAGTGGCTGATTGCCAATGAGTGGTGGGGGTGTCCAACATCAGCTGATCCAGACCGAAGGGGACCACAGTGGCCAATCAGCACCGGTGGCAAAACTGGAAGTGCCACCAGCACTTGTGCCAGTGCTACTGGCACTTCTCAGTGCCAATCTGGGGAGTGGCGGGGGGGACCAGCTGGCGCTTCACTCAACACCCCCACTCCCCAGCTGGCAAGGGCCCCCATGCCCTCCCTATGCATCACCTATGACACTTATTGTAGTGAAGTCTGAAATGTATTTAAAACCTGAAGTGAAAAGAGAAGTTAATGTTTTTCCACATGATGATGATTTCCCAAGCTGGGCAGGCGCAGCTTCTGGAAAGGCTCAAAAATCAGAAGGGGAGAACAAATTTGAACACCTAGTTTTAAGCCCAACTAACAATGACTTTTGGTTGTTAAGTCATGAGCTTGACGTACTGAGCTGAGAATCCTTCTGTCAGGATTGTCTTCTGGGAGGCAGGCAAGAAGAGCTCACTGCGCGGGGAAAACCTTCCCCTCTTACCTAAACCTTTCCCATGCCACCTGTTTTCAGGCAGCAGCCAGGGGAAACAAGCTTCTCAAGGGCCGATCCTGTAGCTATTTCTGCAGGAGGTGCCCGGCTTACACCAGCAGGCCCTCCACGCGGAAACGTGCAGCCACTGCGAGATGTAGGGGGCGCGCAGCCCCTCCATGCTCAGGACCCGCGGAGCTCAGGGGTAGGCGAAGGGCTCCCTTTACATCCGGCCCCCACGAGCCGGGCAGCCGCGCGCGTGCTGGAGGTGGAGTCCGGTGACGTGGAGCCGGCAGCTGGGCCCTCGGCTTCCCGCCTGCCCGCGCTCCCCACAGGCGGGCGCCTGGGCCATGCGGGGCTGTGGCGGCCTGTGCGGGGCCGCCTGGACCGTGCTGGC
>NW_017729026.1:40571910-40572801 GCF_001723915.1 Gavialis gangeticus | reverse complement strand
CCCCGCGCGCCCGGAGCGCCCGCTGCCGCCCGCGGCTGGGGGCAGCGCCCGGTGAGTGCGGCGCTGCGGGGGGGAGGCTTCTTTGCAGCGACGCCCGATAAGAGCAACTTCCCCTTGCCAGCAACACCGGGCTGGAGCCCCCACGAGCGCCAGCTTGTAGTGGGCCTGGAGACTAAAGACAGGCTAGCGGGGCTTGATTGGGATGGGAGGGTTTGTCCCACAGCAAACACCAGCCCCTTGTTCTGTATCAATTGACAGGGTGCCGTGGCAAGAGGAGGCTACGTCCAGGTTTTTGGCGTATATGCCCAGTGCGTGTGAACTATTCTGACGCAAGTTGGATCTCCGGCTGATCCACCCCGAGTGAAACTGGTTGTCTGGTTTTAGCTGGAAAGGCCGTGCAGGTTTGGTGACCAAGCAAGCAAAGGCTGCTCTGGTTCTCCTCAGATGGCATCCTGGCAGGGGTGACACGTAGGGTGTTCACGCAGGTGCACGTGCGTCCCCTGCACGTGGCGGTGTACCCCCTGCAAAAAGGCACAACAGTATCCATGGTGCCTGCAGGCAGTTGCTGCTTGGCACCCTGCTGGCGGTGTCTAAGGGTAGTCCATGATCACCCCGGCTGCTGTCAGTGGTGCCAGCGGTGCCTGCGGGTGGTTGCCGACCCCTGGTTGGTGCTCGCCACCGCCTCTGCTGCCAATAGTGCTGGCGTCATCTGCGGGAGCTCCCCTGCTCGCTCCTGCTGGGCTTGCTGCTGCCGGGGGCATGTGCTGTTCATGCATCCCAGGAAGGACAGCACCATACCTACATTGCTGGCAGACCCAGGCAAAGTTTTAGTATCAGGCCCCCAGTTTGCCAGAGATGATGATAATAATAAATAAATTACCATTTTCAGGC
>NW_017729026.1:40546706-40566910 GCF_001723915.1 Gavialis gangeticus | reverse complement strand
TATCAGGCCCCCAGTTTGCCAGAGATGATGATAATAATAAATAAATTACCATTTTCGGGCCCCCTTTCTGGCCAGGCCCTGGGCAGCCACTCAAGTCACTCATGCCTGTGTCTGGCCCTAATGAAGAGGGTAGTTGCCTACAGAAGATCAGGCCACTGAGTCAGTTGGTTTCCAAGGGCATATCCAGAAACACAGGCATGGGCAGTGGTACCACAAGCCTCTTTGTGGAACCGCAAACTGCACATGTTGCATGTTAAACCATGGGCAGCGCTGCTAAGTTGTAGTGTGCGGACAACATTTGCTACCCGGATTTCCTAGTAGCAAACTCCCCCTCTCCTCCCCCAGAAAAAAGCAGCGCAAAGCATGCCAAAATTGTGTGCCAGGACAAAGTGCTGTGGAGCCCCTGAGCTGAGCTGCACTGTGCCCAGGAAGCCAGAGAGTCGCTGGCTGGGGCGCAGTGTGCCTCAAGATTGGGGAGCAGGCAGCCCTGGGCTGGCTACTCCACTGTCTGTGTGCCTCAGCACAGGGAGCCCCCGCACTGAGGCACTGTGCCCCAGCCGGGAAGTGGCACGTGGAGTTGGGTGGCCTGTGGAGCCCTTGAGCTGAGACATACTGCCCCCCAGCTCAGGGCCTCCACAGCGCATGGAGATGAGGGAGCAGGCAGCCCTAAGCTGACTGTTCCCCCATCTCCATGTGCCGCTCCCTGGCTGGCTGGGATGCAGGGTGCCTCAGCTCAGGGGCTTCCTGCCAGCTAGCCCTGCACTGAGGCACCCTGTGCCCCATCCAGTCCCCCTCCTTCCCTGTAGCACATGAAGCCCAGCCAGGAGCTGGGAGGACCTGGGCATGGCCCACAACAAAGGGCATGTGCAGGGACAGGTACTACAGCACAAAGTAGTGGCACAAATTTGACTTGCTGCTATTTGTGCTGCTGCAAGCACGTGCCCATGCTCATCTGGATGTGGCCCAACAGGCCGCTGTGCCCTAGCTCAGGGCAGTCCAAAGGTGGCTGGGGAGTGCTGAGTGCTTAGGCTGTGGCTTACAGGCCCCAGCAGCTGCCTTTTTTGCTGCCATGTGTGGGGCAGGGCCTGGGGAAAGGTCTGTGTGCCACCTGGGAGAGAGGATCCTAGGGCTCTGTGTGCTGGTGGTAGGGACCTGTGTGTCAGGAAGTGCAACAGTGGTGCACATGCTGCACCACAGTGTGATATGGTGGCTGCACACTGGTGGTGTATGTGCCCCCCAGCCATACCAGAGCTGGACAATCCTATGCTACCTTCTGTCTGATTATTGCAGACTAGTGCAGATTACCACTTCTGTCTTCAGATATAAGAGTTAGAAAGATCTATTTTAAATCTTTGGTTTCCCTGTAACTGGCCGTAGAAGAACTCTGCTTCTATACAGGGTACTTGTACAGGACATCACTGTTTTTATTATGCATCCTTTCAAGGCAACAAGGTTAAAAATGAAACTGTCTTATTCCTGTGTTTGCTTTCTGGTGTAAAAGGGCCTGAAAGTGCTTCTTTTGGTAGTTATTTGGGGTTTCCTTTTATAAGGTAAGTTTGGAGTCCTTATGAGAGCATAAAAATGCAGGTTCCTAACTGAAATGACATGTTTGCTGAGATTAGGACTTTGGGTAGACGACAGCAATGAGTACTCCATGATCCAACTGAGCTGAACCCTAGTTATTAGTCCCTTAATTGGCCAAATTTACTGTAGTAGAACTCTCCTGCTGTCCTTGGTGCTGGGAATTTGCAAGTAGAACAAGCAACTCCAGAGCTCTGGTTTCTCCTTAAATGACATCTGATGAAGTATGTTGTTGCCTACAAAAGATCATGTCTTTGAACCAGTAAGCTTCTAAGGGCATTTCCCCATGAGTGTGCATGTGCAGGGGTGCATGTTCCCTGCAGGACAAATGGCAGTGGCACACATTTGTGCCACTGCTATTTGTCCCTGGGCATACCCCTGCTCACGTGCTTGGGCATGCAGTAAATTGCTCTGGGTGGGGTAAGGGAAGCTAGGGCCACCACTTGGGCTGGCCCCAGCAGGCTGTCCTCCTACGGCAGCAGTGGCAGCGATCCAGGTGCTTGGAGCCTGCCCAGTAGCCAGGCTCTCTTTCTGGCAGCTCACACTGTTGCTGCGTGTGCTGAACCACTTTTTTTAGTGGCAGTTTTTTTTTTACACCGGGATCTCCCAGCATCAAAAAAAATTTGCCACACTGCAAATTAGCAGTGCAGCATGTGCTACATGCAGTTTGTGGTGCTACAAACTGCACATGTGCACTCGTGGGGACGCACCCTAAGATGTCACTTTTCCCTACCTTTTGCTTTCTTTCCTCATCAGACTTCTGTTAAAATGCGAGTGGATCAATATTTGTACCAAAGAGCACAATCCTTAATGTAAGACTAACAAAGAATAAATTGCATTTTTGTAGTTAAAGCTTCACTAATTTTTCCAGTAGCTTCATGACTTTTGCCTTCATGATTTCTCAGCTGGCAAAAAGAAATGGAATTTATTTTTTAACAGCAATCAAATGTAGAAACCAAATTCTTTTTCAAGGCTTCCCTTGACACTTGCCACTGAAAATTCTCTAACATCTATATTTGCAAGTCTCCTGGATTAAAAAGTGTTACAAATAAGAGTGCATGAAAATGTCAGATCTATTTGCAGTTCTTGGTGGGATAATTATCCTTTTCTCTCCCAGATTTGAAGACCATAAATGTGATCTTTTATAACCTTTCCACTACTGTTGATCACAGTATCTCCTACAAAGAACTTAAAGACCTCCTAAAATCCCAGACTATTTATATTGATGTCCGAGAGAAATGGGAAATTGGCAAGTTTGGAAAAATCCCTGGGTCCATCAATATACCATGTAAGTGATCATAAACATGACTAAATAGTTAAAAGGTCAAAGACCACTGAGCACAAATTTGCAAACAAGTAGTGATGACAAGGGATCTCTGGAATTCGCATTGGAAGCATGTGGCATTAAGGCTTCTTTAATTTTGGAGTTCCCCCCGCTGCCACTGCCACTGATTGGCAGAGGGGACGGCATTGCTCGCCACCCACACCTGAAACTGCAGCTGCAGTTTTCACCTCCTGGCCATCAGGCACAAGCAGCAAGTGATAGGTCCCCTCTGCCAATCAGCAGTGGGGGCATGTGGGGGAAACTCCAAAATAACAGAAGCTGCCTCGTGATGACTTCATAAAAACTACTTATTGGAAATCTTCACAAACCAAACTGCTTCATGGATTAAAATGCGGGGTTGAACAAAATATGGCCTGTGGGCTGGATCTGGCCTGCAGGGGGTGCCCACCAATTAATTGGACCTGACCTATGGCTGTCCCTGCAGCACTCTGCATGGGGTGAGCCCCACCCAGCGCAGCCCATGCCACACTCCCACCCCTGGCCCCAGCCCCAGCCAGCATGCACAGCTTCCTGGCGGGGCTTCTCCTGGTCTGGATGCAGCTACTAGGATATGGATTGGCACCCTCCCCACCTGCTGCTGGCCTCCAGCAGCTCCTCTTGCCCTGCTGCGCTGCTCCTGGCAGGGGGAGCAGCTGCAGGTGGGTGGCTCCAGCCTCAGTGGGTGGGGCTCCAGCTCCAGCCGCCTTCCACCCACTTGGTTGCCTGCAGGTGGCTGCTCATTGTGTTGGGTGGGTAGGAGCTGCTGTACGTGGGGGAAGCTGAGCGGCAGCTGCAGCCACACTAGGAGCAGCCCAGCTGGGAAGCTGCGTGTACTGACTGGGACTGGGGCTGGTAGGTGCAGGAGGAAGCTCAGCATAGGCTGCCCCAGGCAGGAGCAGGTGGGGCTCAGACCCACGTGGAGTGTCACAAGGATAGCCACGAACTGCACCTGTGCTGCACCACCTAGGGCAAGCTGTGCTGTACATGTCCCCTGTCTGCTCTTTGTTCCTCCCCACTCTTCCCCCCTGGCCAGCTCCCCAGACTTAGGGGCCAGGCAGCACCCCCTGACATCTCATACAATTCCCTATACACCCCCACATTGTATACAAGAGTAAGACTATTCTGGGGTGTAGCTCAGACTTTATTCTGAGCTATTACACAATTGCCTCTATATACACTACTCAAAAAAAAAATAAGGACAAATACTATTTTTTAAATAAAATTAAAATATAGTAGATGTTTGATTTTTAGCATGTGACTTGTTTTTTTTTTTTTTACCTATAATTAGTTAAAATGATATCTTCTGAAAGCTTTTGTGTGTGCAGCCTTCCACAGCTCACCAAAACTTGTTAAGTGACCCTCCGGCCAAAATAATTGCCTACCCCTGATTAAACATAAATGAGGCTTTGCATGTCCTTACAGTGGGTGAAGCTGTGGAAGCTCTACGGATGAACCCAGAAGACTTCAAAGAGCAGTACAATCAAGATATACCTGCTAAATTGGACCACATAGTCTTCTCTTGCATGGCAGGAGTGAGAAGCAAGGGAGCATTGGATATTGCCATGTCTTTGGGTTTCAGCAGGTAAGCTAACTGCAGTCCAAGTAAATTCCTGTATAAAGGATAGGTTAATGTTCTTCAATGAAAGGGCTCCTGCTGAAAAGTAGAATCTTCATCTGGAGCTTTACAAGATGATCGTTACAGGAAATTCAAATATGAAAGATGAAATAGGATGACCAGTACTCATGTTCCAGTTTGACTTCTATTTGGCTGTTTCTCACTGTCTATTGATATAATACATCATTTTCACTATTAATTACCTCCGTAGAATCAGAACAACTCTGGGAGGATAAGCAATCTTGCTTTCCTGCATGTTAACAGAATTGGTAGCTAACTTGAAATTGCAGTGTCACCTGTGCAAGCCCATTGCCTTCAATGATATGTCCTCAGAATACACTTGACCTCCTAGTTGAAGAGCATAACTTGAAGATCGTTGAGGCACCATAGGTGTAACTGAAAGCTGTATTTGGCCTGCGGGGTTCTTGTTACTTTGATGCCAAGACAGGAGAGAATTTAACTGATATATAAAACTCTTGGCATTCTTTGTGGGCCTAGATGTTAGGTTTAGGAGAGGATTAAAGATAGCATCTGGGATGTGTGAGTGAGCAACTAATTGATCAAGTATTGAGCCAATCCTCCCCACCTTCTACCCTTAACCAAGTAGTTGAGGTTTACTGCCATTTCATTCCTTGCATTTTCTCCTTGACACCAGGAGCAGTTAGATTCTACTTTGTAATAATGAATTCTGTCATTTGGTGCACTGCAGTTTTACATACGATGATTTGTGGTTTTGGTTTGGGTTTTTCTGTTTATTCTTTCCTTTAGCCAAGCACTTTTCACAAGATTATCATCAGTAGCACTTCCGTAATACTGCCTATCCTCTGTATGTTTTCAGAGTTCAGCATTATGCAGGCGGCTTTGAGGAGTGGAGAAAATTTGAACCTTCAGAGCAAAACTAATGAAGATGTATATCTACCTTGTTCTCGACCCTCCTAAGAACTCTAGAAAATTATTAATAGTTTTTTTTTTTAATAGGCAGTGAATTTGGGAAAATATATTGTGAAAGGGAATCTGTTCTGTTTTGTATGTAAAAATTATTGTGTATATAGATGCTGTTAGAAGCAGCTGTTGATTTTGTAGGGGACTAGTCTTCACCTTTAGTCATATGTTCAATGGAACTACTATGTAAAGAGAGTTTAAAGGTAAAGACTAACATAAAACTTGAAGATGTTGTACACTTAAAGGTTTGTTTCTTCTTCTCATACTGCACCATAACACACGAGATCATTACTACAGTATTAAACTAATGGTGACATGTAGTACTGCTTACTTTGTCCTCTCTGAAGAACAATATATCTAGAAGCATGTCAGATTCCATATAATTTATTGGAGTTGGAAAAGTAGTTCTCAGAGCAACTTGGTACTAACCTACATATGGTAGTTTTTAAGAGCATTTCTGTTCTGTCAGAAGTGCAAGAAAAGAGCAGTGCTCCTTAATAAGCTGAGTAGTTCTAAGTGGAGAGCGAGAACATAAGTACAGGTCTTTCTTTTTCTGTAACCAGGAATAATTGTGAAACCTGGCTGAAGGAATTGTGAAATGTTATTTCAAGCATGTCTTAAAGAACATGCACATAGATTTTTAACAGAAAATCCTACAGAATGCAGACAAGGCATAGGGCTTCTATAAAAGAGAAATATCAGAAAAACCTTAGGGGTATAAGCTCATTGATGGTAAAGGTGTTGATTTAGGGAGGGATTTCTCATGAAAACAAAGGGTGATGTACAGAAATCCCCTCTGATTTTCCATGGAAGATGGGGGTTAAGCTTTTATATGTCTTCTCTTATTCTGCATTGTGTAGTTCAGTGGTTCTCAGCTTGTTAGACTCAAGACACCGGCCATAAAATGCTAGCTCTTTTCTATAGTCAAAAAAGACATATTAAATCTAATAAAGCCATTCTTCTGTTGCAAAGAACTCAGAAAGACCACAAAGGGGAGAATGCCTTTTACAGTGTGGATTGCTATTTGAAATATCTGGGTTGATCTTATGAATTGTCTCTAAGTGTTTGCATACCTAACAGTGCTAATATTGCAAAGCACTCTATGCCACTTAAGAGAATATCTTAGCACCTCAGGGTGCCATGGCACCCTTGTTGAGAATCTCCGGTGTAGTTAAAAGCTACAACCAATGAATGCTCTTGGCCAGTAGCTTAAGGAGAGGTGAGTGAGCAGGACATGAGCCTCAGGCACTATGTAAAGGTAGGACATGGGGGCTGGAATAGAGCTGTAGGATGCCTCACTCCCCCTGCCTTGCCCCCTACTCCTCTGTCTCGGCAACTTCCCTGTTTCAGTTCTAGTGCTGGGTGGGGGCCTAGGCAGAGAACTACCTGATAATGCTAGTTGTAAGAGCAGCAACTGACAGCTCAATGCTTCTGTGGGAAATGTCACCTTCTTGTCTTGCTGCTGAAGACCAGTGGAGCAGTAGCAAACTGATGCTGCTCTGCCCTCCCTGCTGCTAGAGCCAGAGCAGGAAAGATGGGTGCAGGACAGGGTGCAGTACTGGCCCTTTAGGCTTCTGCTTTTGGCAGTCAGTTAACTAGGAAAGTGTCCTTTTGCCTTTTGTACTTGGACTTCTGATAACCATCATAGAGACAGTACTAGCTTATCAAAAATAATTACAATTTTAGTTGGATGCTCCTTTCATCAGTACCACAGGTATGTTTCATGCCAGAACCCCTCCACTGATACTTGACACTCAGATTTGAAAAGTGGGATGCAAAAGATACATGTTCATGGAGGAAACCTTTTTTTCTCTTTCTCCCAGAGGGGAGTCTAAATTATTGAACTGAAGAGGAAGGGCTTCTTAATTTATGCAGCAATATATATTTCATCCTAGAGTATGTCAGTTTGGGAACACAAACTGTAAAGTTGGCAAGGGTGTGGATTAACAGTGTATTAGTACAGGATATCATAACTTTTTGTGGACTCTTTACTATATAGCGATTGCAAGGTCACTTCTTCATTTTAACAGCATGATGTACAAATCCTAGGCCCCTTGTTCTCTTAATGCTTTCTCCCTACAGAGGGAGGAAAAGATAAAGCCTTCTCTGTATGACAGAAGTCAACAGCCCTGCCCCTTGTTAATTGTGAGGGAAGTGCTGGCTGGGGCTCAGTCAGAAAAGTCTAACATTGTAAACCAGAAAACTGAATCTCCCCTTCAGCTCCTATTGAACATCCGTAGCACCAGATTTTTTTTATCTTAAAGTTCCCCTAGTATTTGAAATTCTTTGCAGATGCAAAAGTAGAAGTACCTCAGTCTTCACAGGACTGAGCAGGCTGGGACCTAGGTTATGGCTCCAGTTCTCAGCACAATGAATGGACCTGGCTTTCTACAAAACACAGTGCTTAGTGAAGGTTAGGTAACCCCTTTTTATGATGGCATGATGGTTAAAGTACTCACCCAACTCATGAAACATCTCACTTCTCTGGCTGAGGAGCTTCAAACCCAAACCTCTCACTAGGTAGAAGAGTAGTCTGTCAATTATGACATCTGGGGGGAGGAGAGTCCTTATATTCCAGCCTTTGCAGTGGAGAGTGCATATGCATTTTACACAGCACCACTAATTATCTGACAGTTTTTTAGATGCTGTCTGAGGTTACTATCCTTTTTGGGGAAGAGAGAGAAATACTCAAAATGAGGCTGGAAGTGGTATTAGAATTCAATCTCATTTTCTTAAGGTCAAAAGAGTACACCTACAAAAGTGGAAATGAGAGCAAAGAACAGCAAAGACAGGAAATGCAGCTGCTGTCCCTAGTAATCTTGCTGCTGGAGAAACCAAAGCCCAGCATGGTTTTATCAGTCACTTTGAGGCCTGGCAAGCTGGTACCACCATCAGGCTATTAGTGACCAAGCTTACAGCTGTGTTGCTTTTACAATAATCTTGATCAGTTTAAACCAGACATAAACAGAAGAAAAAGCAAAAAAACATATTGAGAAAGAAAAGGACAGGTAAGTGCAGGAACCCATATTTCAAGTGGTGATAAGAACTGAAGCAAGCCTGGTGGAGGGACATCATTTGGTCAGCCCCTCAGGCTGTGTCTAGTCAGGACACCTTTTAGGATCAGCAGAGTGAAAGACCCAATGCCACAGAAGGTCCCAACAGACAACAGATATGGTAGGCATAATGGTGAAACCTTAGTTTTTACTCCCTCTGTTTTTCCTACAAAATAGTTCACCCCTTGAATTTCCTCAGTAATCAGGTGCAGGATCCAAAAAACAGATTTGGATAATTTATTCCTGACCCCATCATCTTGTTTCCCAGGTGTGCTATCTTACTACTTAGGTTGCAGGGGCAGGCTTTTCTGTTTGTATTAACCCAGTCTTAACTTTTACTGAATTTATGATTTAGTTAACAGATTGATCTGCACTTAGCTTGGGTCTTTCTATAATTTAGCAGATCATCCCTTTGTGCAAGATTTACAGGGAAACCAAGCTAGTCATCCCCACATACTAAAGAAGGGAAGCTGATGTGCCTTATCTTAGAAGTTCTTTTGACCTAGACCTCAAGATAAGATTACACTATGAAATTGTTTACTTTTGCAGATTTTTATTGAGTATTGAACAGAAGCTATTTAATATAAGCCCTCTTCCAGTGGATTTGGGTTTTTTTTCAAATCTAAATTTTGAAGTACCAAGTCAGTTAGGGACAGGTCCTTTGAAAAGTAATCTGAAATTGGATAGACAAATAGCTAGAGAAGGTAAAGGAAAGGGCTGTAAATGGTGAAACAACTCTCCTTTTTTCCTTTCTACCCTTCCAAAATAAACCCTTTCAGGCAGGGGATTTACTTTTCACCATTTCCCTTTAATTGCTACTGCAGAGGGTCTTGACAACACTTCAGTTAGAGGATTAGTTATTAACTGGATACAGAAATGATACTTGTCTAATGGAGTGAATGAACTTTAGAGGTATTGTTTCACCACTGCAATCAAAACTATTTACATGGAAAAAAATAAATGTTATAGAACATGTTCCAAACACTGGGTCAGATCACAGGTCCATCCATCTTTATCTCAAAGTGGCAGTGTGCACGGTAAGGGAAACGGTATTTAAGTAGGGCTTATCAGACTGATCTGTCTCCTGCCCTTGCTCCCTCCCCACCTCTTTTAAACCGACTCCAGCATCCAGAGACCTAGGAAGTCCTAACTACCATGTTTAAAACCCACTGATAAGCCTACCCTCCATGAATATGTCCAGCCTCCTTTTGAACATGGTTAAATTCTGAGCCTCTACAACATTTTATGGCAATGATGTCCACAAGTTAATGATGAGGTGGCAGGGAGTAGGAGGCATTCCTTTTGCTCATTTAAAACCTGCTAAGAATTTCATCATATATTGCCTAATTTTATCATTAGGAGAAATAGCAAATACTTCTTTGCTTTTTCCACACCATTCTTCACTATCTTACTGCCTCTCAGTCATCTTTTTTTTAACCTAAAAAACCTGGGCATTTATTCTATAGTGAGAGCACTATTACTTTCAAAAACATTTTAGTTCAGGCGTGTTTAAGAACTACATACGGTTGTCAGTTTGCATTGATCTATTCCTATCTATCAAGTTCACACTGCAACGGGACAAAAGGAAAAAGCCAACTGCAAGGAGCAGAAGAGTGACTTTACCACTCATCTGTCAATAAATATATGGGTCAAATTGCAACAGAAAACAGCAAAAGTAAAGCAGAATAAGTATAGCAAAGGCTAGAATACATACATTTGCCTTTTTCATTGTTAAGGGAGTATCATAATTTGTCTAATATGCTTTATAAAAATAATTCCAATGGAAATACATTCAAGGAGCTTAATTGATTGCGTACCCCTCTTGCACCCACCCCCTCCCCCCAGTACACACTTTGGTAACGTTTTGTTGAATGGCAAATCGCTGGAAACATCTCTCTTTGAAACAGTCAGCATTTAGAACTAAATAAGCACCATGGAGTGAGGCATCTCAAGCATTTTCTTCTCTGTTTTAGAACTGTATTAATGTGTAACTGCACCTTGGAAAAAGATATTGGACAAAACAAGTTCCTGGACTTCCATTTATTGTTCAATTTCATACTTGGGCAAATTGGCATTTTTATTTGATAATGAAATTGTACATAAATTGTTTGGGGAAAAAAAACCTTAAAAATTAATAAACCTGTAAGTCTAAAATCTTTCAGCCAAGTCCTGACTTAAGTGGGCGTTCTGCCTGAGTAAGGAATGCAAGATATGGCCCTTTGATGAAGGAAACTCCCCAGCAAACAGGTAACCAAAGAATCCCACTGCAGTAAAACAAAATATAAACATAAAACACACCACCAGCATGAAGCTCACTGCAAGCTTGTTCCTCTCAGAAGAAAAAACACAAACTTTCTAATGAATCATACAAATTTACACTAACAGTGAAGGCAGACTAACAGTGTATACCTTTTGTACAAAAACAACCCCTACAATAAAAATAGTCTTATGTAGATTTGATTTTGATTCTTTGCTTTTAAAATACTTAATTGGATTGTACAGTACATTTACTTGCAAATCATTCATATAAGTACTTTAAAAAATGTCCTAATATTTGAAATGGTTAAGAAAACTTTTTATCCCCCAAATGTCCACAATGTACACTATACATATTGCACTTTTCTGGTAAGCTGGGCTACTAAGTTTCATTGCAAAAATGTCCAAGCTACATGTACTGATTAAAACGGCATCTCTTTAGTCTAGAAGAGGAATTTAATTTCTCTCCTGTTTTCACTGAAACAAGTAACATTCTTTGCAGACTTCTGTCAGTTGTTTCTGAAGGATCACACTTTTGCTTTTTACAGTACCCATTACCTATAAAACAAACTACGTAATGAAAAAAATTAGTATATAGCACGCCATCCTTCAGTGACATACACAATGAAAAGGACATGGGGTCCTTAATACAGTTACACTCAGGCTTCATGTTACTGTAGCTTTAAAAGAAACTTCACTTAAATGGGAAGCTATATTTTTGTCAAAGCAAACAAAACCAATAATTAAAACTAGTCATATTGAAATGAATAGTGTTAATGTTTTGCAGCTCTGTTCAGAGTTTTATTCCTTAAATTGAGAAATCTTAATATATCTGCTCTGGCTTCAAAGGGATGACGCAATCTTTAAAGGAAAAGTTTTCAATATGCTTGACAGAAACAAGCTATTCATTCTTCAAGCTTCTTTGTTAAAGATCTTATTGAAACCTTCTGTCCACTTCATGAACGCAGGAAAGATCCCAATATGTCTTGATCCAATGTGGTCCATAATGAAATTCTTTGGAATGCCTTAAGACTGGCTATAGCTAGAGTTCTGACTTCCATTTGGACCCTGTTCGCCTTCACTGTTTGGATGGAGAGACACATTTTCAGACAGCAGATATATCTAATATTGTTACATCATAAACTTTATTAAAAAAACCCACTTTTCAATCAAATGGCAAGTAAAAACCTCTTCAAGAGAAACAACTTTAATTATAAACAAAAATTCAAAGCCTTTCTTTTACCCCCCCAACTTTCCTCTATAAAAATAAAATGTAAATTTATTAGTTATTTGGGTAACCATGTCTAGATAAAATAATCCCACCAGAAAGTGAAACAGACACAGTGAAGGAACTGATATTCAAAACTGCACATGTAAGAAACTCGTGTCCAACTGCCAACTCAATCTACACCTACAGAAACCATGACTTAGTTCACATCGTAGCTGCATGTCCAATCATAAATAACTGCACAGGCAAATTATGCATGGAATTATACCTGCACAGTTTGAAAGGCCAGGCTTTCCCAGCTATGGTGTACTTTGGTACCAAAATTCCTTTTATTGCTTAATTTAGTGAAACTGTCTTCAATTCGATTAACTCCCTACATAAGACATTTTAAATTGTTAAAAAGATACAAACATTCTCTAATCCAGTGGTCTCCAAAGTGGGGTGCGCAAGATGATCCATTGGGGTGCAGGAAGAAAATATTAGAACTTCTATTTATATTTATATAAATATACATACCCCCCCCGGGGTGCGCAAAAATTTTTTTTTACAGATAGGGGTGCGCGATCAAAAAAGTTTGGAGACCACTGCTCTAATCAAACCTGATGCAGCAATTACCTTTGTACCTGACTTTTTAATTAATGTACAAGGCAGTCTCTCTCATGGAAACATCTATACTGCAAAAATACATAGTGTACCCTCAGAAGTACAGTAAACAATTTACTTATTTGAATATTTAACTATTAGGATTTCATTCACCATTGTTCTGATTCTGTGCCATGAGTCCCTCCTCCTCTTATCTATTAACTAGAGTTTACTGTAAATTTTCCTCATTTTTTTCTAAGAGCAAACTCTAGTTAAATGTATTTTTCAGCACAAAGAGAATAAAAAAAAAATTTAGTACCTGTTTGGAGGTGGTTTTGGTTTAGGCATCTTATTAAGAATAGTAGCCATTTCTTTCCTCTCATCAAAATTCTTCCACTGTTCATACAGTTTTAGTATAACCCTGATTATTTCTAAAATCTAAATAAAAATAGATTAGATCAGATACTGTAGTGGTTCTCTGTTTGCCACTATCAATTCAACTATGTAACGACCAATGATTTCCCTGTATCAAAGTAACTTTTGCTCTTAGCTCAACAATTCCATTTCAATGGATATTTTCTTTATCTAGATTGGATTTGAAGGATTTTCTATCATGAACAGTCTCCCATTCAGAATAATGCAGACCGTTTTCCCTTCCCCTTGGGCAAACACATTAGTTGTTTTGAAATGTGTTAAGAATGCGTTTTCAGTTTTGTCTAAGGCTTTTTACAGCAGCTGGAGACCTGTAATCAACTATCCACTGTGGATTACTAGCAAGTGCTCTGCAAATCACAGGTGATCTAGAAACCTTAGAATGAGAGAAGGTGAAGTGTAAGTAGCCAAATTGTAGACAAATATTTTTCATATTAACCGTAAAAGGTCAGGTGGACCTCAGCGTTTTACTTTTCAGATCTCAATATTTTACTTTTCAGAGGTCCACTTGAGTCTGGCAGCCCACTGGGCCAGCATGAATAAGGCATGCCAGTTTCTGCAGCCAACAGGACACAAAGGAGGGATGCATCAACACTTATTAATTTGTTCAGTTTATATGCTGCCTTTCTGATGAAGGTTCAGGGAGGCTTACCAAGGACAGCAAAATAATTTATAAAATAAACAAACAAAAGAACAAAACAGGAGAACAAACTAACTTATGAAAGCCAGCACAGCACTGTAATAAGCTATACAGAAAAACTCTCCTAAACAGCATCACAGCTCAGCCTCGTTTGCTAAACACCTGCTCAAACAGGAAGGCTAAACTGTTTCCAGGCTCTGGTGGGTCTCATGGGGGAGGAAATTCCGCAGCGGAGGGGCAAGTACTGAGAACATCCTCCTGCATGTTTTTGCCAACCAAACTTGAGGCGTTAATGGTATCAGGAGGAGGATGCTCTTGGTTGACCTTAGGAATCACGCCAGAGTATAAGATAGAAGATGGTTTCTCCAGTAGGTAGAGCCCAGCCCATTTAGGGCCTTACAGGTCAAAACCAGCACCCTGAATTTTGCCTGGCAAGCTACTGGAAGTGTTCTTTGACTCCCCAGTCTGAACAAATATGTACACATTTACATCTTGATTAACTGTCAGCAGCCTTCAGCAGGAGCACTCATATCTCGAGTCATAACTATGTTTTAGCCACCTGGGCTCACATTGTCCCCCACCCCCATTTCTTTTAATACAATGAAGCAGCAGCATACATCGCTAAAACCAGTCAGTTGGCTATGAACACTGTGATACTGATGGGAACTCTTAATGGATTATGTTTGTATCAGAACTGGTTGGTTTAAATATATAAACATGTTCATAGCAGAAGTAACTTGGCAGATGCAGCAGTAGGTGTCACATACAGAATATTTTTCCTGTTTTCTGTCCTGTGCAACTCATTTTACCTGTAACTTGCATATACAACACACTGAACCTGTGCTGTACAGAGTCGCACCCAACAGTATAATTCACCTGGGTGCAATCCTGTGCTTTGGAATTACAGTGCCCATCATCCTGAAGGGTTCCAAAATGCTTTACACATAGCAATGCTACCTAGATTTAGGTTTAATTGACAATCAAGTGTCATGAACTGGTATCTGCAGAAGAAATTATGTAGAATTACCCACCCATTTGGGAAGCATGCCAAACTAACACCCTCATTTTCTGAAAAATGTCACAGGCCACAAGAGGTAGAACTGATGATATGACTCATCTGAAAGATGGGATCTTCAGCAGCACCCTGTACTTGAGCACTTGCTTAGAGGGCAGAATGCAACAGGCAAATCACCAAATCCTCTTGCTGAAACTGTTTATTTTTGAACGTCTCCCATCCGAAGTTGTGATTAAGTTCAATGGTGCTTACTGTATTCACAACAAGAATACTGACTTATACAATAGGCATGCAAGTTATTTGTTTTATAATATTCATGAAAATTTCTGGTCAGTCCGTGGCAAGTAAGAAAAAATAAATACCTTCTCCATATCAACAGAGAGCTCAGCAAACCACTGCCTTGCATCCTTTTGCTGGACAACACAGGCCACATGGAGGCAAGCTGAAGAGAAACAAACAGAACCTTTCAACTGTGGGTTACTTGTTGTTTATTTTAAGACACTCCTGAGCCCTTCTGGATAGGATTGGATACAAATCTAAATACAAATAGAGATGCGAGTAATGAACAAAGATTGGGGATTTTTGAATATGAATGAATTACAGATTTCAACGCTATTATTTCCCCCTTTATAGCTCTGAATTTTTCTGCTTCCCTCTTTAACATGCCCAAGTCAGTTTTCAAGAGTTGAGCTCAGGATTAGATTTTCCAGTTACCTAAACAGATTTTCAGGCTATAGGCTCCCCACTGTCACCATCATCTGAAAAAGCTGAAGATGGCAAACAAATCAACATATTTTAGAAAATCCACTGTAGACTAAGAAATGCTCATGGAGGAAGACTATACAAAATGGATCTACTTATGTATGATGAAGTATTTTAATTTGTTCTTACCTACCTAGAGCTATCATGAAAGGAGGGTACAGCAGACAAAGATCTGTTCTATATGTGTCATTCACTATCCTCCTGTGCAAACAAAAATAGTAAATAGTCATTGTACTGTTCTGACCTTTAATCCCATTTTTCTAAAAAAAAAAAACACCCTTCCATCTGTTAATCATGCAAACATCTTTTCATCTTCACTTTTGAAATAAAGAGAATTAGAGAGAAAATTAGGTGGGGAAAATTCACAAACAATAATATACATCAGTACACAATTTCTTATCTTGGACCCTTTAATTACTTTCCAAGTGATCGCAGTAATTATTTACTTCTAATAGTGTAGATCAGGGTAGCCTATTTACTAAAATATAAGACAACCTTGATTATAAGGCAACCCCCCAATAATTAGAATATATGGACCATTTATAAATGTGCTCCAGTTTTCCAGATATGGAATCTAATTACTGGGGGTTTGCCTTGAATTTGCTCCCCCCCCTCCCAGTGCTACAGCTAGGGTGGGTCAGATAGCCCCCTTCCCCACTACCTCCCCAACTTCTTCCCCCTGCAGCTCTTTCCCTCCCACCCTTACTGGCAGACCCTGCTTTCCCTAAGCACATGGAAGTGAGAGGCAATTTGAAAACATGGATTTATAGGCAAATTATTATGGATATCCATTGAATTAGTTCATCCAGAACTGATGCATTTTAGCCTTCTTTTGGAAGCTGCTGCAAGTTTTAACACAGGTATTCCATAAACACACTCAGTCATTCAAACAGCATATGTGGCACTGCAACCAACAAATATTCTCCACCCCAGACTTTTCAGCCTGGGGCTTCAGATACTTCCAAATCCAATCAGCACGCATCCTATGTGCAGGCCCAAGCCTGAAGGCTTGGGGTTCAGATGCCTCTGAGTCTTGCTTGCCCTTAGCCAATGGCCACAGGAGCAAGCTAGGGAGGAGTCCCCCATTTCCATAAAGTACGCATCTAGCCAAGATCTTCCTGCTGGAAGCTGGCTAGTGGGAGGCTAACTATGAGGTTCTTGTAAGGAGTCCTATCTGCATTTAGATAGGGGTGCACCCTTCACTACACACTGCCATTTAAATCCATTTCAGCTCAGGTAGTCCAAAGCCAAAAGACTCATGATTTACCATACAGTTCATTATGCTGGGGCCCAGCAGATTCAACAGTGTTTCCAGCCATGGTAATCCTCACAGCTCAGCACTGCTCAGTATGTTTCTGCACTCCAGATAACCCCCACAAAGGATCCATGTGCTAATTAGCCTCTTACTCATGACAAGAACATCCAGCTCCAGTCATGAGTCTTGGGATCTTCCAAAAATGTAGATGCAAGTAAGGTACAGGGAAACATGGTCCAGCTCCACCTCACAAAGGGCAAGGCCACACTACTCATGTGTAACAGGTGGCAGAGGGATTCTGGAAGAACTGTTTGGGGCCCTGTTTGGTGTTGTTTGCCAGACATCGAAGGCTAGTGAAGAAACAGGAATAACTGGAAATGGGGAAGAAAAGCACAGCTCAGCTGTGAGGAATGTCGAAAAGTAGTCAATGTAGTGGCTCACCATGATTTGAAAAAAACTCAACAGTGAGGGGGACTGAGCATATGGGCCCTATCACGTATCTTATTCAGATATGCTGCACTAATCTATTCTTTGTGGTAGGTTACCCACAGTATGTTTACCCAATATAGGCCAGGTGTTTTATAGTCATGCTCAGTACTGGCTGCCTTTAACCAATGTCATAGCTGGTTGCTATTATTGAAAACATGCTGCTTTTGGCAGCACTTTAATGATAGGCAATGAGATTTTCTTGGATGTGAGTGTAAAATGAAGACTTCCCCTTCTCCCCCACTGCTGAATGGTGGGGGGGGAACACCTTGTCTTATATTCAAGTAACTATGATATATTTTTGCATCTTCAAAAATGCTATGTTGCAAAGTGCTTTGAACATATACTATTTGAATTATTAAAATTAATCTTCACAATGTTGAGGTAGTAGCTCATCTGTAAAGTGGAAACAACAAAGGCAAAAAAATTAAGAAATTTGTCTAAAATCACGCAGAGTTCATGGCAGTGTTTAAGGTCCCTGACAAATATTAATTTAAATATTAATTCAAAGGCATGATGGGATCTGATCCCAACAATTGCACTTCCTACTATGCATGGCAGGAACTGTGATGTTGGGATTGAGCATCAAATCCCAACACACTATTTGCCAGCGTAGGGGGAACCTGATTCTGGCAGAAAACTTGGCTCCCTGTGCTCCCCTGGCTGCAAGCTTAGATCAGTTGATCTGGGATCCCCACTGCAGAGGCAAATGATGCTCTCCCATACCTGGGAGCTCTGGTTATCTGATCAGGGCTTCCAGCTATATAAGCAAAAGAGTGTTCCTGTAGCTGGGAGCTCTGATCAGCTGACTGGAGCTCCAAGCTTCTGGAGTTCATGGTAGTCTTGAATCCAGAATGCTCCAGAGGCTGGCAGCACTGGCCACATAATCCAATTAATGGCGCAATGGGAACCAGCCACAAAGTTATTACACAAATTAATAACTTTTTAACTTAATCCTCATTTTATCATGCCATTAACTGAATGAATGTGTGGCCAGGTTATTACTTAAGATGGGATTAACTAATTAATCATGTCTTAAGTGTAATGTCTTTTAGGGGCTCAAAGGTCCTGGCTTCTACAAATAATCTAAGAGTCAAAGGCAATGCTTTTATTGTGTATTTGAATTTGATTACTTTTAAAAAAAAAAAGGCTTCATTATGTTCACAGATATAACGATAAAACAATAACATAGCAGAATACATCAGAAATACTAGGGAAACAATCTTTGACAATAATTAGCAGGAAGAGTGCTCCCTACTCATGGTCAACATTTGGTGATGCATACAACTCTGGGTATGTCTACACTTCACAATGCTGGGAGACTGGAGATATACAATTCCATCCATGCAGACTAACTTGCCATGCTGACAAGGACAGACTGCTTTAGAACCCAAGCTAGTTCAAGTATCTCAATACTGCCCTGCACTGTGCAATACAAACACACTATAAAATAGTAGTTTTAGTTAAACCAGTAATAATCCCTATGTATGCACTCTTTATTTGCATCAATAAACTGGTGCAACTTCATTTGTCTACATAAGCAAATCAAAATTTTCTCTGAATAGTTTTTTTTAAGTTAACTTTCCTCCTCAAAGGATGCACTATTAATTTTTGTCTCTATTACCATGCGAGGGGTAGCAGCATGTCTTCTTGGCCCATATCTTGCACATATTGGAGCAAAGGTCTATAAGGATGATACACTATCAAACAGCAATCCTAGAAATGAGTTTAAAGAAGAAAAAATTAAAACATTTATAATGACCACATGGTTTATATTGTGAAATCAGTTAGTGGTTCATTTTTCCCTTTTTTTTTTCTTCAACTATAAGCATCATGACACCTCTGTCATAATGAGGACAGTGCTCTCTCTAGAATACCATTATACAGCATGGTTGCCAGTCTGTCAACATCCTTTCCCCTTAGAGAGACAGTGACACATCTGCAGCACACTGAACCTTGTTTGCTTACAAACCCATAATTCCCTATTGGAAATACAGAACACTGCCAGAAAACAGTCTGTTACTAAATACCATACGTGAGAAGCTTGCTGGGAAAACAAAACAAAAAAACAAAAAAAAATCCAACACTAGTTTTTAAAAATCTACACTATTCTAAATTCTTCCTTACACATTAAGGTTGGAACATACAAAGAGGAACCAACTAAACTCAAATGACCAATTACAGAGATGCAGAATGTATGTGCTGAAACCCTGATATTAGCTGCACTATATTTGAAATAATCAAAAATACCATGTTACAAAAAAGTAACTTTCTGTAAATAGTTGCCTTGCAAGGCACAAAACTATAATGCTGAGAAGACATTCCCAAACCACAGCACAGGAAACAATATTCTAAGAAATGTTAGCTATAAAACACTAGCTAGACTACAAAAAAATTGGGACATTTAATTGCTACAGTTAACTTCAAGCATTAAAGTGATCCATATATTTACAAATAAAAAACATCTCTCATAACCTTGTATATTTAAAGTCCTTGTCTTCTCTTTCTGCGATTTAGCTTGTTTCAATAAGAGATGGAGATGTGGTTTTTGAGCTGACTCCCTGTCCAATTATAATCTCTTTGACTCAGTTTCTCACTCTTCACTATGGCTGCTGACAGGCGTGGAAAAAAAACACCAACCCAAAAACAGCACTTTATTTTTAAGCGCATTGTGCCCTTGCACCAAATGCATCACTTGCCCAGAAGAGGAACCGCATCAGTTTGACTTGACTCGCCCAAGTTCTGTATAGATCAGGAACTTCAGCAGGGCTTTTTGGCAGCTTTTATCTAATACCTGACTTGGCTATTAGATAAAAGTTGATTCATCTGATTCAGCTATAACATAAAAGCACCAAAAAGCTCCACTGAATTGCCCAATCTATACAGACATTGGGTGAGTTGGGTCAAAGTGACATGGTTCCTCTTCCACTAAAGTGCAGTTATTCCACCCCACCCCCCATTTGTCAGCATCCTACAAAACCTGAAAATCCCCCACAGCAGCCTTGGTATGGTGCTTTGATGGTGTAAAGCACT
>NW_017729026.1:40531649-40546524 GCF_001723915.1 Gavialis gangeticus | reverse complement strand
CATTGATGGTGTAAAGCACTGACAAAATAATTTACTACTTGAGCAGTTCCAAGAACTGCATATAAGACGGTCACAGTATTCAGTTCCTCTGGAAAAGTATTCAGTATTCAGAGGGTTGGTATTCATTTCCTCTGGAAAAAGTATACCTCATAAGTAAACAAACAGAACATCAAATCATAAAATTCAAGTTACAAAAAAAAAAAATCAGGTCAGGGTAGGATCAAGCATGCTTTTGTTAGGTAACAGCAGCAAGATAATGAAAAAAAAAGCCACATACCATTAGTTCTAAGAGATAGAATTCACATTCTAGTATCTGTAAAGAAATAGAAACTGAAGTAAGCAACAATGCCTGTCTGATAGGGAAACAAAAAGAAATAGTTCATCAACATCCAAACCCATACACTTTTCTTTATATTTATTTTTTATACCTACTGTAAACTCTACAAGAAACTGTTCTCCCCAATACCTTCACTAACCTCAAAGTAAAACTACAACCCACTTAAGAAAAATAATAGAAAACATTGTTAGCTAGTCAATTGTCTCACTATGTTAAGATGAAACTTATTTCTGAGGACTGTGAGAAAGTAAGTTACCAACCTCCAAACAAATATTTCATTACAGTTATGTAATTTTACAGGTATATATGAAGGGAACTTCATCTTATCCAAGTATTTTTGTTATCAGCTCCTTTAAACCATTCCTAGATTTATCAATATAATTATACAAACTGAATGCTGCACCATCAAGAACCAGATTAGCAGTGTGATAAATGTTTTTCTATAAGGCTTTGTCTTTGAAAAAGCAGCAGAATTTTGCTCCAGGAAATGTAAATCAAGATGTAAAGTAGAGATAACAACACCTGGCTTGCCAGCCATACTGAATAGCAGTAAAATGAAGAAAGGAGAAGTTAAATTGAGATTGGAAGTTAGTAGCATCTTTTATTTCATGTTTATTCACAGTTGTTGGGAATGTATAGAAATACACTTTGCCCCTTGGGAATGACAGTAGAAACTAAAATGAAGTATAACTGGCAAAATATATATTGCAAGCCTCTTTGACACCAATTAAGACCACAATACTTTAAAACAAAAAAAACTTGGGAAATTTCTTAATTCTGAGGGGACAAAATAAAAATCCTTAATGTATGTCAGTTTTTTTTGAATGTGTGAATCTAGCAGGTAACCCAGGATATGGGACTCTGTGCAACCTGCAAAAATTTAAAACCTAGGTTTTTCCATCACGTTGTAAGTATTAATATTATATTCAGTTCCTTTAACAGCATTTGTTCCTATTAAAGGAAAGCAAACTATACAAGAAATAGTTCTCTCAAACTCCAAACAGCAATTAGCTTATCAAAGGAAAGTTCTCCCAACAATTTATCCAAAGTTTATTTAGATACCTTGACATATTGGTAAGAATAATTTTTATCTATAATTTATATTGCAAAGAATGGCTAACTTCTCCATGCACAATGAGAAAAAATGATCTCCAAAGGATAATCTGGGTAGGAGACAGCCTATATTTGCTAAAATTTAGCGCCAATATAGAGACTTGGGATATGTCTACCCAGCATAAGTCTGCACTAGGCAGACAGCTCAGATAGCTCTGTGCCTACTAGCTCCTAAACTGGAAGCAGTATAGTGGTGTTCATACAGCACTGTGTCAAGCCTTATAAACCATGCATGAAACTATACTCTTGTTTTGGAGCTAGCATACAAAAAGCTAATCCTGGTATCTCTGCATGGAACTGTCTTGCACCATGTGGACATACCCTTAAGTGCATCTTATTACAAAGCTGTACAACACATAACTACTAACTGGATAGGAGTCATAGCCCTGGGTGCTTATTTGGGACAAGAGATGCAGGCAGGATGTGGGGGGAATGGGGATGCAAAACTAGCAGCAACCATAGTACTTGCCCAGTTACTACCACTGGTAGCCCAGATGCAGTTAGTGACCTGTGCAGCACTGCCTGCCAAAGGCACATATCTGTCCAGTTACACCTTTGTGTCTACTGCAAGTCATATGAATTAAAAAGGCAAAGAGAACAGAGAAGGGAAGAAAACTTTCCCATTATTGCTAAAAGTCATATCACTAAGTTAAGATGAAGATGTTTCATCCAATATACTTACATGATTCATCCTATAAGGAAACTCCTTCGGAAAGGCATATGAAAACCTAGTTTTCACTATAAGAGAGAGATTAAAATAATGAAAGCATTAAACCAATATTCTATTTTACTAATTTCTATTAATTCATCAGCTTGCAGACCTGCAAAACTTTTTATTGGCCTTTAATGATTTATTGATATATGGTATACAAGATCTTTCCTGACTCAGGCAGAGGTCCCTTCCAGCCCTACTTCTCTATGGTTTCTAAAATATCTATAAAACACTTCTCCTTATAATACTAAGTCTGACTCTCAGTCTGATTATATAGTTCAAAGGCTAAAAGGTGAAAAAAAACATTTAATAAAGACTAAGGCCCAGGTGCTCAAAGATATTTAGGCACCCGCCTGCCTATTTTAATAAGCAAAGTATACCACTGACATGCTCCTGATACTGTACAAACCGCTTTCTTTCAGCAAAGCGGGGAGAAACAAAGTTTCCATTGTTCAGCATTCACAAAGCTGCCTAAGCACTGTGGCTGCTCCACAGCTAATATTCTGCTTGGAGCCTTAACTCCTAAGTGGGATTCTCAAGCAAAGCTGGAGAAATATTTCTGCCAGTGGGTGTTGATTCTGGGGTGTGCTTTGAGTGTGCAAATCCCACAGAAAAGCCAGCAAAGTGTTAGAGTATATGGGCACATGCATTTTTGTCCATCCTCGTCACTGGGAAACTCGATTGGGATTATGGGAGACCCAGCTTCAAATTTCTCCTTTACCTGATTCAGAGCAGGGAACAGACCCAACTGCAGATTAGTTGCTCTCCATTAAACAAAAGCAAGACACTGCAGTTCACCTACAGAAGACTGCTGTTCCAGTATGGCTCTTTAATCACCTGTCAAGTTGGGTACCACACTTTTTCAGGTGGAGAGTGAAAAGAATCCCAATTTTTGGAAAGACTACAGGAAAGTTATAAGATTTAGAAAGTGAGCCAGAGCCACTTCTCTACTGAGCAGCTCTCCAATCAGTTGCAAGGTTAGAGCGCCTTTCCAAAGGGGTTTTTAGAGGTCAATCTGAAACGCTCTCTCTCCAAGAGGAATGCAAAGAAACTGCTTGCAAATGTGAAAACAAACAAAACGGCACTTTATTATAAACTTAGCATGTTCCAATGCGTGCCTAGAACAGGCGGTGCATTAGCTGTATCCAGCTTTCCCAATGTCTGTATAGATCAGGTGCTTTAGTGGGGCTTTTTTGGCACTTTCACCTCATAGCCGATTGAATCAGCTTTAGCTAAAAGCACCAAAAAGCCCTGCTGAAGCACCTAATCTATACAGAAGCTGCTGCTTTCAGTAAAGCGTATTTTTTTTAACATCTGCAAGCAGCCTGACTTCTCAGCACTCCTCAGTTCCTTTCACTTATTTTTTCTTCTCTACAGGCCTCAAAATAAATAAACCTGTGATAATTAAGCATAATTAAGCAGCTCTGCTAATTGAAGTCTGAAAACAGACTGAAGACTGTAAGGATATAGAGAAAGAAACTGTTCTTTGTCCTCACTCTTAGAGACAGGAATATTGTTAAGAGGGATAAAGGAAGCACTACAGAGTTCTGAAGCACTACAGAAGTGATTTCTCTGTAGGAACCTGATGCTGTGGAATTTAAGAAAATAAAAAAAATAGGGAATAGGAATAGTAAGAGTCCACCATAAAGAATTAAATCTATTCCTGTATGCATAACTATTGTGTTCATAATTTCCTCACTGATTACCAGAACCAATCTGCACCCAGATAAGAATTTTATGCAAAATGGCAAACCACTATGATGCTCAATGCTTGTGGAGGTCCAGCATTGCATTTCAGTTCCTGGTAGTAGAACTGTCACAAGGTCACCATGGTGTGATATATGCAGGCTAAAAAGGCAGCCAATCACCTATCTTCTCAAGCTCTAGAAGGGATTTTAAATGCAATGACCTACATTTTGAAGAGCAGAGCAGAGTATTGAGAAATTGATGACTGTAAAACAGCTGGACCTTCTAGGTTAGACCGTGTGGGTCAGTTGCATATGTCTCTAACTTTAAGGATCTCAATAATAAGATACAACAGGTGTTTTCGACCTTTTTTACAAAATGTACCCCCAGCAACCCCCTTTTTAATAAGTGTATTCCCAGGGGGAGGAGGTGAGTAGCCGGCTGGCGAGGGGGGGAGTGGCAAGTGGCTGGACAGTGAGTGGGGGGAGGCGGGGGGGTGTCAGCAGCAGCGCAGCACCTGTGTAGCCCACAGAAGGGCTCCGCTGCTCTCAGCCTGCCCTAGGCGTGCTCCTGTGAGGCAGTGGCACTCCATCCCCACCCACCCCTGCGTACCCCCTGAGACTTTTCAAAATATCCCCTGGGGTACCTCTGAGATAGAAGGGAGAAGCATGAAATAAACAATTGTAAATTAGGAGGGAAATTCAAAATTGTTTCTTTACCTACTAATATTATTAAAACAAAGCCACCTCTTGATTCATCTATGAAAATTATTTTTCAACTGTAACAAGGTATATATAATTTTCTAATAAACAGGTGTCATTAGAAAAATAACTAGAAAATATAGAGCTTGCTAGGACTTTTTACAAAAAAAAAATGTAGTTCCACAAGGACTAATCATTGAGGCAGACATTGAAAAAAGAAAAATAAACTCTACACCTTTAATTTATTCCACAACTCTAAGTCCAGTATGAAGGTGAGGGGTTTTTTGAGAGAGAGAGATATTTGATTGATAAGTTTTCAAAAGAACTGATGGCAGTACAAACAGGAAAGACTTTCTTTCACATACACACTTAAATCTGAAGCCTTATCAAAGCAGGCTGCCCTTTTACAGAGTGAAGTAAAAAAACTCATCAAATCATGGTAGGCGTTATTTTCCTTACAAAGTGACTACCTTTCAAAGGGACTCCTTAATACAGCATAAACAATGTTTACACTTACATACAGAAGTAGCAGCAGAAATCAACCTTGTGTTTGAAACCACACCAAATTCCTGAGCAAAAAAAAACAGCAGCAAATAAGGTGCTTCAATTGAAATGTTATTTGATCACATTGTTTATCAAACTACTTGGGGTTTTTTACTAGGCAGCTTCTTCAAACTGCATCCTAATTAAATATTCTCTCTCTCTTTGTAAGCATTTTGGTGATCAAAATAAGTTGAATTGTCTATGAAAAGCTAAATAGCAGTTACAACAGCACACATTCTTTTCTCAAAATGAACATAGCTGCTACAATGGAAATAAAAAGCTCAAGGGTGGTAAATTCTGATGACCCTCATATCTACATCTAAATCACAGTATTGTTGTTCTTAATATTGTAACAACAACAACAGGGACAAAATATGGAGTAGAAATTTTTATATTTGGAAACTAGAATAAAGAAAAAATTAAATTAAACCACTAAAATATATTTTTAATTGTACACTTTTTTGTTAAGTTACATGAAATGGAAGAGTAAACTAAGCATTCTGTCAAAATCTTCAAGATCCTTCAGGGTTGAGAAGACAGGCCAATAAGTCAGACAAAGTACTAGAAGATGGTGAACAGCATCTGTCAATCTATCACTTTTCCCTTGCTTCTCTCTTATGGATTTTTTTATAGTGCTCTAGAACAGAAAACTTTGAACCTCAAAATATGAAATAAAAACAACAAAAATATCATAAGAATGTGCAACATCTCCCTCATGCATAAAATTTTACATTAGAAAACTGAAATATTTCATACCTCTACTTTGGATGCCAAAAATACACATGTAGGAGCCATTAATACTGGATCTATACTTTTTAGGGAGTATCTGAAATATTATAACAAATTATAAAATATCATTTTGTGCACAAGAAAGATTAGTCTGCCAAGACCACCACACTTTCTTCCAAAAAGCAAAATCCAAGGGTGCTTATACACATGCTCTGATACATTCTAATTAGAACACATTTGAGCAGACTGTCTGCTCCATGTTCAAATTAGAACACTCTAGTATCACTGCAGCTCCCATGGGCTTAAAAATGGCTGCTGGGGCATTTTAACTAAAGCTCATTGAATGAATTTTAGTTCAAGTGTCCTGCAGCCTCTTTTAAATGTGTGGGGGCTTAATACACATGATGCTGCAGCTCTCCAAGAACCATTCTAATTAAAATGCCACCCCACCGCACCTGAGTACATGTATAGGCACCCTACATTAACATTATTAACATAAAATTAACATAAAAGCTTTACACCATTCAGAAGCAATAGTTGCATTTCAAAAAGTCTATGAAAATCTGCCTAACAAATGCTTCACTCTCATACCATCATAGTAAATAGTCCTACCTGGCATAGAATCTCTTGAAGTAGACAGTGGCAGTGGCAATAACTTGTTGTCTTAATTTAAGATGTTCACCTAAAGCCTGGATAACTTAAAAAAATGAACAAAAACTTGAGTTCAATCTTTAATATGATGACACCACATACTGAGGCTCTCAAAGTATGGTCTACAGGAGAAACTGTATTTTGGGGGTTCTGAAGAGTAGGCAGATGTCTCTCCTTTCAGTTCAAATGTGTTACTTCCCCAACCAAAGATGATATGTTCCTATGAGGCCATGGTGACTGAGGGGCTAGCACTGCATACTAGACTTGGGGGCCAGGTGACCTGAACTTTTAAAGATTAGGATAACAATTCACTTCATTACTTCCCTAGGCAGTTAACAACACAGCACTCAGAGGGGCAAAGTTTGGGCGTCTCACTTTTCAGTCTAAAATTCAAACATTTTAAATAGAAAAATAGGACTCAAAGGCATTGCAAAGCAGATACTCTCTCCAAATGCCTAAAGCTGCCAGCACATATTACACTGTATTTGGCAGTGGCAGCAGGTGCTAAAGAACTGACATATTTAGTCTAGAGGAAGGGGGTGGGAGACCAGAGGAAGTAGTCAGCTGCATCACAAGCATTCTTTGCCAGCTGGCCAAGAAACAACCCTGGTGTCAGCTGTGCAGGTAGGTCTTGTTTGGCCTCCCAGGCAAAGGAAAGTTGCCAAGCACATTAGATGCATCAGTCTGGGATACAGAGCAGGGATGGGATTAGAGAATTATGGAGTGAAACATAAGGTTTTGCTGCTCACTAGTTTTCCTGCACTCCCCTTCTGTTATTCAGCTGAGCATGGTACTTCTGTATCAGCATTCTACATTTTACAGACAGGTATTAAGGTAAATATTTAAAAATGTAAATTAATTTATATATCAAACACTGGCACTAGATCAGGACAGCAGCAGTTTAAGGCATTGGTTAAAGTGCATAACATTTCTTAGCACTGTCAATATCCCAGAGGCAACAGAAACACTTCTTGCTCCTCAACTCAAGGACACAAACACCTCGTTTGAAGCACACAGATTTTGAGAGCATGGGTAACTGGTGACAGGGTCAGCCAGAGAGAAGCCTCTCTCAATAGCTCAGATCCATGACCATCCATCCGGCTCACCCCCTCCAAGATGGCAGTAATGCAGTTGAGCCTAGGCTGTTAATGACAACAAAGGTCATGGCTAAGCAATGCCACCAGGGAAGAGGCCAAACTTCAGTATGGAACATTTCTGTAAATATCTTGGCACCCACATGCTCTCCAGTGAATCTTGTGATGTTTTTACCACTACAAAATTGTCCATCCTGAACTGACCACAAAGCTAGGAAGTCGTCCTCCTCTTACAGTGCTGGAAAATCCACTTAGCAAACCACACAAAATAATCTAAATCTGTCTCTCCTGCAGGATTATTTTGCACAAAGAAATGGTTAAGCCATCTGTGTTGTCAAAGAGAAAAATTGGGCAAGATTTAGTGGGGGACAGGGGCAGGGAGTATGTTATTTTCTCAGTGTCTAGAGCAGTGGCTCCCAACCTGCAGACTGGGATGGGGCACGTGGAGCCCACTGGCTCCCTCCTGGGGCTGTCCCACCCCCCAGCTTTAACCCTGCATACCACTGTTGGTGGCAGAAGCCGCTTGCCTGGGCAGACAGACAGGGGTCCGAGCAGGCGGCTTGTGCTGTGAGTTGGCAGCCAACCCTTCACAGCCCAGTACCAGGCCACAGCCCAGTGGTTGGGAACCTCTGGTCTAGAGAGACCTAATGAAACTGAAGCTTATACATGCTGGGAAAAGGGAGGATGGAAATTCTAATAGTTAGCACAAAAACTGAAGTTTTCAATTAAATAATGTAATAACTCTATTAGATCAATTCACCCTACAGTTTTTGAGACATTCAAAATATTTTTTTTTTAAATAAAGAATGTTGTGTTTTAATCCTAAATATTCTTCTGAACAAGATGTAATGCTGTTTTACATCTTTTCTGCTATTGCATGAAAACCAGAAAAGGAAACTGATTAGCTTACTCTCTGGTCCAAGGGGACTGTAAACCATCACAATCTTACAGATGGCAGTCCATGAATTTCCAACTCTGGAAGATGTCACGGGCCTGATACACATTTTATTTTAAAGCTGACATTTTGACAGCAGAAACGACTGTTACTCATTTAATTAGTTTCATAGTTGCTAGGGTCGGAAGGGACCTGAGTTAGGGATCTATGTCAAAAGTGAAACTGACAAATCTGCTGTTTTCTTTATCCAACAGGAGTGGAAAGCTAAAAGGCAAAAACATTTTAGATTCTTAAAGTATTTCAGTTTTAATAACCTAAACTAATATTAGTATCATAACTAAGGAAGTGTGGTTTTTTTTTAATGGATTTAACCTATTGTTTCCCTTTTAGGTCTTGTTGCATTATGAAATATCTTGTTTATCCTTTTTTTCTTTTCTTTTCTTTTCCTTTACTTTATCCTCAAGAAACTTTAAGCTCATTAATAAATTAGATAAATAACAATCCTCAATCAGGTTTCTGGTACTCCATAAAAGAGAAACTCTCCAAATGATCTGTCATCTTATCTTGCAGAGCACTTTGATCTTGATAAGTATAAATAAAAACAGATGAATTAAAAGAGGGGAAAAAAAACAGAAATGGGAGATAAATTAAACATTTTACAGATGTAAAAAAAACCCAAAAAAACAACACCCAAAAACCGCATTTTACTTTAACACGCCTCCACAGAGCTCAATGCATGCCCAGAAGAGGCATCACATTAGTTGGACCTGGCTCGCCCAACATCTGTATAGATCAGAAGCTTCAGTGGGATTTTTTTGGTGCTTTTATCTAATTGCTGATTGAACAGTTTTAGATAAAATGCCAAAAAGCCCCACTGAAGCACCCTGTCTATACAGATGTTGGGGAGTAAGGTCAAACTAATGTGCTACCTCTTTTGGTAAACCATGGGGTTTTTTTTTCATGTCTGTCAGCAGCCTAAAACACCAGCAGTGACATGGATTATTTTCAGCAGCCAATAAAGCAGGGGTGGGCAAAATGGCTGATCTGCCTGGCAGCCAGACTCCATTTCCCAGCAGCCCCTGCCTTCATGACTTGGGCCAGTCTCCATGGAGACCTCAGCCACACCTGTGTGGAAAGCTCAGGCTGGGGTTGCCATGAAGGTGGGCAGCATATGCAGCAGAGCAGTGCAGGGGGCTGCTCTGGAGCTGCTGGGAACCTGCGATGAGGGCAATTTGCTCCAGAGCTAGGATAGAGCCATGATCTGTATGCTGCATGCTCTGGGCAGGGGCATGCAAGCAGGTGATTGTGGCTCTGCCCCAGCTCCTTGCAGCTATGACAGCCTGGTCTGGAGCCAGGATAGAGCTGTGATCCCCTGCCTGGCACATCCAGGCTACACATCACAGCTCTGCCCTGGCTCCGGAACAAGCTACCCCCATCACAAGTTTCCAGTGGCTTCAGAGCAGCCCCCTGCGCTGCTCTATCATGCGCACTGCCAGCAGGACTCAGGCTGGTCTCCATGGCAACCCCAGGCTGCACTTTCCACACAGGTGCGATGGGGGTCTCCATGGAAACTGGCCCAAGCCATGAGGGCAGGAACAGCTGGGAAATAAGAGTCCATAGCCAACTGGATCTGGCCACTGGCTGGAGTTTGCCCATCCCTGCAATAAAGACACTTAACTTTTCTGTTCGATTCTCTGCCTCGATGCCTTAGAAAATGAATGTTACCTACTTTACTAGACTGATAAAAGGAAGGAAAACTTAACAAGATCTCTCATAACATCCTTGAGAAATATACCTGCATCTAATTCATACATCTTTCAAATGCTTATATTAATATAGCTTTTTAAACATGTTAAGAGAATATATACATAAAAATAGGAGAAACTGAAGCTCTAGGTAAATGAACCATGAATTCAGATACACAGATATGACCCAAATTAGACAGCTAATCAAATATAAAACCATTTTACCATTAGTAAAAAATATTTGAAGTTTCCAATATTCTTCTTCTGCTAGAAATTTCAAGTCCTTCTGGCGTTCTTTCAACAGATCTTGTTTATCCAAAATCCATTGTAAACTACGAGGGAAAAAAACAATTCACAAATATTATACAGTGACTTGTGAACAAATAAAGTACAGTTTGTATCTGGGGATGAAACAGGCTGATGTGTATCCCTTTAATTGAGCCTTGTAATGCTAGATACATTCTTACGAAATGAATGCTCATTAGGGTTATCAAAATCAGGCCCTTTGAGGAAAAATAATCACCAGAAATAAGAGGCCTTCTCAATGCTAAAAATGTAACATGCATTAGTTATTAGTTGAAAATAAAGTCTGAGAGATATACTACATACAGATTTTATTTTAGATGCCACACATTTAAATTCAATATACTCAGTGCTAACAATACTTGGACACAGCTCATTCTATGCCATCTTTTCTTTAAGGGAAATATAGTTGCTGTGACTTTCTTTGCAGGAAAAGCTTTTAAATCTCCTTCTCCCCCTCTGTGGTGTAGATAAGGGATGTCAAATCTCTCTTGGATTTTATGGCTCAGTCTGGCCTCTAGCAAGGCTTCTAGCATTTTCATCAGCTCCGGGAACCACAGGGATTAATACAACCATCATCGAAATGCGTTCCTGGTCATACTCTGAAATACCTGCCAGAATTCAGTGGTAGCCCCCTGTCTCTCCTTGCCCTACCCCAAATTCCCAATCCCTCCTGAAGCCCCATGGGCCAGATGACCTGTTTCTGTAGCTTGTATCTTTGCCACCTCGCACCTCGGTGCAGATTATTAGATACTACGTAAAGACCAACACAAACATTCCCCAAGTATGTGACTTTCCTTCAACAGCCTCAACAACGCAATGGCTTTTTAAAAAGCAAAAACCGCAAGACAAGTTTTCAAAAGCTGGCTTTGCACCCACTGAGCAGCTGTGTTTTATAGATTCATAGATTGTTAGGGGCTAGAAGGGACCTTGGAAGATCATCAGGTCCAGCCCCCCTGCACTAAGCAGGAAAGACGGGGGTCAGGTGACGCCAGCAACGTTACCATCCAGTCTCCTCTTGAAGATTTCCAGGGTAGACAATTGTGAAATAAGCTCCCTCCAGAGGTGGTGCAGTCTGAACACCCTAACTGTGAAATAGTTTTTCCTAATGTTGAGCCAGAAATGGTCTTCTAAGAGTCTGTGGCCATTACTCTTGGTTTTCCGCAAGGGTGCTCTGGTGAACAGTTTTTCACTTGATGTGCTCCCCTGATGTAGCAGAAAGCTGCTATCAAATCCCCTCCCAGCCTTCTCTTCTTTAAGCTGAAAAATCCCAGGTCCCTCAGCCTTTCCTTGTATGGCTTGCTGTGTAAAACTCTGATCATATGGGTGGCTCTTCTTTGGACTCAGGCTTGTCCATGTCCTTGTTAAAGGGTGGTGCCCAGAACTGGATGCAGTACTCCAGCTGCGGTCTCACCAATGCTGAATAAGCAGAAGAATCACTTCCTCGGCTTTGCTTGAGATGCACTGATTGATGCATGCCAGAGTATTATTTCCCCTGCTGGCTACAGCGTCACACTGCCGGCTCATGTTCATACTGTGGACTGTTACTAGCCCTAGGTCCCTGTTATTTTTTTTCCCTTAGCGTTACTACTTGAATTCAGACCTTTGAGTTAAGTTTTGTACGTTAGACTTTGGTAAGCATGCCAGACAGCCCCCAGGGAGGAGGAAGAGATGGTTGCGACTGACTTGGAGAGCTGCTACAGTCACAGATCCTGCATGTGTATTCGTTGCATGTGGGGGGAAGAGGGGAGCAGTTCATCTGTGTGTTATGCACCCTCCTGAAACCAATCAGCTGCTGGTGCACCTTCCAGTTTCCCCAACACGGGATTTCTTTTCTGGCCCGCAGTCAGTTTTCTCCTCCCAGCCCAGGCAGCAAGAAAGAGGAAAATGAAAGGGCTTCCAAAAGAGCAAGTAGGCAGAGGAAACCAACTGGCTGTTTCAAACCCATAGGGACCCAACATGTGAAACATGCTCAGGCTTAAGAGTCATCACAGAGAAGTGGACCTGCAGAGGTCATGGAGCCAGGGTCATCCCTGCCCAAACCACCCCATTAGGAACAGGAACAGCTCCCCTGGGGTCACTCCCATGGGCAGCACCCACAACCAGGGGCTACAGAAAAGCTGTTTTCTCCACCTTCCAGGACCAGGGTGTATGCGGGGACTCAAAGTCCGACTCCCTGGCACTTACAACAGGGACCAGCAAGGTGGGGGGGGGCCGGGAATCTTCCTATGCACCCCCATGACACTCACACGCACGTGCGTTTAGAATAACTCCCCCCGCCCCCCGGGACGTTCCCCCAACGGCCGCCCCGCCTCCACCCTGACAGCCCGGAGCCGCGTGCGCCCCACGAGGGGGAGGGTCCCCACTCACTAGTGCGAGCTCTGCCAGAAGTTCCCCGCCATGGAGCGGGCTCGGGGGAGGCGGCTCTGCCCCCCCGGCTGACCAGCCCCGCCACCCCGCGCTGCCCCCCCCGGCCGGAGCAGCTTCGCGAGCGGCAGCGGCGGCGGCGGCAGGAGGAAGGAGGCGACCGCCGGGGTCCCCCGCCCTTACTCCGCCGGCCGGCAACGCGCGCAGGGACAACGGTTCCGCCGCCAGCGCTCGGGTTCCGCCGCGCGGGGGACGGGGAACCGTGAGCGGGTGCACCGCGCTCGGCCCCGCCCCCTCCTCCTGGCTCGGGGGGGGGTTGCGATTTAGTCTGGGATCAGGGCTGGGACTGGGGAATTGGCGAGACTGGGACAGCGACGCTGGGATTTATGCTGGAATTGGGATTGAAACGGGGGAGGGATCGGGATGCAGGCTGGGATTGGGACTGGAAATTTGGGATTGCGTCTGGGGGACTAGAAATGGGAGATTTGGATTGGGATTAAAACTAGGGGATTGGGAGTCAGCCTGTGTTTGCAACTGGGATTGAGACTGGGAGGCTGGGATTGGGTCTGGGGAACTAGAAATGGCAGACTAGGATTGGGATTGAAACGGGGATTGGGAATCAGGCTGGTATTGAGACTGGGGTTGGGTCTTTGATTGGGACTGGGAGATTGGGAGTCAGGATGGGATTGGAACTGGGAGACTGGACTTGGGTCTGGGGGTCTAGAAATGGGAGCCTAGGACTGGGGGACTGGGATTCGTACCAGGTCTGAGTCAGAGTGGGCTGTTGACCCATCCCAGGGGATCTGGGCAGTGATGCCCCAGGGAGTTTTCTCCGGGTACATCTGGCCATCATCACATTTACACATCAGCACTGCTGCCAGGCCAGGTAGGGCCCCTGTAGCCCTGACATAAAGTTGCTTGTTGCTGGCCCTACTGCCGGGCAGAAGCCCAAGTAACAATCTGTACCAGTGGGGGTGAAAGTGATGTTAGTGCATAAGAGCTAATACAAGACCTGTTGGAAACCTGTGCCGTGTGTGCTGCTATGAATGTTCAGTGTGTTGTAGCAGTGTAAATCAGGGGTGTTGGACCCACAGAGCTGGATCTGGTTCACAGCCTTGATGGGATCAAGAGCCTTGATCTTCCCCTGACAACAGCCATGGGCCTGGGCCAGACTATGACACGGGAGTCCCAGCAGCAGCAGAGCGTCTTGTTCCCAAAGTGAGAGTCACGTGCCTATGATGCGGGGCTTCTTCCCATGGTGCTGTTTGGGTTCCAGTGCTGCAGCTCTCACTGGCTTAACCAGTTGCCTGGGTGAGAGCAGCAAAACTGGAGCCTCAGCAGCACAGTGGGAAGTCCAGCAATGTAGTTTGTTCCTGTGGTGGCAGCTAAGCTCTCGGGATGTCAGGCCACTTCTCCGCAGATCCCAGATGAGCTGGAGCAGGCACCAAGTGTGCTGGATCTGGCGTGGAGATGGATGGGCATGATCCAGTCTGTAGGGTGAGCCCTGTACCGTTCATCCAGCTCATGAAGCCAGGTGAGTTTGACACTCCCTGGAATAAGCAGTTAAATTTTGGGCAGAAAGCAGCTGGCACTCTTGCTTTCTCACTCCATCCTTTCCTGCCAACCAGTTATACTGCAGAGCCTCTCAGTGCCTGATCAACCCTCAGAGGAGTTGAATTCTACCATAAAGGTAACAGGTACTCTACACAGTTGTGATCTTTTCTCTCTCTAAATCTGGTCGCTAGGATATCTGGTCGTCACACCAGATGACAAAGCTAACCTATTTAACGACTTCTTTGCCTCCGTTTTCCTGAGCAGGGACCAGATCATCCCCCACACCAGACCCCCCCCAGGCCCCAGGGGAGGCGCACCCAGGCCAAGGGTCAGGGAGGATCTAGTCAGGGAACTTCTGGAGGGACTGGATGTATTTAAATCAGCTGGTCCAGACGATCTGTTCCCCAGGGTGCTGAGGGAATTAGCTGAAGTCATTGCAGGACCC
>NW_017729026.1:40530438-40530823 GCF_001723915.1 Gavialis gangeticus | reverse complement strand
AAATCCTTAGATGCAGGGGTAGAAGTGGACATAGTCTTTCTGGACTTTCAGAAGGCCTTTGACACTGTCTCTCACCCTGTTCTCATTAAAAAACTGGAGGACCGTGGTGTCGACACCTACACAACCAAATGGGTCGCCAACTGGCAGGAGGGCTGCACCCAAAGAGTGGTGGTGGATGGGTCATCCTCAGCCTGGAAGGATGTGGGCAGTGGGGTCCCCCAGGGCTTGGTCCTTGGGCCTGCACTGTTCAACATCTTCATCAGTGACTTGGACGAGGGGGTAAAAATCACCCTGTTCAAATTTGCTGATGACACTAACGTGGAGGGTTGTGGACACGTTAGAAGGAAGGAATAGGCTGCAATCGGACCTAGACAGGTTACAGGGG
>NW_017729026.1:40526393-40529762 GCF_001723915.1 Gavialis gangeticus | reverse complement strand
AGTTCTGGGCACTGCACTTCAGGAGGGATGTGGCCAGCATGGAGAGGGTCCAGAGGAGGGCCACTCGCATGATCAGGGGACAGCAGGGCAGACCCTACGAGGAGAGGCTATGGGACCTGAACCTGTTCAGCCTGCACAAGAGAAGACTGAGGGAGGATCTAGTGGCCTGTTACAAACTAGTCAGGGGGGATCAGCAGGCACTGGGGAAGTCCCTGTTCCCCCGAGCACTGCCAGGAGTGACCAGGAATAACGGTCACAAGCTGGCAGAGGGTAGATTCAGACTAGACATCAGGAGGCGCTACTTCACTGTCAGGGCGGCTAGGATCTGGAACCAACTTCCAAGAGAAGTAGTGCTGGCTCCTACCTTGGGGGTCTTTAAGAGAAGGCTAGACAATCACCTTGCTGGTGTCGTTTGACCCCAGTACTCTTTCCTGGCATGGCAGGGGGTTGGACTTGATGATCTGTTCATGTCCCTTCCCACCCTACAAACTATGAAACTATAAAGTATGCTGTAATAGGATGGAATCTCTTGTTTCTCTGCTGTTTTCTTTTATGGTACCAGCCACCTTGCTGGACTCCATTAAATTCCAGATACTGGACAATTTAATGACAACTGTGAGTGAGGGGGTGGACCTCCTCCCTCTGCATGGGAAGGGATAAAGTTGCAACAGGTAAAATGGGAGAGGGGTTTGTACCGGTTGAACAGTAGCCTACAGCTGTGGTTCCCTTTGAGACTTGAGGTATCCCTCCATAACTTCTGTGAATTGAGTGGCACCCATTTCAAAAACTAATTTACTTAATTTATAGTTCTTACCTGCTTGAAGAGGGGCTGTGAAGAAAAAGGAGCAGCCAGCAGGGAAGAACCTGTGTTGCAGTGAGTGGGTGGAGCAGTCACTGCTGATGAGCCTGCACTCATCTCTCTGGAACCTGTGCTTATCCACCCTTCCCGCAGCATCCTTCAAAGGCTACTGTGGCACCCTGATTGAGAATCACTGCCCTAGAGAAACAGAGCAGCCTGAAATATGTGCAGTGTGTGTGTGTCCAGAGCATACAGAGCTATCTACAGGCAGGCAATAACAAATTCTAGGGAAACCCCTGTGCTCTGGCCCCCAACTCAGGGTACACTGTCTGTGCCTTCACCTGGCAGTCTTGACCCTGGGGAGATGTTTATCTGAGCAATGGAAAAGGAGGGAAAGGAGCCACTTGTCTTTTGCCAAAAGCCAAGTGGCATGGGCATTTGCCCACAAAATGGGAAACTTGCATGCCAGGTTTCACTAAACCTGAGCAGAGGTTAAAGCCATTTCTTCCACTTCCCAGAAAAATGCTCTTGCCACTAGGCCGGATTAAGGGTATCCTCCATTCATCCTGTTGAGACTGAGAGACAGGAAGGGAAGGAATTAAAAAGTCCTGGGGCCAGAGCAGTAAATGGGAGGGAATAAAACTTTGTATCTTGTGAGGCAGCCGCTCCAATAGTTGTGAAGCCGTGGTGGTACTTCCAATGGTGTTTATACATTTTATCCCAGGACTGCTGGATGTATGAACAGTATTGGGAACAAGGAACAGAACCAAGGGCACCTTCCCCATATCATACTTCCTCTCCCTTGCTCTCCTTGCTGAAGGCTGGGTGGTTTGGTTTGGTTTGGAGATTTTTATGACAGTTTGACCAGCCTAACTGATGACAAATTCTTGGGACATATTATTTGGGATGTCCTGTGCAACTACTTTGAGGAAAGGGCATAATAGTTTAGATAGGCTTTTGGGGATGTTCTAGCTGTGAAGTGTTGGTTTTATGGATTTTAAATACAGTGGTGCATGTCAGTTTACTGATGGGATCTTGTGCAGTTGATCAGCAGGATCTATTGTACATGCTGTGTGCACTTTTGTTCATTTTAAATATCAGGTATCTTTTAGTATATGTCCAGTATGCATGTCTAGGCCTTCAGGTAAAGTGGGCATATTGTTGACATGCTATGTAGAACCTCTTCAGATTCCCATGCATTCTGCAAACTAAGGTGCACAGATGGATGTGTGGAAATGAATTTATTTTATAGTTAAACAATATCTGACTTGGAGTAGTACCAGAACAAACAGTGCCAGGAGTAGAAAACCTGGAACATTTAAAATATATTGTGAACTGTGCCAACAAGCAGTGTGGATTAAATTAAAGGGTGAGGGAGATTTTACTTAAGAACTTGGAGGACAGGTACACAAAGGTGAACAGCATCTGTGGGGCTAGGTGGGAACATTGGGCCTTGGTGGTGGGGCCTTGGTTTGAGAGGGTGCTGAAGGTCATTTCCCTGCCAGACTGGAATGAGCTGTGACACAGGGTCCAACTAGTGAACTTTTGCTCCCAATCAGGTGAGTTTTCAAGAGTCTGGAAAAGCTTCTGGCTACCATGATGCTGGGTGGGGAAAAAGTAGAAGGTGAGTGGCAGCTTTGGAACATGCTCACCAACAACCCTGGCTCTTCATAATGGCCACGAACTATGGCTGAATCTTCATGCTTATTGCATTGTGCTCTCTGTCACAGAAAGGTTTTGCTCAATCACTTATAATAAAAAAGCAAACAGTGATGTCTGCCATTTCCTTTGCAGCTTTGTTGGTAGCCTGAGTGTTCTCAGCAATAGAGTTGGGCAGGCTCAGGGAGTTCAGCTCAGTGTTTGTGCAGGATCTTACTCCAGCTCCTTTGAAACGAAAAACTCTTGGCTGTCAGGCACAACCTCTTGATGGGAATCCTCAGTCCTGCTTTTATCACTGTCCCCTTCTGTGAGGGTGTCTGTGCTTGAGACAAGATGTGTGTCTGTGCTGACTTCTTGTGCAAAAATCTTGTTCAGCTAGCTTTATACTATGGACTGATCTCTGGACCACAGACAGAGGCACACAACATCACTCCAGCGTAAAATTACTATTGGTTCCAAAGAGAATAACATCTCTGAAGCAACTCATTGGTTACACCTGTGCAAGTTAAGTCATGTGCACACCCTTCTTTTTATATTAATGCAACCTTGTTTACAAGAGTGTAAACTGCCCATGTAGGTAAACTCTGAGTTTCTTAATGATAATGGGCCTGATTCTCTTCTTTCTTAGTCAGTTTTGTACAGATGTAACTTCATTAATATCTGTAGAATAATTCCTGATTTATATTTATGTAAATGAGAAAAGAATCAAGCTCCAATGAAAACTAAAGACCAGTGAAGAAGGCCATATATAATGCTTTTCTAAAAGTGGCTAGCCTGAACAAATAATGATATGCTGTAGTGTCTGATGACCATTTGCATGTTCAATGAGAACAGAAAAGAAGACCTAAACAGACTGGTTGAAAACAATTGATCATTTTACAAGACAACCAGGATCTTGAAGGTATTTGCTT
>NW_017729026.1:40517641-40526261 GCF_001723915.1 Gavialis gangeticus | reverse complement strand
GTTTTTTTTTTTTTTTTTTTTTTTTTTTTTTTTTAGAGAAATCAGGCATTTTATTGTTTTTTCATCATATACAAATACTTTACCTGGATTTCATGCATTTCCTCATTCATGCACTGTGATGAAATTTTGCATTCACTGTGGTTAGGGTCTAAGACAGTGATTGCTCAGAATAGCAGTGTTAGGATATAGCAGTTACGTTGCCGTCTTTACAATTACTTTATTTTCTGTACTTCCATATAACTTTAATATTTTTGGAATATTGACATCAGTGAGTTTGGGTCAGTAATCTCAGAAGCAGTAATATTTCCTATTAGGTTCAAGCACAGCTTTGAACTGAGACCACCATGGAATTTCTTGTGATTGGTATGTACTGTAAGTTTTCTTGTCTGCCTTTTTTTTAAATATAGACAGGCCTTGATTCTTTACACCAGTAGTTCTCAACATTTTTAAACTAAGGCACACTTTGTTAGACTCAAAGCACCCCTTGGAAAATTCAGGCTCCTAGCTTTCACTTATTTCTTGATTACAGAGTAATGTTTCTGTTGCAAAGAACTCATTCTGAGCTGTTGTGGTCTTCCTATTTTTGACACTATGGATTTCTGTTTGGTATCTCTGGTTTTATCTTGTGAATAATGTGTAGATGTTTGTATACCTAACAGTGCTAATGTAGAGCAGCACCTCACAGCACCCTTAAAGGGATCTCATGACAACCCAGTGTGCCACGGCATCCTGGGTAAAAATCACTGCTCTACACACATTCACATCAATATAAATTGGGAACAACAATCTTGTTGGTAGTCAACTTTTGTACAAATGATGTCAGAATGAAATTAGACCATATATGTTGTTGTCCCTGCTTGCTCTTTGTATTGGTTTTCCTTATGGCAGTAGGCCCTGATTCAAAGTTCTGTCCAAGCTGGGCCCCTGAGCTCCTTATAACTCCTTTTTCTGGAGTTATAGCTTATGGAATGATACCTGTCTATATTCCCACTAATTCAAGCAGACCTTTTGCAAAATGTACTGGGCCAAAATGAAAAATGATTAGCTATTTATAGGTGGAAACAGAGTAATGTTAATGTGTGAATAGGTTGGTGAAGACAAATGGTCAAACACTTTCTCTTTCCCCTGAACTCTAGAATGTCACCTTCACAAGCATATACCTCCAGTGGATATTAAGAATACTTAAGCCAATCTTGCTCCAGTCTGTCTATGTAATAGTACTTTCAATCTGCAATCAGGGTAATTACATTGTGATGTTTTTATGAGGGCCTATATTGTGGTCCCATACTGTAAAAGGTAGAGGAAGTATTTTCTATGAGACCAGATACTATGATAGTACAGGGCACTTTAACAATTATATAATCATAGGTAACAAGCAGACAATCAACATGAGAAACCTTTAATCATACCTCTTTCTATTTAAGAAAAACTCCTTTTGACTTAGAACTAGGAGTGTTGCCTGATGAGGACTGAACAAAAGACCCATAAATCCTTTATACTGTACAGTACTCATGCTTTCCTAACATTAAATTTCATGTGGCAGGCATTTATGTTTTCCAGAGTTAAGGCCCCACTTTTCATGCTTAAGGTAAAATACCCTTATTCAGGAAACTTCCTTAAGTGCCTTCTTCAGTCAGGGCCATTGCAATTTTGTGAGGTCTCACAATTCTATTGAAGGTTTGTGGGAGTAGAGAAAGAAAATGAATAGTATAGTTGTGTCTAGAGGCATTAGCAAGTCTAGTGGGTGAGCCAGACACAGAGGAGTACATAAACTATACTGACACATGGCAAGTATGCATTAAGCATGCTTAATGAAGCTGGGGAAAATTCCAAACATGAGGAGTAGGTAAAAGTTACTTTGGACTATGGAGACTTTCAAGTATAATCTAAACTGGAAAACATGTATCTAACCATAATAGATTTCTTCTTTCCCTTTCTGTCGATTCTCTTTTATATTTAATTATGTAATAAGCAAGGTATAGATATTTTTCTGTTGACTGTTGACACCTCTTACCAGTCACTCTTCATATTTTGTTTTAACAAGATGAGACTCAGGAGGCAAACTCTCTGCCCCACTTCGGGCCCATGGCAATGGTGGCACCTTTTATTTTTCCTGTTTTTTCCCTGTGGCACATTGTAGTTTTTTAGGCTTTTGGTCTTTTGTGAAAAAGGACATAAGACTTACAGGGCTGACAGGTGTGTGCTCTGTGTGTGTGTGTATGTTGGTGGGGTGGGGGTGAAGGATTGTTCTTGTGGACATCTGCAGACCTTTAGTATTTCATGGCTTCCTGTGACTGCAGGAGACTACCCTAAGCTGTTGTTTATATGGGAGCTGTTGAATGCCCCCTCCTACAGGATGCGACCCTCACATCTGGGGGCAGTTCCTCATAAAGCATACCTGTCTTTGGCAGAGGGCACTCTCTGCAAGATAGAGCACATGGGGCCACCTTTTGCCCCATCTATCTGAACATTTCTCTATGACTTGGTAGAACATCCAGTGGTTGCTGACTGAGAGCTTGCTTGGTCTGTACTAGATAAAACATGATATTTAGTTAATTACAGTTGACTGAGAAGCCTTCATAATGGAGGACTGTCCAGGAACGTACTGTTTTGGCAGATCTTATGTTCCTCTAGATACATAAATTAAGGATGATATTACACATTACACTTAGACCATGTTAAGTCAGTGGAATATTAATCAGTGATAAAGTTAAAACATGCCGGGTTGCATGTTAAGAGTTAATACTCATTTTTGCTGGAACACTTCTGATTTACCACTAGAGGGCTGGGGAGCAGAAAAGTGGCTAGAAGCCAGGACACCTGGCTTGGATCCCTAATGGGCCATGGGGGACCTGGAAGAGGTGCATTCTGGGATGCTGGAGGTCTGCAAATTACTTTTATTTCCATAGAGCAGACTGAAGTTACCTTAACATGAACTAGGTAGCTTGAGTTAACCTTCCTCTGAAGTGGCATAACTTAGAGACACTCAGAGAACATTTAGCTTGAGTTAAGGAGCTTTAATGCACAGACACTTGTGTTTTAAGTGCCCTTAGTATAGTCTAAGTGTAAGGTGTAACTTATCCCTAATTAACATTCTTTTTACTTTCTCCCTTCTCCTACAGGGGGAACCATGTCTTCTTTGGATTCTCTTCCATTTATGTGCACTGAGAGGGATTATGGATTTTATACCTGTGTCCTCAGCCACTGTTGAGTGATGAGAGTACATGAAGTGGGTGGCTGATTCTAATATTGCATGCTTGTGAAATAACAGTGGTACATCCAAAAAGTTCTCTTTTATTTTTCTGAGCTTTTGTGTGCATTCTGTTTAGTGCAGAGGTGGGTCAAAATGGGAGACTCCATTTCCCAATAATCCATTCCTGTGTGGCTCAGGGTCTGCAGAACCAGGGCTCTGTCTTGGCCCTGGCCCCATGCTGTCATGCCCCCATGCTTCCGGGGTCTCCATAGGGACTGACCAGGAGCTGCACGAGCAGAGCACGTGGCTGGGTAGGGAGCTGGTCCAGGGCCAGGATTTTCTGGTGGTGACAGCATGGGGCTGTGGCCAGGACAGAGCCATGATCTTCTGCCTGCATGCCCTTGCCCATGGAACCCTTACCCATCACGGGCATTCAGGTAGTAGATTGCGGCTCTGATCTGGCCCTGCCCCATGCTGTCACTGCCACAAGATCCTGGGGTCTCTGGCCCCATCCACCTGTCTTGCCATGGCCTCATCCCAGCTGCCTGACTATGAGCCCTGCCTCCGCGACTCCCTCCTCTGGCAGTGGGTGCAAGACAGTTGGGCCAGGGTGCCCTTGCAACAGGGCTGGATCCCAGGGCAGCAGACAGAAGCTGCCATTGCAGGTATTGTTGGGAATTGTAGTCCACCACAGGTCCAATCCAGTCCATGGGCTGGACTTTGCCCACCCCTGGTTTAGCAAGATATGTATAATTGATATAATCTATTAAAAGCTATTATAATTCATAAAAAGTGAGAGTCCCTGTAGCTGAGTCTGGGAGCACCTGTGTTGATTCTTGGGACTTCCACTTTATTTGCCCTTGTTTCATGTTCTCAGGAAGCAGCCTGGTGATAGGGCTGCAAGAAAACAGTGCATGTGCCCACAGAACGGACCTCATCCCACTGCTTCTGGTTAGCTCTGGTTCTCAATAAGGGTGCCATGAGATCTTTTCAAGGGTTATGCGGGGTGGTGTTAGGTGTGCAAATATGATGCACAGGAGAAACTCAGTGATTTCAAATAAGAATCCATGTTGTTAAACACATTTCTGCCCTGCCACAGTCTTTCTGAGTTATCTGCAACAGAAGAATGGCTCTTTTAGTCTTTGACTATGGAAAAATAAGTGAAAACTAAATGCTGACTTTTTTGGAGGGAGGCCTGGGGCCTAAAATGATTGCGAACCACTAGGTCTGCTACTAGGGACTGTGTCTCTTTTCAGGGTGGATGCAGAATTTTGAAAAGGGGAGTGAAAATGGTGAGGTGCGTCATCAGGTAGAAAACAACACCTATTTTTTCCAGTTAAAATATGCTAGAATCTTTACTAATAAGATAGGGGCCTAGGGCTGGATTACTCAGTTTAAGACTGAAGCAAAAACAAATATGCCTTAGGAAAGAGTTTAAAACATGCAGAGCTGTGAATTATGTGTCATTTACCAGGAACAGCAAACAGCCAGCAGCATTGCAGAACAGAGAAGAGAGGGTCCTTAACTGTGGAATGAAGATTTTAGAAGGAATCAGAATCATAGAAAATTAGGGTTGGAAGGGACCTCAGGAGGTCATCTAGTCCAACCCCCTGCTCAAAGCAGGACCAACCCCAACAAGACGATCCCAGCAAAGGCCTTGTCTAGCCTCCAGGGGTGGAAAGTCCACAACCTCTCTGGGTAAAATGTTCCAGTGCTTTACTACCCTCCTAGTGAGAAAGTTCTTCCTAATATATAACCTAAACTCTCCTTACTGCAACTTGAGACTGTTGCTTCTTGTTCTGTCATCTGCCACCACTGAGAACAGTCTAGCTCCATCCTTCAGGTAGTTAAAGGCTGCTATTAAATCCCACCTCAGTCTTCTCTTCTCCAGACTAAATGAGCCCAGTTCCCTTAGCCTCTCCTCCTAAATCATGTCCCACAGCCCCCTAACCATTTTTGTTGCCCTCCATCGGACTGTCTCCCATTTCTCCACATCCTTTCTTTAGTGGGGGACCCAAAACTGGACACTGTACTCCAGATGTGGCCCCACTGGTGCTGAATAGAGGGGAATAATCACATCCCTCGATTTGCTGGCAATGTTCCTACTTCACAGCATGGGCTCACTGTTGGTTCATATTCAACTTATTGTCCACTGTAACCCCCAGGTCCTTTTCTGCACAGCTGCTGCTTAGTCAGTTGGTCCCCAGCCTGTACTGGTTCATGGGATTGTTGCGTCCTAAGTGCCAGACTTTGCACTTTTTCTTGTTGAACCTGCTGAGAAGTCTTTTCAAGTAGATTATGAGTCATGAAGTCAAGTGAATCCTTGGGTGCTACTGGACCAGAAATGCAGCTGCCACTGCCTGGCAGTTGATGGAGCAGGAATCAAAGTCAGGGGGAGGCAAGTTCACCAGTGCACCCTACTGCCTTTCTCTTACCTGGGGCACGAGTTTAAGCCTTGCCTGCATCCCTTCTCCTGAGCTGCTGGCACTATAGCAGGGGGCAGCAGCTCCCTACTTGCTAGTACCACCCTACTCAATTCACCCTGCAGCTCCCCCCTTTCCGGCCCACCAAGGATCTACTCCTGGGCCACAGCTGCCTGGCCCCTCGAGCTGCCAAAGCCTCCCTGTAGCCATGGCCCCTCTGGTGTGTGCTGCACAGGGGGTGGCAGAAGGAGAGGGCTTCTGATGGTGGGGGCCCAGCCACTCTTGCAGCCCTCACCCTTCTCCTGGGCCCCAGCAGGTGGTGAAGGTGGTGCTTTGGTGTAATGATCTGTGAGATCATACAACATATTTCTGCTTCCTATAAAAGCAGAGCCAAGTAGTCTGTGCTGCACTCCACACAGATGTTGTTAGACTGCTCCTTTTATGTGAATGCAAGTATTTCTGCACTACACTGTAGATTGCTGTAAAGACCTATCCATGAAGTTTGTCTCTCCCTAAGAGGCCCAATTTCCTGCTCGAGGGAGTAGGGTCTGAGGATACCTCGCCATACAGGATGTGAAGCAATCATTTGCTCACCAGTAGCACTGTGTGTAAGGGAGCCAGTCATGTCAGGCTAAAACTGCTGTTTTAAAAAATCTCCTCTTGCTTCATCATGCTGAAATAAGAGACTTTTTGCAAAGCCAAATGAAAAGATCCCTGGAAGGCAGCTAACAATGCAGTCATCAGTAACTAAAGAAAGGGCTTGGTGCAGCAGGACTAACATTGTAACTGGGAGCATGTTGAATGAGCAAATCATTGAGAATACAGACTGATGACAAATGCCACCCTTTTCTCAATCTCTCTTAGAACGCATGAGTATATGGTGTTGTACTGTAAAGAGAAAGTTTGTCCTTAGAAAGATGAGGGCAGAGGGAGGAGAGGGGACCTTGAGCTCCCTGAGCTGCTCTCTCTCTCTGTCTCCTTAGCATACAAGGGATCTCTTGTTTGGGAGATGCCATGGGGCCACCAGTAGCAGTGAATCTGGAGGCAGCTGTAACAGCAAACTAAGAATCCTTGAACACCAGAAACAATGAGAAACACTGATCATCCTCAACGACAGACTGGTCATAGTGGCCAAATACATCCAAAAGGTATTCCTGAGCTTAAACCATGGGACTGTACAGCAAACTCCCACTGACTCCTACTTAGAGGAAGGGAGGCAGGGACAAGTGTGTAGCTCTGGATTAGGAAGGTCAGGTTTATGGGAAAGAATGATGATGGGGCTGGGAACCCTTGTTTTCAGGGCATGGGCTGTGCTAGGTGCTTCAGCGAACAGGTGATTTTCAGAGCTCCATTGTGTGTGTCATGGCATGTGGGAGAGAGTAGAAATTAGGTTCCTGTTTTTGGGCACCAGTGCAGATTTGGCTGTCCTGTTGATGAATACTTCCCCTTTCTAGGTATGGGACTTAAAGTAAGGAAACATAATTCTGAAGACTGAGATTCAAGCCCTGTAGGATGGCTACCTAGGACCTCTGTCCTGAGAGACCTGAACCAGGAGCCATTGCTGAAGCTGCACAGAGCTGCTGAGCATATGCAAATACAAAGGGTAATGTCCCTATGCCACTGGCTAGCTCTCAAACAGAACTCTCCTCTTGCCACAGCCACACAGGAGCTACCACACAGCACCACAGCCACCCACAGCTGTATAGGCACTCATGTTCACATGTACAACAGAGTGGATCAAGAGGCCACAATTCTTCTTGCTGCCTGTCATGCTGACCTGGACTCTGTCCTTGTCTCCTTTTACTTCCCCAGCTGTATTGGTTCACCAGTTTTAACTAGTCCAATGCTTTCATTATAAGCTTGTTGGACTAAGGATTGAACCACATCCAGCAGAAGGGCCCTGATTTGCAGCAGGGGTCTTACAAACTGGTAATACAATAATAGTAAAAAAACCCACACTGCGAGGAAGCATCAAACCCAGTTTGCAATACCCCCACAGAAGAGCACCATCAAATTTCTTATGGAGGATCCTGCCATTATATATTGTGTGCCAGTCCAACCCAAAAACGTGTGTCCCATTGTTCTCTGACATGGGGAAGCAGCACAGAATACCAGTGAACAACATTTGGCTGGGATGGTTGAGACAGGGATGGGCCTGCCTTGAGCAGGGAGTTTGACTCACTAGATGACCTTCTGAGGTCCCTTCCAGCCCTGTTTTTCTATGATGCTTTGAGAACAGGAAAATCCATCCTAGTGCAGCACTGCAAGGTATCATACGGTAGGATGGACTGTAATACTGCATCAGATCATACAGCATGACATCTAACCCAAAGCTGCCCCTGCAGCATCGGTCCTGGGGACAGCCCAGACACACACCCAAGGGTCCTGAACTGCTGTACCATGGAGCACGCAGCATGTCACACGCACTGCACCACGGCTATCAGAGGACTCATTTTAGTCACTGAAAAGGGAAATTCCCCAGGGGCCCTGCCACATTGCAGTGAGTGCCCCACTTAGGACGGGGCAGTGCGCCTCATGCCATGGCTACCCCAGGGGCATCCCTCCACCAGCCATTCTGGTGCCCTATGAATGGGCAATCCTCTGGTTACTGAGCTGGGGCCATAGTAGGAGCATGCCCTGCTTGCTCTTGGACACAGCTCTGGGGATCTCCTTCCTGCAGGACACAGCCACGGCGGCCAAGGGAGCCCAGCAGCTGCTGTCCATGAAGAAGCTCGGTGAGGAAGCCCGTGGGGCGGAGGGAAGAAGGGAGGGAGCGGAGGGGGGCGCGGACGCAACTGAGGGTCACGCCGCAGCCCAGACCTGTGAAAGCGGGTGGCGGCGTCTGCCCGGGGCAGGGGCCGGGGAGCGAGCGGCCAGGGCTTGTCGCCGGGGTGGGCGCGGCGCAGCGGCCCGGAGCAGCGGCTGGAGGCCGAGATGCCCATTCCCGGGGGGCGGCCGGACAGGGCGAATCGGCCCCGCCGGGTCTTCCTCTTAACCTCGCTTT
>NW_017729026.1:40515393-40517563 GCF_001723915.1 Gavialis gangeticus | reverse complement strand
TGTGGGGGGGCGCGGGCGCGGAGGCTTCTGTCAAAACAAGGCACTGAACGTGTGATGGACCAGATCTACAGTGCTGCCGCGTGTGTCCATGTCTCCTGCTCAGTCCCAGACCTGGCTGCTGCTCTGAGGGACATGCAGATAGAGGATGAAGGAATTGCAGCCAAGAACCTGCAGGTAAAATTATACTTCGTCGGATCTGGAAGATGAAATTATCTGTCAGGCCTTGCTGAGCCAAAAAAATAAAAAATCCTTCTTCGTGATCAACATACTTAATACATTTACCGTTCCAGCTAGAAATAAACATCTCCAGGATAGATAGATAGATAGATAGATAGAGGAATACGTACATAAATGAATGGATAGATACTAGCATCTATATTAGTATCTATCTATCCATTTATGTACGTATTCCTCTATCCGCCTATTGATGTATGCATGTATGAGATACATACATACATACATAAATGGATAGATAGATACTATCGAGATGATATCTATCCATTTATGTACGTATTCATCTAGCTGTCCGTCTATGCATGCATGTATGAGATAGATAGATAGATAGATAGATAGATAGATAGATAGATAGATAGATAGATAGATAGATACTTTCTTCATAAGACAGAAACATAAGACAGTGTTTCTTTCCGTACATCTGCCACAAATTGTATAGAAATCATTTAGATACGGACATCTTCAGGATTTTTTTCTCGGCATGTTGGTTCCCCTCTTTCAAAGCTGTTCATTCCCCCCTTATTGTTCACACGGAGCGGTGCCCTTCCAGATCCTGGCTGACGATAGTCTCATTGCCTTAAACATGTTTATGAAATATCCGTATGCATCAAACGGCTGAAACATAGGTATTTCCTCACATTTCTGACAATCAACATGAGCGTTTGCCCTCCTCTGTTTAATTTCCCCCCAGGACACGGAGGAGTGGTACAAAACCAGATCTCTTGAATTTAATCAAGCTTCCTCAGAACATGCCGAGAATGTGAGACATTTCAGGGAAGCAATAGGCAACTGCAAAAGAAGTGTAAGTGGATTTGAAAACCCCTTCCAGCTCATGTGATGTCACTTCTAATGGAGCCCTTTGTTATGATTTCACTAAGTTAGGTAATGTGACAGTCGTCTGATTTTTTCCCCTAGTAATGGTGGTCTTTTAGGCTATATTTTGCAGGGAGGGAGGTGGATTGGAGGAATGGTGACTGTGTATGTGACCCCCTGTCAAAGTGCTAGTGAGCGCGCACGAATAATATTTGTATATACGAAATCAAACTTCGGCAGCTGATTAAATCCCAGGTCTGGATATACTGGTTAGATCGATGCAGATCCTTCGGAGGGAGGGAGGGAGGGGGAAGAAGAGCCATGGCTTTAGGAAGAAATTGGTTCGCAGTAGAATAGCCCTTCCTTCCTTCCTTCCTTTGCTTAATATGGACCTAGTCCGGAATGTAATACAGAATTTAGGGTGCTATTGCTGGGCTATAAAAGAACACTGTGAAGTAGTCGTCACTGTTGATCACTTACACTTCAGTTTACAGTATAAGGATAGATACTATAAGGTAAGAGCGGGAGACTGTCCTAATCTTACTCACTGCTCCTCTTCTCTGAGGATCCAGATGAGATATTTTTAGACCGAAAAGTCCCCTCCCCAACCCGCACTTAGAAACCAATTTTTAAAAAAAGGGAAACATGGGCAAAATTCCACCACAGCAGCTTCTTATTTCGCAGGATTGTCGTTTCTGGGTCACAGCTGCTCTTACAGTTAACCCCACCTCCTCTCATTAAGGCGTCTGCGGCTGAAACGTGTGTGCAGCACCGAGTTTCACATCACGTCAGGCTGTCTCAGGCTGGAAGTGCCCCGGCCGGAGAGGCGCATGGTGCCTTTTCCTGTGGCGGCGCTTGCCCCGCGGGGAGCGGGGCCGGGGACAGGCGGGAGTCAGTGCAACGCAGCGCCTTCGTGCTGAGCCTCAGCCTCTTATTAGATGCAACTTGTATCCAAGCACGGAGTAGGCCCTGGCTTGCCATGCGCTAGGATTTGTTGCATTGGGGTAAAGCATCGTTACTCCTGACGCTGCGATGGAAACTTCTCTTGTGCATGCCTCGAACCATCCCGGCAAAAATAAAGACAGGATTCCCGGGCGGAGGGGCTGGAGGGGAAAGGGAGAGC
>NW_017729026.1:40506950-40510393 GCF_001723915.1 Gavialis gangeticus | reverse complement strand
CCTCCATTGTGGACACTGAGATGGCCACGAACAAAGAGGAACAGGAGGAAGCGGTTTTATATCAGATCCATCCTCTTCCCCCACTCCCCATGTTGTGTTTCCTTTAGCTGTCGGTACTCTCTGGGCTGTAGGAAGCTGCTGTAAGGGGGGGAGCCCTCTTCCATGCAGGCCCAAGCAGCTCAGCACCATTGAAAGCTTTTCCCAAGAGCAGGCTGTGGACACCACCCAGAGCACAACTGTGCTCATCAGGTAAGGAGGCACTGCCATGGGGACAGGGAAACGACAACATCGCCTGACACTATTGGGGATTCACAACCGAGAGCAATGTGGGGGGAGATGCCTATCTTGCTGGGGTCATCTGACCCCAGCAGTCTTTCCTGCCCAAGTGCAGGGGGGCTGGACTGGATGATCTATAAGGTGGGTCCCTTCCTGCCCCTAAATCTATGAAACTATGAAACCAATCAATAGTCTCCCGTGGGCCCGATTGTATAGAGTGCCCCAGAGGAATCCAGTAGATCCTGCACTGCGTGGGCTTGGAAGAGCTCCTGGCCCAGCACCCTCAGCTGAATTTGCATCTCTGCTGCTGCTCGACCCAGACCGGCCGGTGTCTGCACAGGGCGGGCGGTAGCTGCACTTGGTATGTGTGTGTGTGTGTCCCAACGTTTGTCATTCAACACGAATAGTATTTCCTCCCTTGAACAGATAAAGCCCAAGTCCAGGAAGGCCCCTGCGAGAAGATGCCGGGGAACATCGCGGCGGCTGCTGCTGCTGAGAGCCGGGGAAGGCATCAAGACGGTCACTTGCTTGGCACGATTTCCCAGGTGCCAGCCACATGCTGCCATCCTCCCAACTTCTGCGCCTTCAGCCAAACCTCATTTCCCAGCCACGCCTGGTTTTCAGACCGGTTCTGTCGCTTTTGTTACATTAAATACGATTACGAGCACGCATTTCTTGCCTGAGTTGGTCCCTTTTCTTTCGCTCTGTTTCGTGATTATCGAAAGCCCGGCATGCGGCATTATTTCACTAAGGTATTTGTTAACCTTCAAATGACCTGACAGTTGTTTCTATAACACTGTGTTTCTCTGCGACGCTTACTGGTAACGTTGATTCCCAGATGTGTCATTTCCAGATGTGTCATGCGGTCAAGTCTAAGGGTAGGAGAAGCTCCGTCCCGAAAAGTCGCTAGCATGACCGAGGACAAGTGACTAGGAAAGAGAGAAAGGAGTTAATGAACGGTCATTAGTGAAATGGTCAATAGCTCATGCTTGAAGAAAAAAAGTTACAAAAGAAGCCCCGACCTTTGCCTGACTCATTTTCATTCGCATCTTTTACAAACGATTCAGCTATAAACTAGAAACATGCGGTTTCAGAGCAGTGTCATACTGTTTTTGCCCTGCATGTTTTCTATAGTCCTGCACACTAACTCACGCCCGCATGTACATGTTCGTGCACGTATCCATGCACACATGCATGTACACATTGGCATTCGCATACACGCTGGGCGAGAGGAAGGCATGGTGCTCTGACTCAGGTCTTTGCGATGGCAAGCAAAGGATTGTTAAGAAACTCTCGTCCTAACATCACCCGACACTTGAAATATGTCTCTCAAACACAGCACACTGCAGAAGTCAAAATCCTTTCTTCAGCTCCAGTTGTGAAAAAAACCTACTTCGGAGGAACTGCAGTTTAGCCTACAGAAAATTAATTGATCTGATTAACTTGCTTCTGCCCCTGCAGAAAGCCGGGGACAAGGGGAAGGGCTCACCGTGGCGTCCCTCTAACAGAATAACGGCATCACCCTGCTTCCTAAACAGAATGATTGATTCGCATAAAAGCCATGTTACTCGAAGACGATTTCGAAGGTGAATAGGGCAGATCCAAATCCTGGTGCAGAGATGGCAGCGTGTTATGGATTCGCATTTTCATAGACCTGCATTTTTTGCATAGCGGCTTCTATTCCATCCACGAGAACACAAAACACCAGCAGATGCCTATGTGTTTGTGCCCAAAAGCTTGCAAAGAACATCCCCCCCCCACACACACTATTTAGTTTCTCTAATAAAAGATACCACATTTACCCCCAAAACCTTATCTGCCTCTGGTCTGAGCAATGCACAAGTGACACTGCAGTAGAGCTCTGCCTCACTCTTGGAGGGCTATTGGTTCAGGGTAAACGGGCAGCAATGAAGAGCTACCTTTATGCCTTCACTGAACCATGCAAACGGTGGGAAGAAGTGCTGCTCCCCTTGGCTCCAGTCCTGTGGCACGGAACTCATGCCTGTTTATTTTTTTTTTCTTTCTTTCCCTCCCCTCTCCAATATTCAACACCCACAATAATTAGCAGAAATCTTGTGTCTGGTGCTGGATTCCTCGATCTCCCTCCCTTCGTGGCCTGCCACCTCTTAAACTTTGGGGTAGGGAATTCTGAGATATATCATTGTGCCTCCACTCCAAGGTCACGGTTAATGACATTCCCATGGGAAAACCAGCTCTGGGGGCTGGGCGCGGGTGGAAAGTCCTGATCCTCAGAGTACAGGATCCCCAGGTCCTGATCTCCCTGCCTCGTCGGAAAAGAATCGCACGAGCAAGAGCACCGAGGACTCGTGGCGTCCACTCGCTGCGGGACAAGAAGATCCAGGAGAGCAGCATTAGCCATTAGCATTAGCTACTAACATTAGCCACTAGCACCAGACTGCAAGCGCGGAGAAAGACTGGTGCTAGGGGGAGCGGGGAAAGGCGGATGGTTAGGAGTATAACTGGCAAGTGGCAACAGCTTGCTGAAGAGCGAGGATGTGCTGGTGAAAAAGGTGTGGTGAAAATGCCTCTGGAAAGCCTCCAAGAGTGGTTTAAGCAAGCATATATGCTTCATGAGGGCCCTATTCTGGGTCACTGTCCGGGGGTAAAACTGTTTTTAATGGACCCAATCCGGCATTCATCATTCATGTGAATATTTGATAGAGATGCAAGTAGCCCCCCGAAGTCATTGGGTCTGCTTTAGAGAGCAAGGGCCACTGATAACAGGTCATGAAGTATCTCGAGCCAAGTGTTTTATGCTTTCGGCTTTATTTCCCTTGCCTTCCTGTTGGTGGGATGTGCTGTCTTTAAACAGAGAGAATCGCAGAGAAACTGGTAAGGCTGGAAGGGACCTCCAGAGTCATCCAGTCCAGCACACAACATGATGGTACTAAGTATCTTATCCAAGGGAGAAAAAGCAACATAGATAAGACAGGGCTTGACTCTCAAGCTGAAGATCACGCTAAAACAGGAGCTGACTGGCATCCCATCGTTTTGAGGACAGGTTTGACTGGCAAAAAATATTCAAATAGGTTTGTGGTAGAAGCATTCATAAGAAAGAGGATCTTTTCTGTTAATTATACTAATTCCAGGGATGGTGATATCGCTAGTGTGTGTGTGTGTGTGTGTGTGTGTGTGTGTGTGTGTGT
>NW_017729026.1:40500327-40506799 GCF_001723915.1 Gavialis gangeticus | reverse complement strand
GTGTGTGTGTGTGTGTGTGTGTGTGTGTGTGTGTGTGTGTGTGTGTGTACGTGAGAGAGAGAGAGAGAGAGAGAGCGCGCGCAACTGTCAGATAAATGCCTCTTCTTTATTCTAAATACAAATGCTAATACCTCAATTCAGAAATGACATTTGACAAGATGGGGGCTGAGATCCGTCAGCAGTGCAGGCGCAATTTTAAAATATCTTTGTATTTAGGCCTTAAAAAAAAAAAAAGAAAGAAAGAAAAAGCGGCACAACAATGAACAGGAGGCAACTGCATTTTTATAAAACTACATAAATTACGAGAAAGATGATTCCTGACAGATGACACCTATGAGCTGCTCGAGCTCAGTAACTACAAAACCGTCCAAATCAATACAGCTTTCAGTTGGAAGAAATATGACAAGCAAGAAAGGGGCAGGCAGTCTACTTCCTCTTCGTGTACTTTAAAATAAGACCTAAAACCGGCTCATCCACACCGCCTACACATTAGAGAGAACCCGGAGTTAACCTGGGTTACTCTGTGCATCCATTTAGGTCCTTATTTCAAATATCTCTACTGTGTTAAAAAAAGTCAAGTCGCTTTAAACAGCAACCAGAGAAGAAACGTTCAGTTTGTCAAATTCATTAATTAGAGAACCGCATTTCCTAGCAAAGCAAGCGGCTTCCTCCCCCCTGCCCCAAGGATTTCTCCACGAGGGGATGTTTAGCAGAGTGTAATGAACAGCTTTTGATGGCTCGGCTTTTGCAAAACTTCTATTTGTTCTTGCTGATAGTCGTGTCTTAGAAAGCAGGGAATGATGCCCCCCACTTTAATAATATCTCCTCATTAAAAAGGCAGCTATCTCCCAACCCTTTCTTCCTCTTACTGGCAAAGCCTATCTCTTTCTCCATTTAGATTATTACCAGCCAGCCAGCAAGCTTTGCCTTGCTCTCTGGTGCCACTGCGCAGAGAGATCTTCCTTCCAGCAGCTACCATTTCTGCATCGCTCCCTCTCTTCCATTCCGATGGGTTTCCTAGCTCTGCTCAAGTCAAGTGCTGAATTCAATGGGATCTTAAGAGGGGAAATCCTAATCAAGCTGACTGTCCTCTGAGTCCAGCATTTAAATACGCATTTATTTACAACGAGGGCGTTCAGGGACTGGGATTCTCTAGACTGGGGTTATACGCTCACGGCAGTGTCAGTGGCCTGTTGGGCAACCCATCCCCTTGCTGCGTGCCTCAGTTTCCCCGTTTGCAACATGGCAATTCCTTCTTTCTGAGATGCTTATTCGTGTATCGATCATTAATGAAAGGAGGTCTATGTAGGAGCTAAGCTGCCCACCACGGCGACAACAAGGAGAATGATCTCCTTGGGTTAGCGTGCTATCCAGGATGAACGTTTACCAGAACATCAAATGGCTTTACACTGTAGCTATGATTATCTGAAAACACAGCCTTGATTTTAAAAGATATGACAACCGCTCCTGAGCTTCTGCGGAAAATGGAACCAATTCACGCTGTGCATAAAGAATTACTTCGGGTTAAATCAAGCTGAACATAGCAGAGGGGTTTTCTGAGTGGGAAAGTTTGACAGGATATTTTGGTAGTATAAGAGTGATGGTGCCCCCGTGATGGTCCAGAAGTTATGCGAGAGGCAAGGATTTCTTAGGGTGATCATTTTTATTAGACTAGCTGTCTAGTTGGGATAGAGTTAGACTGCAAGACGTTCTCCTTTAGGTCTGACCAGAACAAGCCAGAGATTGTCCTGAAACATAGCTTGACTTGTTCTGGTCAGACATGAAGAAGAATGCATGGCATTGGAAAGCTTATCTGACTATCCCAACTATACAGCGGGTCCGATAAAAGATATCACCCTAAGAAATCCTTGCCTCTCACCGGACATTTCGGCTGTCTGCACCCTCCTGCAATTTTATGCCGGGATCAGAATCAGAAACAGACTCGCAACTCTACCAAGCACTACTCTTGTCGGAGCGTAGACTACTAATAAAGAAGAGTCGGTGAAAATATTCCCATCATAGTCTGTAGGCATGGGAATCATCCCAAATTAACTGGTAGGTGCTAAATCATCCCAAATTAACTGGTAAATCAGGTGGGACAACAGCTATCCTAGCAATAGTTGAATACTGAAACAGTAGTCTGAAGAAGTTCAAATTGGGAATATTCTTCTTTAAAATTCATTGCAAAGGGTCAAGCAGATATCGAAAGTCCAGTGCTGCCGGTCAGCTCAATGGCCCTAATGTTAAGCTATATGTTAACGTCTCATAATCCAGTTTGCAATATATTATTACAAATGCCTAAAGAGAAATAGGCATGTTCACAAATATTTCCCACCAGTTTGTGAAGTCCGAAGGAAATTTACATTTGGATTACGTTTCGGCATAATGTATGGATTATATGTATTGATTTACACCGACATTATGCGTCTTTTCCTGTACGTATTTAGCAATGAACTTGAACCACTGAAGCCAACGGAAAAGCTCTTCTCGGTGGGTTTTGGATCAGGCTTGTTGTCCGCATTCGTTGCCAGCTAACAACAAATCTTTAATGTCTGGTTTTATAAACCACGGTTTAGAAAGCCCCCTGTCCCCTCCTCCTGTTCCTTCTCTTTCGCGAAGTCGGTGGGAATTTTACCTAAGGAGGGAGTATATATCTCACACACGGGTATATACCTGTGTGTGTATATGCACACACACAATTTTACGGAAGGAGGGAGTATTTCTCTTTCACACACATATGTTTCTATGTATGTATGTATGTACTATGTATGTATGTGTGCATGTATGTATGTATCACACGTGTGAGGGAGTACGTATATGTATGTGTGTGTATCCCTTATCGCAATTAAATATACGTATAATGTTTATTTGTATAATGGATGTATCTATCCCATGTCTAATGTAAGTATGAGCACACACGACATACATTCAGATATTGCTTGCGCATGCATGCACATCTCTATCTCTGCCCCTGTGTAGAAACACTCAGTTAAGCAGCTGGGGTTCAATTTCTGCAGTAACCCCCTTCGTATACTCGAGCTGTGTCCCTCCCTAAGTCCTATCTGTAGCATCACACTCGGGGCTTTTCCACGAGGAGGGTCTCAGATCTCATTCCTGACCTTGTGCCTGGAAACTACCGCGCGTGGTTGCATGAACATCCCAGGGACCAGGTGGCTTTGGAAGACCGGGTGTGGGGGGCTGTAGGATCTGGGCTGTTCATTTCCTTCCCCGAGGTGTATTTATTAGTAGCAAACCTCCCCTACTTGCCCCGTTTCCGCTGCTATAATCTCCACAGGTCCCTTTGCATGTTGGGTCCCTCGTTTCGTGCCTTCGTCACTGCTCCTCTTTTAGGGTCATCCCCCTGCTGGATCATAGCCTAGTCTAAGGATGGCGCCTGGGGATAGTGGACAGAGAGGAAAGGAGAAAGGAAGGTACGGCCCCTTTGGGGCAGCAAGAGAGGGAAAGAGAGAGGTCCGAGAGGTCAGAAAAGAGCCACGGAAGTGTGGTGAAAATGCTATTAAAGGTAGCAGGGTCAGTGAAGGCTGAGAGTGGAGGAGAGGCCTTGAAATGTAGCCGAGGAAGGATCGCTGGGAACTAAAAGGAGGGAAAGAAGAAGGAGGATGGAGTGGACAGAGATGTGTTCAAGGGAGCAAGAGGGGAAAGCACACAGAGGGCGAGGACCTAGGACTAAGGAGCAGAGGGGACGCAAGAGCTGAGTTGGAGACTTCAGGCAGAAGGCCTGTGAAAGGAATGGCATACGGACAGCTAATGGTCAATCAACTACACAAAATCCTTTCAGCTGTATGTCCTGGGACTAACGTTTACTGTGGACAAGGTCAAGGGCTCTTGAAGGGCGCAAGTTCATTTTTCATTTGCGCATTTTTTTCCTAACGTCTTCATTTACATATGGTGTGAGTATAAAGTGCAAACCGATCCTGAGTTCAGCCAGCCCCACTGAATGTTATAACTATGCTTAACAGGAAGGAATAAAAGGACGCGTCTATCCCATGCAAAACCCTCAATTCTGCGTTTTAGTCTAATGTAGATTGAAGATACCGAGATAACTGAGCTGCCAGGTAGCTTTTATAATCAGCATACTGGTTCGTACTGGTTCATCAAAGGTCTAATGTAATATACACATCACAGACTGGGTCCACATCCCTGACAGAAAGAAGCATAATAGGAAAACGCGTATGGGTTTTGGTGCTTCTGTTTCTTTTTTTCAGTAGGAAAATTGTTTCTTCCCACAATCTCGGTAATATCTGATCTGATGGTGCACATCAGGATGTAACCACATGGTCTATTCATTGTTTAATGTATGCATCTCTAAGGATTTCTTTCTCTTAGGACCTGGCTAGTTGCAGATTTCAAACAGGAGCTTTGAACATGAATTGGGACAATCTCCACATTCCCTGAACAACATTGGACATGAATTAGGACAAACATCACATCCCTGAACAATATCTAGGGATGTCCTCCGGAAATGGCAAAGTCTCATCTCAAAGACCCTTCTTACCCTGCTGAAAGAAAAGTGTGAAGAAAAATGGTCAAGCCTGGAACTTGTGAAGCCAGGGGTCCACGTGCTTTTCTACTAGTGTTATAGTAGATATTGCCCTGGGTAGACAATTCTGACGCTTGACTTTAAAGATATATATCTATATCCATATAGATAGAAATATAGATATGTGTGTGTATTATCTATCTATCTATCTATCTATCTATCTATCTATCTATCTATCTATCACATATTAAAGTCAAGGCTCAGAATTTTCCACCAAGGGCAATACCTACTATGATATGATGCACACTTGCGCACACACATGTGTGTGCGCGTGTGTGCGCGCGCGCATGCCTGGTGTAGATCATGATTTCACATTCTTTTCCAACTAAATGAACAAAAGTATCATCTGACCGCAGAAATCCAGGGGCGGTAGCGGAGGGAGGCGGGGGGAATCTGACCTTGCAACCATTGACTTGGTTGCAGGATTCCTGGTGGTGTTTCCCACTGAATGTGGGCAAGGACAGGAAACCGGATTCTTCAGCACCCGCGAACCATAATCACACAAAGGGCCATGCTAAGAGGTCCGTGAGTACCAGGCAGTCGCTGAGAGGTGCGCACTAATCCGGGTGAAATGTATATGCTTCGATCGACAAACATTCAGCGCAATAGGCAGCGGAACAAGAGGGGACATGGAAAAAAAACCCCATTGTATTGCAATGACGGGCAACTGGAGAGACTGGGAAAGAACCTATGGGTCATCAAGTGCCGAGCAGAGCACTAGGGGAGGGGAAGGGAGACTGTACAACGCAGTTTGCAGAGGGGCGCCTCTCCCCTCTGACTGGACTCGCAGGGGAAGGGTTATTATCTTTCTATGATGACCGATCCCCGTGTTCAAAATGTAGCAGAAATAAAATGACACGGTTCTTTGGGTATGCACTTAGACGAACACGGCTACCACAACCTTTACCCCTGCAGCAATAACATGATTTTTTTTTCACCACCAGGGAAACAGGGTGATTCCCACGCGAGTCAGATGAGTCCTGGCTGGGCGGCCACCGGCTTGGATCTGGCTGTCATGTCGCACTGCACCCACCCGCAAGCAGAGCTGTCAGCGGCGGATCCCTTTCACTTTTACAGGCGTACCCCATTGGGCAGCTAGAGAGACACATCGAGGGGTGGCTGTTTTCTTCTCGGTTGCAATATCTGTCCATGTTATCTAGTGCACGGTATTAGCGGTGCTAGTGGTGGGTCTTGAACGGCATAGTCATTGCAGTGACTATATGACTCCACTGTCATCACCCGCACCCACGTAGCCACATTTCAGGACCTCAACAACTGCTGTTAAGTTATCTTAGGCTCTGACCTCAGATCACGGGGGAAAGGGTCAGCTTCCTCGGGACAAGGGAGTTTCTGAGCGGCGCAGGGCACGGTGAACAGGCAGGTCACGACAAGCCAGGGGTGGGCTTTGCGGCCCCTTCGGATAGAGCAGAGTTCAGGGGGAAACACAAGCACAGAGCAAAAAAAAAAAAAGTAGCCCACTGGCATCCCTTGGCATTCAGGCTGCTTCTGAGCCTACAGCCTATTTCTTCCCCCCACTCAACCTCCAGCCATTGCCTGGTACCCCATCCTAGGCTGGGACTGCAAGACCTGGGCTGATTTCTCTCTCTCCAGTTCACGAGCTGGGGCGTATGGATCAATCCCAGCCATCTGTGATATTGTTCCCGCTCCCTTGTTCCTTCCGTGCCGTACGAGTGCTGGGGACAAGCTGCCATTCAGATCGCAGGTGCCCAGAGCATAGGCGATCTAGCTGTATATGCCATAGACACGGTGGGATCTGGGAAGCTATTTTCTTAGACTGCAAATCCGGGGCTGCTGTGTCCGCACAGCGCCTGTGCTGGCTGCTCTGCAATGTAAGTAGCAAGTACGAGATTGAAATATATATATATATATATATATATATATATATATGTT
>NW_017729026.1:40492514-40499878 GCF_001723915.1 Gavialis gangeticus | reverse complement strand
TATATATATATATATATGTTTCTTTCCCAAGGCAGGTATCCCCCCGCCCCCAACTAAAACTCACAGCCTCTCAGCTGGGGGGGGTCATCTTAACCCCATGGAGCTACACCGCTAACCCTGAACTCTATGGCAAAGCTTCCTTGAGTGGGTGCATCTCCACCTTTATTAACACGCTTTAGTTAATGCACATTAAATCTAGTACCTCCTTTATACACATACCTTAGCCTGTTCGGACTAGCTGGAAATCAAGTCTGCAGAGCACACAAGCCAAGGTGCCCGGCTGTGCATCTCATGCATTTGTATAAGCAGCGAAATGTGCAGCAGCATACAGAAAATGGCTGCCATGCACTTTTGAGGTGTTTTAGTTCAAAAGTGCACCATGCCATTTTCTCAGCATTGACAAACATTTCACAGTTTATACAAATGCATGCACTGCAGTGCTAGGCCCTTGTAAAAGTATCTGGCACTTGTGGCCCATGCATGTGTACAAATGCCCTCCGTTGTGAAGTAGTAGGAAAGTGGGGATTAGCCTTTCTTAATGCTCATTAATTAAAAAGCATGTTTTTTAAGTGACACTTACTGTGCATTAGCCTATTTTAATGCACATAAATAGCACTTTTTTAGTGATGCTGTAATGCACATTCAAATAGGCTAATCTGCATTAAAGTGCATGTGTAGACCTGCTGGTGGCCGTAGATCAAAGCCACAGGGATTGGCCAAGAGGATTCATGGAGGGTTGGGAGCAGCAGCAAGCTGGAAACTGTGCTATTCCAGGGCCTGAAAGACAGGAGCCAGACAGGAGCTCTGCTGTGCTCTCCACTCCCAGGGGCGGAAGAAGGGGGCCTTTCTGCCTAGCTGTAGCCATTTCTTTGGTGCCCCTGGTCTGTCCTCCCCGGGCTGAAGCTGCCTGGCTGCAGAAGGTGTCCCGGGGACAGGTCTGTGCAGCTATTTACAGTGGCCTGGCCTGCCTTATTCATTGCTCCGGTTTACCACCTTGCAGAGGCCCGAGGTTTTCTGGACTTACTGATTTTGCTCTTTCAGGAAAACTCCAGGCAACGGGGATAGCAGGGGAGTGACAACCTCCTTGTCACTCCTGCCACTGCCTCTGTCCCGGGTACAGCGGGGGAGTGAGAGAAGCGGGTCCCCCGGGCGCCTTCCCCTCCCACTATGCACTAACCCGGGGCAGCAGCCTAAGGACCAGCTGGCTGGTGTTTGGCCACGAAATGTCGAGGCCCTCTGGTGTGTGTAGCAGGGCCTTTCCCCTCCCTCTGCGGCCGGAGCCTCTGCCTCCAGCCTCAGTCCCAGGCCAGCCCGAGGAATCGGTCCGGACTCATGTCCCTCCGCCCGGGCTCGGCAATAGCGACCTGCCCACATCAGCATCAAGGATGCTTGATGCAGGAGCCACTGGCAGGCCTCCCATGGGCTTACATGGCCTTTGAATCCCCCCCCCTCCCCGCCGGCCCCTCTCCTTGTCCCCCGCTTGCCAAGGCAGGGCCACTTGTCACTCAAGCCAAAAATCCACTTGATTCAAAGCCAGGCCTCCACCCGTGGACGCGCTTCCCTTGCATGCGATGTACAAAGCCACCCTCCCCTCAGCCTTCATTTTATTTCTGTTTACTTTTCCGGGAAGATCCTCCAGGTCTTGTTTTTTTTTAAAGCTGATTTTCTGCTAGGCTTTGGCTTGCGGGCACCGGAGCTGGAGATGCCTGTATCATCCCTAGGATGCACGCAGCAGCGTTTGTGCAGGTTGGGAAAAAGAGATCAAAGTGTTTTTTTTTTTTCTCCCCGCACTCCCCCCGGCCAGAAGTGCTGCCTCTGTCTGTCTGCGAGCTGGTGCAAGGGTCCTGGTCGCCACCCCAGCAGGGTCCAGGGATGTCTCCGCAGCTTTCTTTCTAATCATCTTTTCTCAGGAGCTGTCACGAACATTGGCTGCGCCGGCAGTCCCACAGAGAGGCATTAGCCCGGTCATTTTCTGTGTCTCTTTTATTTCCTCAGTTTCTCCCTGAAATCTTTATAAATCTCCTTTCGAGGGAGAGGGACCAAGCGGGTGGAAGTCTGACTACAATGAGACCTGAGAATTTCTGTCACTCGCTGCATATGGTCCTAAGTGCTTTAATCCCAATTAGGGGCGGCTGACACCCGGTCCTATTCATCCCAATCAGCTCTTGAATACATTTGCCTAGAAATGAACTTCACAAATAGACTCTCTCCTAAATGTGCCCAACAGCAAGGAAAATCGAATTGAGGCAGGGGCTCATTCTAAGGCGATCGCGGGAGAAAAGGTATGAATTTATAAGGTACACCGAAACATTGCAATTCAGCAACAAGTTTACTGACTTTTATTTGCATCATGTCAACCGAAAGAACCGGGAGATGCGCTGGGGGCTGGAGGGGAGGCGGGGAGGGGGGAGGAAGGAATCCGGTTAAAAGGCAACTTTAGACAGACTTTGAATACTTTATGTGGCAAATTTCGCTTCCAGTTGAAGCCGGGTTAAAACACAAAAAGGCAAACAACAATTAAAATAAAAACCCAACCCTCTGGGACCCTAACACTGGAATTTTTAAGTAGCACTAACATGTATTTGAATCCGATCTTGGAGGAAGCCTGCAATTAAAGAATAAGAATCCCAAATTGAGATCATGTCATCTGCTGGGGTTCCCATAGAACCGTAATTACTATTCAAAAGCTGCTTTAATATCCCACCCGCATCTCGTCTGCACCGCACAGCTGGTTAGGAGCTTTCAGCCCCGGTTGTCGCGCTCCGCCAATGGTCCTCGCTGGATTGCAAGCGTTTATTATTAATATTGCGCTGCAAGTGCTGGCGTCACGAAGCCCAGAAAGAAATGCGGTAGATCCGGACAAATTATGAAACAAAACTGTGCATTGATTTTCTAGAGCAAATGAAAAAAAGAGTGCGATTTAAGAAGGCATTTCTGGCCCCTGTTAAAATTGGGTTTTGCCCTGTGACGTGAAAAAGTGCTCGAGTGTGACGCAGATCGCCGAGCTCTACAGTCAGCGGGTGGAATGTGATGTAATAAGTCTGTGGCTAAATGCGCCCCCCCCTTGCACAGTCTTGAAATGTAACGTTACATGCCGTCGTCTCCAAAGGGAAACTACCAGCGGGTTTCCCGGCTGCAAGGTACGGGGGAAAAAAGAGGTCAGATCGGGAACTGGCTGCTTCATTTTCCTGCGAGAATATCGACTACTGAATGAACTTGCAGCATTTTGTTAAAGCATCCTCTGTGTTTCTCTCCGACATAATGAAGCTGGCCCTGTATACAGGCATTCATGCTGGTTTGAATGTAATGTTGAACCTTCTCTGTGCTGGAGCTGTTTGATGGTTTGAATGGAGCTCCCTGGTGGGACATTGCTCTCTGCAACTGTGCCTCTTTGGACGACTGTTGTTCCTTAACATTCATGCCTCATTATGGGGCAACCTGTTAAATCAAAAAGAGCACTGTGCCAGAGTGTTACTCAGGGGCATTGGCAGTTCAGCGGTGGGCATTAAATAAGAGCTGCCGAGGAAAATATCTTTCATCAAATCTCTGGGCAAAAGTTATTTCACTTTAATGGTGCTTCTCGCAGCCCGGTTTAAGTCTATAAAAGCGATAGTGGAATGTTTTGATTGAGCCTAAACATTGTCTTTGAATAAAGCTGAAACCATGTAATTAATGTGTCTTTTTAATAAGGGACAATACAGTCGTTCAAGCTATTTAATTTCATTTAATTTTCCATCCCATTTGCTCCAAAGGCTGCTTTTACTTTTAACACCCGGCCTTTCATGCTGCATCTTGCTCCAGTGGGCACATTAGATCGGTTTCACCCTTCCTTTTTAGGGAAGGAAAAATAAAAGAAAATGTGGTTCCTTTCCTCCTTTGTGGACAATTTATTTCACTTGGGGAACTTCAACTTTGAGCCACAGGACAGAATAAAAATTGGAGAACTGGTGTGAATGCTTCCAGAGCAGGGCTTTTCTTTTCTTAGTGGATGGGAACCAGCCACAATTGGCTATATTAATAAATAACTTTCCTCACAGTCGGCCTTTACATGGTCCTATTGATAAAATTGTTCGCGTGTCGTTCACGCTTTTTGACTCATTAAGGAGGGGACTGAGCGGCTTCCCAAATGGATCAGTAGGATACCTTGGTGCCTTAAAAGCCCTCTCCCTACCTCTGCAGCGCTGGCAATTTAAACTAGGTGTCATCCTAAAGTCGCCAGGCCAGAGGTTACAGGGACATGTTCATGGCTTAAATTTATTGCCCTCGACTTCTTGTTTATCCTTTCCTCCTATTCATGCTGGTGATCAAAGGGGTCATCTTCAGTTCCCCCCCCCCCGGTCCCTGCTGCAGTCCAGGCTACAGTGGCTAGGAAAGAAAACAAATCTTCTTCCCCATCCCCGCCTTGAAGATGCCCCCCAGCACTGCCAGCCCGAAGTCGGGAGGACCAGGATCCTCCCTGACTCCAGGCCAGGGGCTCACGTTGCTTCCTTGCCCCTCGGGTGTGCGAGTAAAAGTCCCTTTCTCCGTGCTCAGCATCCATTCAGCCCCTGGCCCGCACCTCGGGGCCAGGGGGCGCTGGGGGTCGGTCTCCTTCCACCTCTTCTGCTCAGCTCTCGCTTAGGCCAATTTTCTAAGTTAGCTGATCCCACGGGGCCTGATTCTGCTCTCCCGCGGCATCCAGGATCCACCCCGTTAGCCAGGATCTCCAGATAGAAACTATCCCGGGCCAAAGGCGCTTGGCTCCGGGTCCAGGCGTGCTGCCGCCCCCCGTGCAGCTTTGGAAGAAGTGGACTGCGGCAAGTGCGGGAATGTCCCTGGATACACAACTGCACCCGCACGTCCCATGGCAGGTTGAAGCAGCCCCCACAGACGGCTGCGGACGGCTTTGATCGCTGCCCGGGCAGACGTGCGGTCCCAGCCAGCACCCAGCCCCGTGCAGTTGTATCTGTCCCCGCACAGACTTATTTAGCCAGAGCAGATCGAGCGACCTGATTTTACATTGACTGTGGTTTCTCTGGCACTTTTACCTCCTCCCCGTTCCCTGTCGGGAGGTGCTACGGCCGGGAAGGGCGAGTGTTTCACGCCTGCTCCGAAATACGCGCTTGAACACTTCAATTCTCTGCCGATCTACAGCAACCTGCTAGGAGAGAAAATGCGGAGGCGATCCCCTGCGTAGCAGCCAGCCCATGATCTATCGCCTATCGTGAGACACAGCGAAGGACGAACAAGTGTTGCTGCTAAAAGCTTGCTTTTCTAACGCTTCGGATTGCATTCTTGATCAGGTCTCGACAAAAAATAAAATAAGGAAAGCAGCGGCGGGTGAACCCCCCCCCCCCCCACACACAAGTGTATTAACGAGGTAGGTGATGGCACGAAAGCAAGAAATGTTCAGCCGCCTCCTATTCGAGACCAGCATCCCGGCCAGGAGGCAGAAAAAACCCTACCTAAAAGGGAGAGGGGTAAATTGGAGCTCCTTTTAGCTAACACGTGTGCATCCCGTTTTCTGTGCCAGACCTCCAAAAACCCAAGGGATTCCCCTTCCAAAGACTTGTCCTCCCTTCCCTGCCACGACTCGAGCTGCTCTTATGAGCTGGACGCCCTTCTTGAGAACTGGGCTGTACTCCCGCGCGTCGTGTTTGGCTCATTAAAACGGTATTAACACTCTTCAGAGAAAATACAGGTCGTTCTGGAAAAGCAGAACAGTTTCCATGAGACACACGGGGTTATTTGCATTTATTTTACATCCTCATTTTTAAAAGTAGCACTCGCAAAGGGTAATTTTGCACATGGGGCAGAGAGGTGGAGAGGGACTGGGCACCAGGGGTCTCGTAAGATCTGCCGTAACCTCTAGGATATTGCCCTGTCTGTTAACGTGTGGAGCCCCCTCCTGAATTTCCCTGCTAACACGAATAAAACCAATCCCATTGCATTGGCAGATGCAAGGCTTGGTGCCTTCAAGGAGCAACAATGGTTCATATTTCGTGTCATTCATCCATGAAGAAAGTAAAAGTTAAGGATCAAAGCTGAGCTAAATAGATGACTGGCCTGAAACCAATCTACTCACATGGTAATACGGCCTTTTTTTTAAGTGTAGGTATTTTCTGGTGTTTTCCCATCAAGTACCTGCCCAATTTCTGTATGGCACACGCCAGGAATCAATAGAAGTTAACAAGTCCTCAAAACATTCCCCATCTCTTTGTTTAATCTCCTTTACAATAAAGCCAAGGGAAGAGAATTAAAAATCTTTGAAGTATATTAAACCTCAAAAGAATCAGCCAAGTAGACTTAAAATAGTCACTTATTTTCCAAAACTGGTTTGTCGAGGAACAATAAAAGGAAGCAAAATTTATGGAGAAATTATACAGTGGATTTGTCACTTAAAATATCGTAACTGTCTCGGGGACAATACCCCATGCTGAGGATTAATGGTCCCTCCAGACCTTTGATTCACCAGCGCCTTTTCTTTGCCCTTGACAAATTGGATTTTTAGGAATGGGAAGGTCGCCTGGACCATTGTTCGCTAGCCATTCAAAGTGCTTGATTATGCAGGAGGGCTAGGGAACGGCTCCATGTGACCCTCTCGGAGGGAGCTGTGCAGCTGCTGGGAGAGCGAGACTCTCTCACCAAACTCTGCGCCCTGGAGCACCAGCGTGCCAAGGGGTACCCCTCCTGTTCCCATTGAAAAGCCGGCGTGCACACACCGCCGCGTCACTCTGCGGGCGGAGATACGCCTGTGTTCATCCCTCTCTCTGCCTGTCTCTGTCACTCCAGCCCTGTTAAGTAGTTTGGGTTCCTGATCGCTTATACCCAGAGGCAGCAATGCAAACCAGCCGGGCTCCGGCCATCAGCGTTAATGCAGAAAGCTGCATCCCGGCCGGACTGCGCCTCGGTCCTGTGCCGGGCGTCTTCAAACTGGGCAAGTACCTGTCAGACCGCAGGGAACCAGGACCCAAAAAAAAGGTATTTCCTTTGGGCTCTCCTGCACCGCTGGACCTGGCTTGATCAGGGGGATCCGTGCTCTGGAGAAGAGGCTGCCTTCTCCTCCCTTCGTCCTGCCTGTAGAGCCAGCCCAGGTTAAACCCAGGGAAGAACGGGAAGCTTTTAGCCAGTGTCCCGAGACTGCTTCCTCCGCCTTGGAGCTTGACGGCATTGGCTGGAGCCTCAAGCAGCCCTCCTGGCCAGCTCCCTGCGCGGCCGGCTGCGGAGACCAGCGGACGTGCCTGCCCCTGAGCTCCCCGTTCAGCGCAGGCGAGAAGAGGGGCTGGGAGCCGAGCATCTCCCGCAGCCGGGATGGAAGCGGCTCGCCTCTGGCTCTAGGTGGCGGGGAGTCGCGCGCGGCAGGTGGCAGGTTTGCGGGGCGCTGC
>NW_017729026.1:40492024-40492232 GCF_001723915.1 Gavialis gangeticus | reverse complement strand
AGGCCGCTCTGCCAGGCCCCCGGTGCGGAGCTGGCTCATGCGTCCCGCTCGGCTCTTGAATGCCCTTTAATTGCTTTTAAACGCTCTGCCAGGCCCCTCAAATTTATCTCTCATCTGGCTCCGTTGGTTGCTCTCTGCAGACGGCTTTGTTCCCCTGACTTTTATTGCACGGTCGTTGAGCGAGCGGGCACTTCATTTCCCCTTTGTG
>NW_017729026.1:40485953-40487024 GCF_001723915.1 Gavialis gangeticus | reverse complement strand
CGGGCGGAGATACGCCTGTGTTCATCCCTCTCTCTGCCTGTCTCTGTCACTCCAGCCCTGTTAAGTAGTTTGGGTTCCTGATCGCTTATACCCAGAGGCAGCAATGCAAACCAGCCGGGCTCCGGCCATCAGCGTTAATGCAGAAAGCTGCATCCCGGCCGGACTGCGCCTCGGTCCTGTGCCGGGCGTCTTCAAACTGGGCAAGTACCTGTCAGACCGCAGGGAACCAGGACCCAAAAAAAAGGTATTTCCTTTGGGCTCTCCTGCACCGCTGGACCTGGCTTGATCAGGGGGATCCGTGCTCTGGAGAAGAGGCTGCCTTCTCCTCCCTTCGTCCTGCCTGTAGAGCCAGCCCAGGTTAAACCCAGGGAAGAACGGGAAGCTTTTAGCCAGTGTCCCGAGACTGCTTCCTCCGCCTTGGAGCTTGACGGCATTGGCTGGAGCCTCAAGCAGCCCTCCTGGCCAGCTCCCTGCGCGGCCGGCTGCGGAGACCAGCGGACGTGCCTGCCCCTGAGCTCCCCGTTCAGCGCAGGCGAGAAGAGGGGCTGGGAGCCGAGCATCTCCCGCAGCCGGGATGGAAGCGGCTCGCCTCTGGCTCTAGGTGGCGGGGAGTCGCGCGCGGCAGGTGGCAGGTTTGCGGGGCGCTGCTCCTCGCCCCCCTCGGGGCTCGCTGCCAGTGCCCGTGCCCCCGCGCTCCGGGACGCCTGCTCTTTCTCTGCCTGTGGCCGCGCTGCCGGGCCCCGGGCGTGCGGGCTGCAAGCCGCGGAGCCGCGCGGGGACGTCAGCCCAAGCCATGGTGGACGTGACGGCTGCTGCACCCCCCTGGTTTTTAAGAGCCCGGCTTTGGGTTTTACAAGCATCTTTTTTTTTGTTCCCCCCTGGGCTGCGTCGGGCCCCTGCCCTCCTTCCCCAGGACCCCTTGGGTTTCCAGCTGCCGGGCAGGGCCAGGGCCGTGGGGGCAGGGGGCGCTGGCAGGCAGGACTTGGGGGTCAGGGAGTTGCACCCATTTACCGGGTCCCGGCCCGAGCCGGCGGGCTGACCCCGCGGCCGGCGGCGGGCGCGTGTTGAGCC
>NW_017729026.1:40481871-40485892 GCF_001723915.1 Gavialis gangeticus | reverse complement strand
TCCTTCCCCCCTTTCCCCGCGGCTCTCCGCGGCTCTGGGCACCAAAGGGGATGAGTCCGGCTGGGGCCTTGGCGCGGTCCCTCTCACCTGCGCACTCCCAACCTGCCTGGATGCGTTGCTTGGCCAGCAGAGCCCGGAGAGGATCCTGCAGCCTTGCACGGCCCTGGGGAGATACCCCCGGAGCAAAGGGCTCTGCCTGGCTGTAAGATCCAGACCGCAGGGCAGTGGCGGCCTTAGGGTTGCTGGGACCCTGGGCGAGAGCGCCATCGGGGCCCCTTAGAGGCTTAATTTTGATCACCTGTGTATCGTGGGACTTTTTAAAACAGTCTTTGGGGAAACTGGATAAATAGTCGAGTGTTAAAATGCAAATAGAGCCACTTCCTTGCAAAAGCTTCCCCCCATTGTTGCAAAATTTTGGGGCCCCCTAAAGTGTGGGCAGTCGCCCGGTTTGCCCTCTCCTAAGGCCGCTACTGAAGGGGGGCACGCTCCGGTGCTGCCCACCTAACTGCCACCCTCTCTCCTCCTGCCTCAGACTGTCGCTGCTGTCGCCAGACAGTCGTCCAGCCCCACTGGAAGTCCGTGGCTGAGCAGAGGGCGCCGGGGTGGGCAGCGAGGAGGGGGGCCAGGCTCTGCTGTGTGGCTGCGCCTCCCGGGCTGGCACTGACCGCGGCTGCCCCTGTGTTCTAGGTGCGGATGGTGAGAGGGGAGTTAGTGGATGAAGCCGGCAGCTCCGCTCTGGAGTGGATAGGGTTAATCCGGGCTGCCAGGAGCTCCCAAGAGCAGACACTGGAAGCTATTGCGGATCTGCCAGGAGGACAGGTATCTCCCTCCGTCCCGGGCGGGTGCTGAGCGGTGTGGCCGGGCACCGGCTCAGCCAGCTCAGGTCGCTGTCTCTCCTTCGCACAGATCTTCTACCGGGCGCTGCGAGACTTGCAGCCGGGGGAGGAGCTGACCGTCTGGTACTCCAACGCCCTGGCGCAGTGGTTCGACATCCCCATCACCGCCACCCCGACACACGACGAGAAAGGTACCCGGGCAGTGCCTGCGGCGGGGGGCTCCCCGGGCCCTTCCTGGCAGAGCTTTGTCCCGACCCCAGGGGCTCTTTCCTCCCCGCACCCATGGAGCACGAGCAGCCTCAGTGTGATGAGCAGGGATCCTAGTTTTCTCCGATAAAGAAACAAATCCCCGATATTTTGGATTAGGAAAGGAACCCCAAATCCACATTTTTCCCATGATTAAAAGGAAACAATACTATATATCTATAGATATATTAGTGCTGTTTCCTTTTAATCACAGATAATGTGATTACATCTATTTCTATTTCTATAGCTATAGGTATAGATATAGATAGATGTAATCACATTATCTATAAGCCGTTCCCTAGCCCTCCTGAATAATCTATATTCCTGCCCTTTGGGCGGGGGCTGGACTCTATGATCTTCCAGCCCTAATGTCTATGAAATCTATTAGGTGAAATCCATATAGATGTAATCACATTATCTGTGATTAAAAGGAAACACCACTAATATATCTATATCTGTATTAATAGATATAGATATAGATATATTAGTAGTATTTCCTTTTAATCACAGATAATGTGGATTTTGTGTTACTTTTTTAATAAAAAAAATTGGGGATTTTTTTTTTTACCAGAGAAAACCAGGATCCCTAGGAAACCGCAGCCCCTGCGGGGGGCAGCCCCTTTAGATACACCACCCCCAGACACGGGGATTGGGACCCCTGCTCCAACCCTGCCTCCAGCTGCTTCTGCTGGCTCTGAACACGTGTAAACGTCAGTGGGACTATGTCCCGCAGGGCTTACGGACCAGGATCTTATGATTCCGATAGGGGAGGGAAAAAAATACCCCAGCTGGAAAGGCCCTGGCTTAAGACAACGATTCCTCCTGCACGCACAGCCGCCGATCTCAGAGCACTCTAGCCACAGCCTCAGACCTCATTTCCATGTGTTAAATTAGGGACGATGCCCAGCTCCTCTTTCGTGGTTTGCAACGGGGACTGGTCAGCGTATACCGACCCAAATGCTGTCCTAGCGAGGTTATATTCATGGTGGCTTTAGAAATGAGTGCCCAGCCTTGGAGAGACCGTTTGATGTTGCCATATATTTGAAGCTGGGCTTGCGATCGAGACATATCCTAGAGGCTTCAACGTCAGGGGATCTTTCCAAATGTGACGTAGGACCACCGCTGCGTGCCTGTCGTGTGCTTAGACTCTTGTAGCTAGCGGGTCTGGGGGCCGTGGCCGCAGGATTGCCTTCACAGGCCATCCAAGCCAGGGCTGCTGGGTCGTAGCGAGGATGTCACGCCGATCTCTGCGGGGACATGGCAGGCATCAGACTGACGCTGGTTTTGCAGATCGCTTTTGCCCAGGATTTCCTCGGTGGCTCTGCTGGTGCCTGTCCCCAGAGCTGCTTAGAAAGGTTATACCGGGCAGATTAGGTTAGGCTAGGCGACCGATCCCAGAACAAACGTGTTCCAAGGCAGCGCTCCAGGGTTACATCCATACTCACTCACCACCCAGCATAATATATCCCACTGAAGTCCTGGGGCATAAGGGCCCCATCCTGCCGGGTGCTGAGCAGCAACTAGCAGTTACTCAGCCCCAGCTGGGACAGAGCACTTGTAAAGGAATTCAGGATCAGGCCTGTCCGCGAAGCTAAGAGGAACCATTACAGTAATGCGGAGCACCGCTAGTTGATGCCACTCGCACACCTAGGGAGAGAGAGAGTGAAGTCCCTAGTGCACTGACACAGGTTCTGGGCCAAATCTTTTTCGCAGCTGTTGAGACCGAAAGAGGCTTCTGACCCGTGGAGGCTAGTAGCATTTGACCAGTTGTAACAAAAAATAATGCATTGGTGAGAAGCCTCTGTTGTACCCAACTGCATTAAAGGATGAAATGTTGGGGCGTTTCTAGCTGTCACCTTCATTTCCAGTTGCGGGGAGGGATCAGTCCTCCAGGAAGAGGAAGACAGCGGAATCTGACCCGCTGTGAGACATTCACTTAGCATGTTCTATACTACTACTACTAATTATTATTATTATTATTATTCAAAAGTGACTATAGACTATCAGCAGCAAACTTTCTCAGAAGACAAGCTATTTCTCAAACGCCAGAGCTGCACTTTCAAAGGCATCGGTATAGAATAGAAGAAATGGAGCAAGATGTGTTAAGTGACTAGTTCTGAGGCTAGCATCCAACGTGGGAAGACATTTCTCCCTGGCTGTTTGTTGAAGAGCCTGCTTCGTTACAGACGATCTAGTTCTAGGCTTGACATTATAAGCAAGGCTCTTTTTAACAGAGTAGGGTTGGAAATAATGAGTTTGCCGATGATCAGTGCAGATTGCTGTATGTTTGCATGAGGCAGGAGGTTTAGGTGGTTTTTCAGCTACTCCGAAAAGAGTACGTAGCTTCTGTGGAAAGAGTCACGAGGCAGAGGCTTCTGTTAGGGTTGGTAGAGCATGGAGCTGCGAGCTTGTCAGTAATTAAAGCTAATTCACCTGTATCTCAATGCAGGCTAATAGGATTACTGCAATGGTTCGGTCTCACGCTGCAGCTGAACAATTAGGGCCATGGCTGGCACACTCCTGCCTCTCTCTCTCTCTCTCCAGCTCAGACCAGCAGAGCGAAAAAGCACACACAACCTCCGCTTTTAAATTCCAGCATGGATCTATAAAGACCACCTACTTCAAGGAGAGCTAGAGCGAGTTCTGCATGACAGAAACCACATAATGCTAAACATCATTCACTGCGCGCTGGAGTGTTGCAGGGAGGAGAGGGGCTGGCGCGGGGAGACTTTTATTTTATCCCGAAGGATGCTGAATGAATGCATGCATGAATGAATGAATGAATGGACACCGGTTGATTCTTGCACCAAATGCCATTTTAAAAGCCTGTTTAGTGGGCTAACTCAATCAGCGAGAAGCCAGCCACTTATCCCACCCTGTTATACTCTTCTCCCTTTGGCTTGAGGTTACAGTTCTTCCGGGGGGGGGGTGAACCCTAT
>NW_017729026.1:40475937-40476871 GCF_001723915.1 Gavialis gangeticus | reverse complement strand
CTCAATCAGCGAGAAGCCAGCCACTTATCCCACCCTGTTATACTCTTCTCCCTTTGGCTTGAGGTTACAGTTCTTCCGGGGGGGGGGGGAACCCTATTTCTAAAACAGCTCCTCTCGCCCTTGTTGATTTAGCCTAGGGGCGTTTGCCCGCACGTCACACCTGCTACTGCCTGCTCGGACCCAGGCCAGCGCTTTAATACGATCCTAGCCACCTCAAAACGATCTGCAAGTATTTCACTTGCTCCCTTCCTCCGATCCGCCGTTGTTTTAGCGGCTTGAGGAGAGCATTCGTGCTGGCCGACGCTTTGCAGCTCGCCTTGCCGAGCCGATGCAGTTTAATCGCCGCACACGTGGAGCTGTGGGCTGAAAAAAGAGCCCGTTAGGACCCCCCCGTTTCCTGCAGGGAGCCTATTTCAGCGCTGATCAAACAGGCCGGGGCGTTTAAGTTATTCCTCACGAGGGGATTCCTTCCCAACCCCTCGCACTTTAAAGGAGCATGAAGCCATAACACAAACATGGGCCATTTCGGTTTGTTCCGCTTCAGGGAAGCCTAAATGTTTCGGGCCGGGGAGGGGGGGCACCCGGGGCATTGTCCTTTGAAAAGGAGCCATTGCATATGGCCCCTACGCATAGGAAGATTGTCTGGCCGGGTAATGAGGAGCTCATGATCATTAGACCGGCCTTTGTTCGGCCGAGCCGGCTCCCTGACATACGCCACCGGGGCTGCGAGCGCCAACAGATGGGCCCGCGACAGCCGACTCGAGGCCCCAGCTGCTGTCCCGTCCCCAGCCCATGCCACCACCTCCGGGGCCCGGCCCGGCCCGGCTCCGGGGCGCGGGGGGAGGGCGGAGGGGGCCGGAGCGGACCCGGCGCTGACGGCGCGCGCGTGTCTCCGCAGGCGAGGAGCGCTACATCTGCTGGTACTGCTGGCGGA
>NW_017729026.1:40475368-40475637 GCF_001723915.1 Gavialis gangeticus | reverse complement strand
CGTGCCGGGCGGGCTGGCGCTGGAGCGCTTCCCGCTGCCGCCGCTGGACGGGCTCAAGCCGTACCCCGGCGAGTGCGGCCTGCCGCTCGTGCCCTTCACCGTGTATGGCGGGGAGCTGCTCTACAGCGCGCCCTACTACCCGTTCAAGCTGCACCTGGGCGGCCTGCTCAAGTACCCGGACTCCGTGCCCTACTTCGGCGGGCCGGCGGCGGCCGCGGGGCTGCACCCGGCCGAGCTGGGCTCCCTGGCCAGCATCGACCGCGAGATCG
>NW_017729026.1:40460963-40474253 GCF_001723915.1 Gavialis gangeticus | reverse complement strand
AAGGAAGCGGGGTGGTGGTGGTGGGGGGGGTCTTGCAACAAACCCACCGCCCAGAGGCAGTGGAGAGAAGTGCGCGCTTGCTTCTATCCACCCCCCCTCCCTGGATGGAGCAGGCGTCCGGGCTCGGAGCTGGCAGCACGACTCCAGGCGGGGCAAGCTCCGGTGGTGCCGGAGTGGCCACCTGCCTCCCTCCCCCTTTCGCTCTCTCTTTCTCTGTTTTAATATCGTTACCTTTGTGTGGAGGAGACCGTGCCTTTTGGAAACACTTCTTTTCTATGTCATTTCTTTTTGTTCCCGTCGCTCGTGACTTGCCTTCAGACCTCTCGGTATGAACAACGGCCCCGGTGCTGCAGACGTGCAGTGGCTTCGGGCCGCCCCGGGGCGAGGCACAGGACCCCCGCCAGCACCGCGCGGCCTGGGGCAGGCACCCCCCGTTTGATCCAGTGGCAATTATTTATAAGAGGTTCCTATTCGAGCCACACGTGTAAGATAACTGTGGAGAGCATGGATCTCAAAACAAGCACGCGCTGTATCATTTTAAAGAAAACGCACTCTTTGTTCGGTAGACTACAACTATGGTGTATGTTTGTTTTATAATGAATGATGTACAGTGGGTACAGTACTTTGGTCTTGGTTCCAGTTTGTCATGCCATTTTTTTTTTAAAAAAAGAAAATAAAAGTTACTGACAAACTACTGCTTGTCTAGTTGGTCACTCAGGTGTCTTCAATACCTTCTCTTTTTGCTTTGAACCCCCTCCAATGGCCTCGGAGTCGGGCCCTTAATCATCTTCAGTGGGTTTTGGCTCAGGGCCTAAACTGGCTTGGCCTCAGAATATTTTACCGCTAACAAGTATTTGGATGATTAAACTAGAATAAATATCAGCTCTATTTTGTGCCCCCACATTTTCTTTAATTCGTGTGTGTGTGTATTTGTTTAAAAACAAGGCCAAGTGTAGAAAAAACCCCATCGGTACAAGATGTATATTTAAAGCTCTCAGGTGCTCGGTTTAAATTTGCAAACGCTGCTGTTCATAATCACCGCTGGTTTGACATTTCAGCAGAGAAAAGAGCCGATTTCTATCCAGACGGCGTGAAACAAAATTGGCTACAAATTAAACTCTGCAGAGAAATAATGACACTTCCTATGTCCCAAGGAAGACGCACTCCGGGGGCGCGGGGGGGTGGGGGGGCAGTTTATTAACCCTTTAGTTCTGCTGGTGACCGGCTCCCGTTGAAAGCAACACCGCACCAATCTTTGTGCTAAGTTGACACTCGGGCAGATGGGAAAGAAGGGGCAACTCCTGTCCCGCTGGGGCCTGACCCTAACATTTTATTTTAGGGAATGGTTTTTCCCCCCGACCCATCTCACTCCTGCCTACCCAGATGGGTCGGAAAAATTGGGATCTACAAGAAGATCTACTTCTAATATAAGTAAAGAGGCCAACGTAATCCCACCGGACTTTTAATTAAGTTAAGCGTTAGCACCCAAAGAAAATAACTGGATCCCTAGCCTATGCCATACACATGCCGGTGCTGAGCTGATGTCCTCGTGTACTTAATTCAACTCTGTAACAGGAGTAGGAAACAAAACGACAATATCCAGAATTGAATTCTTTCAAAGGGAATGTAATCTTAAATTTCAGTTAAGTACTTCAAAAGTACCAAAAGCAACCAGGACTTGTGGCAGAGGTGATATCTTTTATTAGATCAACTAGATGTTTGCAAAAAAAAAAAAAAATCTTTTTTTTGCAAATATATATATATATATTTGCAAACATCTAGTTGGTCTAATAAAAAATATCACCCCTACCACGAGTCCTGATTGCTTTCGCCTCTAGACCAATACGGCTACAACCTGGATACCTCAAAGTGCCAGGGAATGTAGGGTGCCGGGCATTTCTCATCATGAGGGATATTGTTTCACATGCAATGTTTCAAATCACGGCGGTTCTGGTATGGGATTTTTATCCTGCTCCCATGGGAGTAAAGGGGAAAGATCTGTCCCCTGGATTTAGAGGATCCCGATGTTATTCCCAGTGATTTTTGCCATGAACCTCATTGGGAGCAGAGGGACCTGGGTTTAAATCGGACGCTTGCTGCGGAGGGGGGAGAGACCCTCACATCTGGGTAGCACTGCACGGGGAGCCCGGCGTGCACTGCAAGGAGCGGGGCTGCGCATCTTCCACCCACTGATTGCTTGTGGGGCATTGAGGGAGAAAGGAGCTCCCGGCGTCTAGAGCAGTAAAGGGCAGACTACCGGAGCCGGCTACAGGGATTATTCCCACGATTGTCCCTCTAAAAAGGGGGAATCGATGTGTGCAAAACTCGGGCACGGGTGGGGAGTTTGAGTTGAGCTTGCTTTTTCAAAATCCATTCACTGGATAGGGCTGATGTTTTTTTTTTGATTGGTGCGGTGAGCCTCAACTCCCTCCCCTTTTCTCCCCATGAAATTTGTGGTGGGGCTGGCACCTTTGAATACCACCAGGGCCATGCCTCTTAACAAAAAGGCGGCTGTCGATGTAGTCGTCAAAAGTCCCAGCGCAGACGGGGAGATACCAGCTCCCCTGCAAGTGTCTCGACCCCGCCTGCGATCAGCAGAAAGGGACGAAGGGACCGCACTTGTCACGGGCTCCTCGCAGGTGGCTCCTGAGCCACATTCAAAGCTGGGGCTAGTTTTTTTCCCCCCCCAGCCCTGATGTTTGGCTGCCCCGAAGTACCTGTTCCTGCTTATCTGAGCCCTGCCACTTCCCCACCATCAGGAAACTTTCCGTAAGCAGAAAGGCAGATCTGAGATCTCGACAGCGCTGTTAGGACCAGGCTACAGGAAAAGCAAAGATCCCCACGTGTGTGCTCCAGTACCCCGCAGCTGGGCTGAGACGCAGCTTCTGATTTGTCCCTCCGAAGCCCTCGGTGGAAAGCCGGGCTGGGAGTGTGGACTCCAGTGCACTTAGTCACTTAAACAGCCGCAGGAGGCAGATCTGCAGCTCCGGGGCTGCAGCATCAGGAATAGCCGCAGCCGCAGCGGCTTTGCCCGCAGCCAGCGGAGTTCTCCTGGCAGGGATTGCCTCTGCGCTGCCCCCTTCGCCTCCTGCGGGTTGCTGCTGCGTAACTGTCTGGAGAAGCCGAGCTAGAGGGGTGCCCGGTGGTCTTGGAGGGCCACCCGTTTGCCAGGTGTCAAACCCTATTCTGAGATCTCAGCGCTGAAGTTGCTAATGGTGGCCCCCTGCCAGGAAGGGAAGAGGGGTAAATGGATGGGCCGTCTACACAGTCATTAATGCGCAATAATTACTGTGCATTAAGTTTAGTCCCTGTGAGCGCCTATACATGAACCCTGGAATTGCACCGGTGGAACAGACTCGACTCATCCAGTGGCGGAGCCTGGCAATTGCTGTGCGCCTGCTGCCTCCTTCCTCTCTTCTATCAGTGTCCCTGTTAAAAATGGGGGGGGGAGGGGGCTCGAACTAAAGCTTATTCTATGAGCTTTAGTTCAAGTGTCCCCACTGCCATTTTTAAGCGCGGGGACAATGATATATGAGATATGGAGGTGCTTTAATTAGAGCCACTCTAATTAAAGCACTCCCCTCCCTCCCTCCCTCCCCCACTCTGGAAGCAAAAGTAAAAGTGCCTTGTAATGACAGGTGCTAAATGCACCATAATTGGAGATATGAATGCTTTTTTGGTGATCTTAGTGTGCATTAGACGAAGTCCACTGTGCATTAGTGCATTAGCATGTTTTTTTGCCAGCTGCACAAATGCACAAACTTAGTCTAATACATATTAAGCATCTCGTGTAGATGTGCTGATGGGGTGTTTGTGCCCTCATTGAGGGAAGTTGCAGTCAAGGGCACAGATCAAAGTCCTCTTTGGAGCTTGTGATCGGAAGGCTTGAAGTTGTTGAGAGCCACAGCATGCAAAAGGTTTATCTGTGTTAGTGTTAAAAAATGAAATTAGACCAAGTTCAGCAGCTGCCCCTGTGGCTGGGAGAAGGTTGAGGTCCATGGCATAGGAGAGGTAGTTTCTTATATAAGTGGCTTTGCCCTTCGCTTGGTGGATTTCAACTTGTATATTATTCCACACCTTTAGTGTTTGGCCCTGCTTCCCTTTGGTACCATATCACATAGACACTGCACATTATGACCAGCTGATGCTGGTCAGAGTTCAAAACAGCCTATTTATCACTTTATTCTTCCATTGCTATGCATTGGAAAAGAAAAGAGTTTGCTAGTGGTTAGAACTCATGACTAGAAATGAGGCCTGTCTTGTTTTTCAAATTGGTTATTTGTTTTCTCTCCTTCCAGATGATGGGACTGAGGTGACCAGCTTTTCACATTTTGTTTTGTATAAAGAAGAGTAAGAGAGTGTTTTGGGGAGAAAATGAAGTGGGAATAATGAAAAGCTAAATAAACTGTTCTTAAACATTGATGGAGAATGCGCCTGAAATTCTGAGTTTTCAGCCAAAAATGAATTGCTTGCAGATGCAGACATTCTTTATAGAAAAAAATAACCTTGCTTGTCAACATCAGAATTTGTTCTGGAAAAGAAGTTTTGATGGTCCTTTTTTGACCAGCCCTAACCATGTTGCAGAAACATCCCCAAAATTCTATATACGCTACCTGGTAATTTATTAGGTAGGGTTGAAAAAATCCATCTCATGGAGAAGTTGCAGTTCATAAAACTCTGTGATATGGTCTGTCTTTGATAGGATCTCTGGAACATATCTTATTTTCTTACATACCACAGACTTGCAAATAAGATACTTTGTTTTGGGAAGGCAGAATGAAAAAAAAAATCTGGAGTCATGGCTGAACACTGACCTCAGGGAACAGATTGCCTGCTTCAGGCAAAAGTTAGTTTTAATCTTCTCACAGCCAGTGCTGCATTTGTAATTCAGCAGTGGTTGTGAGAGGGTTAAAACTGGACTCCACCTCCGCTAAGTGCTGGGCTTGGAAAGAAGCAGATGGAAAGCATCACCTTGCCTCCATGCTTCTATTTTGGTGCAGAAAACACCTCCCCCCCAGACATGTACCCCAATTCCACACCACATAGGAAAAATGTGGGTGTGGTATGTGAGGAAATATTGTAGTTGCAAGTTGACTATGGTATACATATTGGAAAGCAGCACAGATCAATGGCTAGGTTACTGTACCAAGCCATGGAAAACTGGGTTCCATTTTTGTCTTTTTCTTATGCCTGCTTAATGATTTTGAGCAAATTTCTAAGGTTCCCAACTTTGCATGATCAAACAAGTGATGTGATGTTGAGTACCTGCATTATCTATTGAAGACCATGACACTGAACACTGTGAGATGCAATATCAATTTCTATTGAATAAGATGATGGAGGTAATTTTCTGTAATGCAACTGTAGCTTGGTTTTTGGACTGTGGTTAATATAGTGATCAATTGGGACCTCTGGTACAAGGATTTGACTTTACTTATCTGTGTAAAGGATGTAGAGGCCTAAGGACTCACTGTTTTCACTTTGTGTTTTAAAAACTACTCTGTTAAAAATGTTACATGTCTTCCTGCTCTCCTTGATTCCACTAGAAGAAGCCAGATGGATAATACACTTGGGATGCCTGATATGGTATTTGACTAGTAATAATAACCCAGGTTGAAACCAGTCTGTTTCCAAATATTGCCTTTCCTGTGTTTATGGATCTATTAAATATATTGCTCAGTCTTGGAAAACTATTGCAAATTTGAAAATGTGATGGTATACATCTGTTTATAGTGCTCTTATATTGTGATGCAAAAATATAATATAATTTACTTTCCACTTTCATAAATGTCTTTGAATTTGTGTAGAAATACATTGGAAATATGTTTGTTATAGTTGTTACATTTGCAGTAGCAGTTAGGTTTACTTGTAAGGATGATTCACTTTATTGGTAAGCATTATCTTAAGGAAAAAAGCCCCGACCTAATAAATTGGGCAGAAAGCCTCAGGTGGAAATGTCTTTTGTGACAGAAGTTATGGAGAAGAAAGAAATCCAACAGCAGTTAGCTTTAGGTCAGGAAATGGCGAAGGTCAAGGATTGTTTTTAATCTTTTTGTTTTTTCCCTTAAAACCGGCAGAAGGAATGATTTTTAAACTTGTCTGTGAGCAGTTGTTTCCTGAATTATCACCTTAAGGTAAACAGGAACATGTCAAGGTCAGGTTCGAGCTTGCTTGCGTTCACTGGACCATAGCAGATAAAATCTAGGAGCAACAAAATGCTTTCAGGTATGTTCAAAGTCAATCCAATGAGAAATGGTTCCTTACAGCATGTCGGATTTTATAAACTTGTTTTACAAGGAACAGGAAAAAGAAAATCCCTTAGCAACTGAAAGATATAGCTGAAGAAATATGTTAGTAGGTTTGAAGTACATGTTCATCTATATTTAATGTTAGCATTTTGAAATACTGAAGTTCAGGGCATATTTTGAGTTCCTTTGCATAGATTTTTAGTGTTATGTATTATGTGGTATTTTAAGATACATTGTAGGCTTTTATTTGTAAATGTTTAGAATATTTTGTTCCGTACAAAATGATACACTTTGAAAGGTTAATAAAAGGCTTATATTCTCGTTTTTTCACTTGCTTTTGTGTAGTATCACATGCTACTGATTTAATTTGAAACTCATTTTGTTCTGTTTGAAATAAAATTGCAATTTCATGAATGTGAAGGGTGCGGTTGGGTTAACAAACTAGAATCTTTTCATTTTGCTACTGTTGTGACTTCAATGTAAATAATAAAAATGTGTGGGGGAAATAGAACTAGGGTATTCTTCTGGGAAAAAATGTGCACGCACATACTTGTGCTTATATATATTTTGCAGACTGTGAAATCTGCTTATGATTCATGGTCTTTTCACAATATATCATATAACTCTGGATCAGCAAAATGTCTTTCTAACAGACCCATTTTTATCAGTAAGACAGGGAAGGTGCTGCCCCATGCAGAAAAAAAGCTCAGTTCAAAACCAATCTATGCTATCTATCTGTGTAAAACATCCACCTTCCTACTTTCCAGCTCTGCAAACTAAGTACTGCCTTTTTTGCCATAAGCCCCACAGCTAAGGGAGGAAGGGGGTAGTTGGAGGTTAGGTGCACCAAAAGTGTGTGTGTGTGTGTGGGAGGTGCTATAAGCACTCATTAAACATTGTTCTAGACTCAGGTAAGAACAAATCCATATACCTTTGCAATTGTCCCCACTAGTGCTGCCTACAAATACCAAAGGAAAAAGCAGAGGGCAGCTGTTCAGTGATACCACCTATGCTTTACTTAACATCTTGGTAGCTACTATAATTGCACACTTGCTTTTAAAAAGGAGCTTCAGAGTTAGTGTCCTACCTGCTGTTGCTTATTTTACAGTTGGCACATGCAGGAAATTGTGCCTCTTCCTGTCTTTCTCTTCAGAAAAGTTTCATCATTGTACATCTACCCATAAAACTGCACACTTAAGAAAAGAAGACATCCTCCCCTCAAAAAACAAAACAAAAAGTCCTCACACTGTTGGCTATAAAAAGAAGATGGAGGCATATACAGATCAGTGAGGGAGCCATATACAATCATTGACAGGGCATCAATAGCAATTCTGTTCTATACTGAGGGCAGGATGTAGTCCACCTTAGTAATGACTTTTAGCCAAGAGTTTGTGAGGACAACTGGACCACTTCTTAGCCCAAAATTCACAGGGTAACTACTCTGACATTTAAAACAATTGAAACGGGTATCCTTTAGCTTGATGTTGGAAGCAGCAGTTCCTTTTGGATGAGGGGAATATAGAAATCTAACCTTTGTTAACTTCTAGTTTGATTTAATGCTGGTCTAACAGTCAAAAGAAACAGTTTAATATGTTGAATAAAATCAGTGGTCAGTCAACCACTACTAAAGCACAGTGTGGCATACAGTCAGAGTAGACTGTCCAGTTTGTCTTGGATTAGAACTTTTTGCATTGGTCACTCGCATTTCTTCATTTTTCAGTAGGATGGCCACATTCAGCAGCAGGTCTAGAAATGTCAAGTTTAATTACATTAAAATATAAATTTCCCAGCATCTTGCTTTTGACTAGTTGCTTCTACTTTGACTTGTGGACCTATCAAATCTGTGGACCTATACAATATGGTTGTCATTTTCTTTAAAAAAATCTTGCTTATACTTATTATATAAGTATTTCCATATGTGGGGCAATACATTACAAAAGCAGCACTGATATTTGTATAGTTAACAGAATAATAGGTAATTGAATATGCGGGTGTTTGTGCTCTTACTTTCTGATATAGAAACAGCAGTTTCTAAAATTATTTTTATTTCTGCCCAAAGGAAAAGGCGATACACTGAACACAGGGCTACTTCATTGGTGTCCTAGCCAGTGTCTGAAATTCTCTGTTAAAGGTGGTTGTATTATTATTCAGTCTTCTTGATTAAAGACCATACATGGACTCACCTTTAGTGGAAAATATTGTTTGCTTGCATATGCCTGAGTTTGACATCCAGGAGTCCAACAATGAGCATGAAATATGCTTGCTGAGTTCAGGACCAACAAACAAAATAGGCTTTGTAAGTTTTAAAATAGTGACATTTTACAATGGGAAGGAGAATCTTCCAATCCTTATTTGATGAGTGACAAGATGTTGGTTACAACTTGAATGGAAATGACCTGTTGTTAGATCATGTGTTTTACATTTGTAAAATAAAAATTCTAGACAAATATATGATGGCACAGGTAAGTAGGTATTTTGCATAGCAGACTAATAATTTGCATTACCAGAATTAAAAATATTTAACAACTTTAGCTCTGGAAATGTGTAGCTCTTCTATGCATGTTTGATTTTCCACACTTCCTAGGAGTTCAGACTCCCCAGTATTTGTTTTTAATTAGGTAACCTGGAAATAAGTGAATTTTGATAAAAGTAACAAAAGTGATAAATTAACATAAATCCTTAATTAGAAAGGTTTCTTGGACTGTTTCTTGCTTTTAAAACTACTTTGGTCAATCACACCATCTTAAAATGAAAGCTGTTTGGAAGAAAAGTAAAATTTGCTTTTAAAAATATATATGTATGTTACTGAGTATGTTATTAAAATTCATCATATATGAAAAGGAATGAGCAGACTCTTTTTACCTTTAAAATGCCTTCCAGTTTTATGCAGCAGATGGTGCTAGATTGTGAATATGTCAATTTGATTTATTTATATCTTGAATGTATGATGCAAGATATGGCATGTACAATGTATACATTATGCAACACAGTGATCTGCAGAAAGCCATTGGCTTTGGTACTTTTTGTTGCATTCATCCCTTCCTGGACACTTCCTGTGTATTGAAGGGTGACCTATTCCAAGACATTCAGAACTCTTTTTTATTTACAATACTTATAAAATATACTGAAAAGGAGAAGGAGCTGAATAGCAGCACAGATAAGAAAAAGGAACCCTTACATCTACAGATGTATAGGATGCACACTGGCAGCGTGAGCTAGATTATTATTTTTTTTTGCTAGTTAACTATCATGCTGGAGTGACCCTCTCTGGAAGTAAAAGAGCTACAAATTGAATTGTGCATGACAGTCATAGCTTAGCAGGCAAAGATTTTTTTGTTAGTGTCTTTTATTAAACCAACTACATAGACAGCAGACAAAATTTCAGGTGCAAAGTCCTCTTCCTCAGGTCACTGTATGCCTGAAGGTTTGTCTAACGTCTCTTCCCAATTGGTCAGCTGATCCAGAACTGCCAAGTATTACACTTTCCCCCCACTTCCCCCCGGAAATAAAAATAAAAATCCCTTGCTATATATGATCGACCACATCATAGCTACAATAATGCTCCTGCCCTGCTACTGCCATAATCTATGCCTGTGGGGGCCAACCTTTTGCAGGTATGCCACAAGATAAGGGCCACACCTTCTCCGAGTGCTACTCTGATCTCCTTCCCCATGCCCGATGTGTTGCTCAGCTTGCAGCTCCCTGCCCTGTGCTTTCTGCTTGATCTGTTGCTCTGCTTTCTGCTCCTTCACTGATCTGCCACGTGCCACACACAGAGGCTGCCTGAGTCACTTCTGGCACATGTGCTGCAGGTTGGCCATCCCTGCCCAGGCTGTCACATGGCTTCCTGACATTGCTTTCTCATTGCTTTCATCCTCAGGACAAACAATTGGTAGAAAATGGACACTTCTACTTATATCATACATCTGTGTTCTGACAAGTTTAGGCTTGCAAGCTGAGTTTTGCAAAGGATTGCATGAGAAGTCAGATTCTTAGCGGTTACTGAAATGCAATACAGTAGGTAACCTCATTGGGCTCCTTTGAAGATACTAGCTGTGTTGCTTTGTAAAGTTGTATAGGTCAGGGTTGTCCAACTTGTGGCTCATGGGATGCCTCCAGGCTTCAGCGTGTTAATTTATGATCTGTGGGCTCCCACCCAGGTGCCAATCCCACACCAATCCAGCTGCTGCCATATAGGATCTCTGGGCTTCCCCTCTCTCCTTTGGTTTGAATTTCCTGTTCTGGCCCCTGGGCATAGGGTAGTTTAGCCTGTGACTCAGCGGGAAGCCTGAGAGCCCTGTGCAGCGAGAGGTCACTCATGCGGCATGGTGAGGAGAGGCATTCATATGGTGTAGGAGGGGATGAGGCACCTGCAGCACAGCTGGGGGCTCTTGTGGCATACAGCTCAGGGGGCCTGTGGCCTGTATGGGCGTGGCCCCAGGCTGCTTTCATGATGGATTCTTCTGTTATAGATAGTAGATACTGGCTCTGACCCTTCATTAGGATCTGCTAGGTTCTGCTCTGTAGAGGAACATCTGGATTTGGATAACCTGGAGAGGTGCTAGAAGGATGCAGTTAATTCTCCAGACCCAAATCTCATGTTAAAAGTGGCACTGTCATTGTAGCTTTTTCAGTGGTTTTGTACTGACTTGCTTCTGTACTAGGAAAAGTCTCAGGGCCTGGGGTCAGTGGCTAGCTATAGATATTCTGAGGTGGGGGGATGGGAACTCTACTGCACAAATGGACAACAATCTAGGAAATACATACAAGCTGTTCATCAGTTTTTAACCCAACATCTACTTTTTGGAAGTGGGGTTGATCAGGGTTTCTAGCTGGTTGGGTGAGAATTATTAGGCTTGTGAGTCAGTAATATGGATATATGTGAGGTTTTGTGGTTCAAGGACAGATTTTTCTTAATCTCTTGAGAAAAGCAATTGTTAAAATAGCTGAAGAAAGCTTAATTACTAAGCATAGTCTATATCAGTCTTTTCCAGGTGGGTTTCTTTTGATGAAATTGCTCAGAAGTAAGACCTCAGTCACAATAGTGGCATAATGACTCCACAGATGGGAAAACAAAATGAAAATAGTCCTGAGGTTTGGATCACCTGAATCATCCTCTCAGCAAGACAATGAAAGTATTGCTTAAATCATAGTCTGATAAAGCTTTTAAGTATCATTTCACATGCACGACATTTTTCAAGGTACCTCTCTGTATTTAGCTTTCCACATTAAATTCAAGCTCCTGGTTCTTTCCTTCAAGGCCCTGCACAAATTGGCTCCCATCTGTCTGTCTGCATTTTCTAGTCCATTTCTTGCCTGCTTTGCTCTGCCCATGCTGCCTCTTTTCCTACTCCATGCTCTGATTTTTTCCATGTGGATCCATTTTCTTTTGCAGAATAATTCCTTGATTTGGGGTTTTAATTCTCCTTTTGCAGAGCATGAAAGAAGACTCTGCCCTTGAAGTCAGTAGAGTTATTCTGGTATAACATACAAAATAGGAAGAGAATCAGGCCAATCATACATTCATGTTTTATATTTTGGGTATGAAGATTTACTCAAATAGGGGTCAGATTGAACTAGCTAGTTGGCATGTGAATCACCTGCGTGCTCGTCTACTGAAAACACTCTACTGTCATTTGCTCAGTGTAGAGCAAACTAAAGTATCTGGTGAAACAGGCTCCATATTGTTAATGTCTGAAATGTTATTTAAGTTCTGCTTCTAGAGGTCGTGGACTCTTGGAATAGGAGCATTTGAGTTCTGTCACCCTGAAACTAGAAGTGACCATGATGGTGCAGGATAGTGATAGTTATAATCTGGAACATTTTTTGTTATATGTGTGGCAGAATAAGTGTGACATTTTACAGTTGGGTATTGGAAGGAAAAGATTTTTTGGAAGACCTAGGGCTTTCAGGGTGGATGAATGCTGTGGACAGACATGGACTTTTAAAGACAGTGAACCAATGAACTACTACTTAACTGTTGTTACAACTAAAGAAAATACATTTATCTCTTTATTATTTGTGGTCTAGAGATTTCCTTCTTGTTTTGGCGAAAACAAATGAAATCTAATTTAATTCAAATCCATGTGTATCGTGAGAGCTTTTGTACTGACTTTGCTTCTGCCTGACCCTGTGACCCTAGTGAAAGAACAATGTTTATTGATTTGTAATGGTGCCCAATGATATGGTGAGAGCACATCACTTAACTATTAAATACTTGGAAATCCTTGTGTGTGATTACTTGATCTTAAGTACATCCTGAACCTAAAAGTTATGTAGGTCACAAATGTTCAAGTGATTCTTCACATTTAGAAATAAGGATAATGTCATTAGTTAGTACCACTTGTTTTATCTAGTGTCTTTATTTTCCATTTGAGGAACAATTAGATTATCCGTACCATAACCCAAGGTTTAGAGCAGTCTCTGGTAAACTTGGAATTTAAAGACCATTAATAAAATCAGCAAACTTATTTAGAGACTTATTCAAAGCTTAAAACAGCAGCTGATGTTCTCATAATTTTTCAAGCAAACGGTTCAAATGGGATATTTTGTGCAAAGCTACACAGAATACTCTTAACAACCATCAACCTTGTGTCCACAGCTCTCCCACACTGTAATTTTTGTTTTTCTGACTGAGAACCACATCAGTCTATTAATATGCTCTATTATACATGAAATTCTACCGCAGCAGGAGCAAACAGACATGCGGCTCTCTCAGTTTTGCTGGCTTAAGAGGCGGTGATAAAGGGTACATGCACATGTTCATCTTACTTTAAGATACATAATCATAGATCAGGTTCTGCTTGTGTAGATATTTTAGCAGTGCCAGGAGGTCTTCTGGGAACCCAATGAAGAAAGTCAGGGTGGGGGAGGAGGAGAGTAGGCACTGCCCTTAAATTAAGACCAGAACTAGTATGTGAATGGAACAAATCACAGGGAATGCAGGAAGATGGGTGGGGTAACAAACACTGGTGTTCATTGAGTAATTTCCACAGGTTGGAGAGGATAAAGCTCTTGTAATGAGATCCGTGGTTACTGTCAT
>NW_017729026.1:40452029-40455963 GCF_001723915.1 Gavialis gangeticus | reverse complement strand
TGGCATGAGTGAGCGTCTGGGTTTTCCAACTGCTTACCCAAATGTGTACAGATGTTCTTTAGATTCGGCTAGCTTTTTTTGTCCTATTTATCTTCCCTGAATGTCTGTACACATCAGCACTTGGATCAACTTAATCCTAGCTTGCCTGAGTGTGTCCTAACCTGTTTTACCACTAGATAGCAAGAAGATGGGTTTTCTAGTGTCCCTCTTAGCCTTGCTTCCTTAGTGCCTTCTGGAATAGAGCTTGTTGTATCTCTTGGGAAATTTCTCCAAGGAAAACAAAAAGCTCTGGTCTTTACTTCTGTTCATCACAGGTCAGACAGGAAGACCACCAAGGTTTTTGGCATCATTTCATGTCACACAAAGAAAGGAATGGATACCTACAACCTCAGAGTTGTCCACATTGAATGCCTAATGGCATTGGGTCCTTGGGATGTACATGGTGTCATAGCACCAAATTTGTACTTGCATTGTGTCTCTTGTCCACATTGACCTGCTGTATGAAGTAGCTTACTAGAAAGGTAGTTTACTAGAACTGTGTGAGACAGGCTGCAGTGAGTATAGCTCTAAGAAGATGAATAGTTGGAGCAATGTGGTATGTAATATGGTATAATCACTTGCTCAGCACTGCTGGAGGAAGAAGAAATCTAGGACCCAAATCAGGTTAGACTGCCTTGGGACCATCTCCAGATTGTCTGCTACAGGATCTAGGTACAGAAGAAAAATTTGCGCTAGTGGATGAAGATAATGCTACAGATATGGGATAATCAGCAGGGGTGAGAAAGGCCATTTTTCTAAATTGTGTGTAAAGCTGGCCCAGGGCTGTAGAGGAAGACTACAAACACATGAACCCCTTTGAACATGGAGAAGTAGGTGACAGCAGTAATTTGGAAATGGGCAAGGACTGCTGCTCTGCGGTTAAATCCCACATGCTGGATCTGACATTCCACAAAGGAGGTGTGCATAGCTATCAACAAGGCACCTGTCTTTTCTTAGCCTTTTCAACCACACAAGAGATCACTCATGCATTCACCTATATGGGGTTCCTCAGTTGCCTTGGCCTGATTCATGGTAAGTACATTCCAATTCTTTGTCCTCCTTAGTGTAGGCTGGGGTATGTAGAAAGGAATATTTTTGCATTGCGCTGCAGAATGACATGGATCACTGTGAGAGATTCACGCACATCACTGTGGGGAGATTTACCAAAGTGCAAAATACCACAGTCTTCAACGACTTCCTGGTACAGTAGAAATGTTTGCTGTTGGTACTGTCTGCACTGAGATAACTATAGTAGTCATCCCCTCCTTATTCCCAATGGTCTAGCTTATGCCCTCCTTGGGGTGTTCAGTTAGGAAGGCTTACCTGCTACTGTGACAGTTAAATACACTTTGGCTGTCTTGTTGCCAGGTGGAGATAGCTCAGTGGTTGATTGGGTGTATTAGAGCATTACCTTTCCACCATGGTGATGGGCTGCTACATCCTGCACAACATCTGTGAGACAAGGGGCGAGGTACTGGGGAAGGGGTGGTTGATTGAAGCTGACTGGTTGTCTTGGTGGTAGGAATGATTGGAAGTGTTGTACTTCAGCAACTAAAGGGCAGGGGACCCTTGGAAGGAAGACTTGGCCAATTGCTTTGATCAGGCCACCAACAGGTCATTAAATGAATAAATGCTTCTATTTTAAAAGACAAATGAGTAAACTGTACAAATCAGAAAAAAATGCCTTAAAATGTGAAAGGTATTTTTGGTGGACTATCAACCCAGCATTATTAACTTTTTAGCCCTGTGGGGCTGAACATATGGGGGAATTATGGATACTCAGGGTATGAATAAGAGGTAGCTACTGCATGGCACGGGGCCCTTAGGCTTGGAGTGCCATGGCAGCAGGTTCATGTGGGTATTAGAGGTCAAAGGAGGTTGGGTGTTTCCCAAAAAGTGGTTGGAGGACTATGAAAGCTTTTGTATATTTGCAGCAAATGGGATAATTAGGAGCATGCTCCTGTACCATGTAAGGTAGTAGGTAGATGAAGGGGGTATATGATGTGGCCTCTGGGGAAACACCAGGGGCTACAGAAGAAGCTGAAGCTCTGCCTCTGAGTACTTTGTTTGGTGGGACAAGTGTGAGCAGTTATTGCTCTGCATCCCTCTCCAGCTATTTTTTCTACAACAGCTCCATGACTTCTCCCACACTCATAGCTTTGCTCATTGCCACAGTAGTTTGTCAGGGTTGAAAATGATCAGAATTTCTGGCTTGGATCTCACATACAGAAGCTCTTGTGCTACTCCATCCTGGAGCACCACTTGAGTAAGATGGACAGCTTTCCCACCATTCTTCTTTTGTTGTCTTCCTTTTCCTCATGCTTTCCATACAGTGGGCAACAGTCTGCAATGGAGATTTTGAGGACTCTGCAGATGTATGTGTTGACCCTAGAAGGTAAGAAATGTAGAAAGGAATTGTTCTGCTATCCTTAGCTTTACAAAACTTAAAATTCTCATTATGTTTGAGAACTTATTGCCAGGGAATTTCCCCAGTGAGATTCAGGAGAACGTGTGATGATGAGTTTGCTTTCCTGGTGGCTACTTCCCTCCTTGTTTCATTGCCTGGCTACTGTGATGAGGGATCATGAATTCTGGGGCTCCCATGCAAAATTCCTAGTTTCTGGGAGGCACTGGGGGTGAGGTGAGCAGTAGGGTGGGGTTAGCATGAATCCAAAGCTCATGACCCCTCTCACTAATCCTCAGGCTCTTCAGGCCTTAAAGGATGAGGTACTGATTTATGTGAAGTATGAGGCAGATGAAGGCAATACCCATTTGTGGCAGCCAGGGGAAACTCCATTAGTTTTTCATTCCTGCTGTTTATGAAATGCTTGCTGAAGTCTTGAAGTGATGGGTAGGGATGGTTAGTTACTATGGGACAGAGTGTAAGGAAATATTAAAGGCAAGTTTCAGCACTACTTCTTTAAGTTCACCTACTTAGCTTGAACAAATATCTGGTGCTGGATATCACTATCAATAAGGAGGTGGTCCATGGTGGCATCACAATTTTGTGCCTTATTTCTAAAGGATTGAACACATGGTCCCCCTGACCCCAGAACAGTTAAAGTTAATGGGGAGAACTGAGCATTTGTCTTACTGCAATGGTGGTGGTCGGACCAGGAAGCACGGTGGGATTCTATTTACCTGACCAATCACTTGAATAGGGGAGGAGATGTGGACGGATGGAACCTGTATCAATATATTCTATGTTGATCTATATATTACCCTAATTTGTACATGGGGTAAATTTGCTATTCATTGGGTTGAAAACCAGTTTTGGAAGGTGTGGTATTTGAGGTACTTGTTTACAACTTGTTAAAATCTTAAGGTCTCTTAGTATATTTGATTTGTCTACTGCAGTGGTTATCAACCAGGGTGCCCTGAGATCCTTTTAAGAATGCCCTGGATGGAGTGCTATGCAATATTAACATTGTGAGGTGTGCAAACATCTATGCATAGTTCACAAGATAAACACAGAAAATCTGTGAAACTTGGACTCCAGAGTGTTAAAAACATTCTGACCTGCCTGTTGTGGTATGTCTGAGTCCTTTGCCATAGAAAAGTTGCTCTATTATTTTTCTATAGTCAAAAAATGAGTGAAAGCTAAGTGTTTGCATTTTCTGAGGGTTGCCTTGGGTCTAACAAGGGATGACCTTGGTTTAAAAGGTTGAGAACCACTGGTCTACACCTTCTGTGGTACAAACAATTCATTTTATGCAAAGGAGACTATTTTGTAGCAAAACCACCAGTTTTTCTTTTTTTTCTTTTAAAATGCATTCCCTCCCTTTCCCCAACCATTTGATTTTTTCTCTTCCTCTCTATTCCCTATAGATAAGTATAAGTGAGCTAAGACATAGGATAAGCCTCAGCATTTTATTTTGGTAGCAAGTTGTATTTG